>NC_056739.1:1104079811-1104399126 GCF_019279795.1 Protopterus annectens
TATGTAGTGGCTTGTGATTAAATTCCTGCCATCATTCCACTGCTGTTGTGGCCCCACACATATTGTGGGGTTGGGTCCATATATGTTTGGGCTTCATCTGCACAATACATGTGTGCCTTATGCAGTCCAGAGGCCAGTGTATGTAACAGTGGTATATGGCCCTCTATGGCAGTCTATGGGGGTGCACCATAACTAACCTAGGCTGTTACAATATGTGAGGGGTATCAGGGGTAAGCTGCCTTAAGGTATCTGAATGTGCATTACCATACAATTCACCTTGGGTTAATGCAGGCCTACTGCTTCCTGCCATACAGACTGTTCAGTTTGTCAGTGTGATTGTGATGGTTTCAGTTATGCCTTGTTATGTAACAGATACATTCCATTGTATCAACTGAGGTCTTTACCCCCTAGGGATTGTGTACAGAGTGTAGATAGAGGCTGCTGGACTATACATCTGCATTACTTACTGTTGATTGATTGTTATCCTGTGGCTCAGCCTGTTTTTACTGTTGTACTACTTGAAGGTCTTGGCCTGGACAGCAACATATGTAATGTTTTCCAGAATACTGTATTAATGTATCTGTTTGAGAGTTGCATTAATCTGTTTATATGTATTTCAGAGTCTAAACTGCTATATGATATGGTATATACAACTGTAATAGTACACAAATAAAGCTTTCTAATGTATGCAGACCTGTGTGTGGTATTATATCCTTTGACCTCTCTGTGGGTATATGTCTTGGGCAACAATTGTCTTTTGCATGGGTGACTCATGCAGTGTCCAGTTGGTAAGGTGACAACTGTAGGCATACTGGCTGTTCTGTATGGTGTGCACCCTCTAAATATGTATCTTCCTATACATATCTGTGTGTGTGTATGTGTAGTTTTATATATATATATATATATATATATATATATATATATATATATATATATATATATATATATATATATATATATATATATATATATATATATATATATATATGTATGTATCTGCGTATATGTGTCTGTGTATATGTATCTTAGGAATGTTTATTGTGTTTATTGCTTCCACATTGTATATTCCCTATGGTAGCCAGACTGTACTGCATGATATGTTATTCACACCAGCCTGACAACATACAGGTGGGATGGATTACTGTTAACATCTTGTGCCCATGTTGTGTCAGGTCCTGGTTATGGGATTTGCAACTGTTGGTATTGTATTGCAGGGCAGACCTGTTTGACAGTGGGGGGGGGCATCACTACATACAAGATGTATGTTGCTTAGGCCCCCCTCACCTCCATTAATGGTGCCTGTGGTCATATATGCATTTGTCATGTTCTCTTTTATATCTATAGATATATATCTGTATATACATATATAGATAGGTTCACCTTCATGTGCGCATATTGCACAAGGGTGAACAACAATTGTCCGAAAGGCAGTTTGCAAAGTTTGCAAATGCCAAACGGAAAAAGCTTTGAATGTGCAATGAGTGAATGCACAGTGACATTCGCTCATTGCACATTCGACATTCTGGGGCGGATTGTGCTATAGTGGTTATCGGAAAAACGTCCCTTTCCCCACTGTAGTGCGATCTAAGAATTAGAATATTAAAGTAAGGAGGGTGTGGGGGGTGCAGCCCTCTCCTCACATGGGGGATGCAGGGGGGCTTGCACTTCATTAGAATTTTCTTTTGATATTTATGTTTGAAAATCAGTGAATCTGCTTTTCAATTTGCTGATTTTCAAACATATAAAACTGTTTTGACATTTGTGGTTACGATTCGCTCATGTGACTAGTCGCACCACTGTGATTTGGTTATGTAAAGGTAAACCATATATATATATATATATATATATATATATATATATATATATATATATATACTTATGTATATATATATATATATATATATATATATATATATATATATATTGGTGTGTGTGTGTGTGTGTATATATATATATATATATATATATTGATGTGTATATATATATATATATATATATATATATATATATATATATAGACATAAATGTAGACATATATATCTATAGATGTATGCATATGTGTATATATATATATATATATATATATATATATATATATATATATATATATATATACATATATATATATATATATATATATATATATATATATATATATATATATATATATATATATATATATATATATATATATATAGATATAAAATGTTGATATTTATATATATATATATATATATATATATATATATATATATATATATCTATATATAAATATGTATATATCTATTTAGATATAAATATATATACACATACACATGCATTTACATGTATAAATACATTTCCTGTACTGTTGAATGACTGTCCTGGATGATATGTTTGTAAAAACATCTGGGCTATCTATATCTGACATGGCTTAGTAGTAAATCACTTTGGCTATGGTATGCAGGGTCCTCGGTTCGAGTCTTGCAGAGGCAGTTTATTTTGTTTCTGGCCAGAATAGCGACTGATGCATACAGAGTGCTTAAGACACTTTTAAGCAGTTGTAAGCAGGTTTGCGCAGGTTTGCACGAAGATAAGCTATGCTAACCTCTGGTTAAATATGCTTACAGAGAGTTAGCTTCAATATTATTTGACCTGTGTGCGTATTGCTTACCACCATGCAAATGGGCTTAAACCCACTTACCACTGCTTACATATGCTTACTCCTGCTTACTACTGCTTAATTATGCTGATACTTGCTTACTCCCGCTTACCACCACACTAATTTAGACAGTAATGTCTAATGGTTCTTGGGAAGGTGGTGGATTTGGAAATTGTATGGAGTTCTCATTCATTATACATTTTACCTTTTGTATCCCTGATTCCTGTGTACATATACTGTATGGGGTACTTGTGATTATCTGCGGACTTTGCAACATTGTGACAATGAAACCTCACATCTGCATTTAATGCAGTACTCCAGTTCACAAATATATGTTATAAATATATGTTATCGTAGGCTATGCAACAAAATAACTTGATCATACAGTGATTTGACATGGAAAATGGATTGTGACTTGAACTGGGAATGGCTGCTTGTAAGGCGAATGCTCTGCCTGCTGCACTATTGCTGTACTGCTTCATTTGCATATATCTTGCTTTTGATCCTCTTGTGCCATTTAAGCTGCATTAGCCGTAGCTAAGTGATGGGCAAACCCACTCACCTATGGTTAAATTTAATCTGTTTCATAAAAAAACTTTTTTATATTTAATGTTTTAACTATTGCTCTTGTAAACCTGGGGGGATGTTGCTGGGGGTATGCGAACACCTATGAGCAGTCTCACTCATTCTTATTCATAGTCTGCTGTTCTTCATTGCAAGGGCGTGTATATTCTGAGAGCTCTGCTCTGAGACACGCCCCCTGCACTCGTAAATGCTACACGTCTGTTAAGGAGCTCAGGCAGCGCGTCTTCATTAATATGCATGGCGCGCTGCCGTCCTGCTCCTAAACTAAGCTAGCCCTGCATGGAAGGATAGTGAATCCAGGGGATAGTCTTTTATACCTGGTAATATATTACTATTGTTGACTTCTGCATTTTTCTTCAGTTTGGGATGAAAAAAATTTGAGTATATAACTTTCAGGGAATGTTTCATCCAGCACTGTGCTTTCTAGAAATTAAGAACTTGAGAATGCCTGACACTATTTTAAATATTCTTAGATGAATGATTTGATGAAAAGTTGCTTGATCCAGACTTAAATAGTTATAAGAGACTTAGGGACACAGGTGGACAGTGGTCTCACCTTTGATAACCCCATCACCACAACAGTCAGGAAATCCTTCTATGTGGCACACCAATTCACTAAGGGCTTTTCATCCAGACAAAAGGAGGTCATTGTCCCACTGTACTCATCCTTCATTAGACCCATTATAGAATACAATGCCCCATTTGGTATGTACCTCTCAAGACATCTGCAACAACTGGAAAGGCCGCAGAAATACCTCACTAACAAGAATCAAAGGCCTAAAGCAGATGCCTATGCTGACTGTCTAAAAAAACTCCACCTATAGTCTGTCGCATATCGTCTACTCAGAAGCGATCTCTGCTTAACATACAAGGCCATGTCAAACCCAGAGCTGTTGGACATGCTACACTTAAAGAAATCCCAGTCCCTCAGAGACACATGCTCCAGGGATCTAAACCTTGTCATCACAATGAACAAAACATGCTGGAGGGATAGGTTCCTGACCCAGAGACTCCACAGACTCTTGAATAGACTGCCCATGCATGTCAAGCAGAGAGCCTCTTTGGCCATCTTCAAAAGGAACCTTGATGATTGGATGGGAGATGCTAGACAGGGGTCCAGGGAAGTAAATACTGTGGGAAGAAATAGCCAGGGAATTGTTATGGCTAGGCTTGTATAGGCCCTAGGGCTGATAGCCTAGTACCAACCTATGAACCTATAAACTCTTAAGTGACCTAGAATTAGGCTTTGAGTTTGTCTTTCTAGCTATATTGAAGATTAAACATCAAGATATAATTCAGTTACACTAGAACATATGAGGAGATTGGCATAACGGTTAAGGTGTTTACCTTATAGACGTAGGTTGCAGGGTTTGACTCTCACATGCAGTAACTGGCTAGGCTTAAAATGGCCCATGAGGGCAGTTAGCCTAGTAATAATCTATAAACACATCATTATCAAATTCTATGTTTGATTCCACTTCTTTGAAGGCCATTGGATCAGAAACATAAAAAAAATGGTATAAATTTATTTTGAGCTTCCATGCGGTATGGTACTCCCTGTAGCACTATCAACAGCTAGTACTGTATTCTTATTTACTCTACTCCAAATGGTCTTATGAGCATGGTGATATTGGTGAGAATTTAGTTTTGCTATTTTTTTATTTCCCACAATGTACTTTGCACTCTCCCAGGATGATATTTTTTATCATTTCCCTCTCTTTTAGACAGTTATATCTTTTAACTTAGTATGGTGGTACCTAAGATTATGACTTATTTCCAGAACACATTGACAGAATGTCAATAACATTTTTCTATTTCTCATTGGTTTTCTTTGTTATTTTATAAACCCAATGCAATCAGCCTTTGCATCTTTGGCTGTAAAACAATATTTAAATTAGACTATTTTCTGTAATCCTACAGGATCTCCACATCATTTGACATTCTGTCAGCCAATGTTATAATTTTTCCTGAACTTTCCGGGCTCATCTGCTCTCTCAGTCGAGAACACAGTAACAAAGCGTGGGGAGCTGAAGAGACAGAGTGAAGTCAGCTTTGCCTGCCGCTACATACAATTAAATAAACAAGGAGCATGGGCCAAAACACTTTCCAGGTTCTCAGTACTGATACTGGCCTTGCCTGAAATGGCATCCAAATATTTTTAAGTACCATCTAAGGATTAACTGTCTTTAATGTGTGATGTTAATTTGTTCCAGCAGTTAGCAATACTTTCTATAAACCTACCGTCAAATTTTACATTTTTTGAGAAAAGCTTTTATAAGTCAACTGTTTCAGTTGTATTGCTCTTTTTAAGTCAAATTATTTTTAAAAGTATAAGTTCATGATTGCTTTATAAACTTGAATTAGATCCCCTGTTCCCTGCATTTTACTGAAACAAGTTGTCATTTCTGTAACCTTTCTGCATACTTTTTATTAATTTGCTAAACTTCCTTTTTATGTTTACAACCACTATTGATCTTTTTATGTTTTGCAGGTATCATAACTTAATACTGGACTCCATCTTTGATCTTATTATGGAATTAAAAAACGTTTTAGTACCACTGAGCCTTGTGGTATAAAACATCTCTTTATATAACCCATCAATTTATAATTCTCTGTTACAATGTTACGATATTCTTGGATATTTTATAATTGACTATAATAACTGCATTTTTAAAAGTGGAGACATTATCCATTTTCTCATTCTGTAGGTAAGTTTTAAGATTTACATTAGAAGTAATTATTCTAACAAGCTTAGTTTTGTTGATGTTTATGGTCATGTTACTTTTTTCAGTGCCCAGTTACACAAATTATCTGAGCTGTTTTGTAACCTTGAGTTATAATCAATTTACCTTATTTGAAGTCATCTGCATAAAAATTATGAAAGCATTTCTAGTTCTAATTTTAAACATATATGTGTCCAAAAACCATCCCTTATTTAACACATTGGACATATGCTATCCTATCACAGAGAGATGTTCTGTAGGCCATCATCCATGGCCTGTTGTTGTCCTCATGTATCAAAAGACACTAGAGAATCAGAAAATCATAAACATCTACATTTTTATCAAGATGTCATGACTGACTATCATAATTTGAAGAAAATCTACATAAAGAGCTTCTACATAAATATTGCAAGTTGAAACAGACCTAGTTTTCAAATGAGCATTGTTATATATTATAAAGGCCTAGTTATGAAGAATCATCAAATAAGATGCTTATAACTCTTCAACACTTTACCTGAACAAAATAAAACTGTACTTGACCTGTAATTCATTACCACATTCTGTTTCCCTTTCCACTTAAAGATTGACTTTACATAGTATTCTTTCTTACATGGAAAATCCTACATGTACCGTAGCTTTTCTCAAAAAGCAACTTGAATGGTTTATCCAATGATTTTCTCAAAAGTTTTTAAATCTCTCTTTGTGATACCATCTATGCCTGATGTTTTCTCCTAAGATTTTTAATTTACCGCACCTATTAATTAATTTTTGTACTTTTAATATATTTATGTTGTCTCTAAGTAGTGTCAAGAGCTGGTTCTTGAATAACATGATTATATTATAGTTACCCATAGCTACCTTTAGATGAAAATGGTGATATTTGGGTTTGCTGTCACTACCTGCCTTTATACAGGGAGGGGGCGGAGCCTAGATGCCTAACTGTTAGCAGCAAATTTTCTGAGCTCCACAAATTCATACTAGAAAACAGGAAAATATTTAACTTATTCAAACAACTCTTGCAAAATCTTATAGAGGAACTACTACGCTATATCTCAAAATGTTCCTGTCAAATTAACCTGAAGACTAATCAAGCTGTGTGGCAATGAGTAACTCAAGGAATTCCCATTCAGATTCTGTGCTGAAAAAAGAAATCCAACTGATGTCTGCTATCCTTCAAGATCTATCTCGGAAGATGGACAGATTCACTGAAAATCTAGAAAATCTTAAAGATAATTGTCAAAAGCAAACTGATATTTTTAAGGAAATACTTCAGCAACAACAAACAAAGCTATCAGATATTGAAACTTCTCTGAATGACATAGATGAGAGACTAAAAGAAGATGAACACCAATGTGAATTTCTTCTACAACAGAATACTTGGCTAATAAATAAAGCTGATGATATAGAAAATAGGGAAAGAAGAACAAACATAAGGATTTTTTGGTCTTCCAGAGAAGTCTGAAGGAGAGGACATCATCTTATTCTTAAATTCTTGGTTATCTGAAATCTTAGATCTAAAAGAAGGTCTATCTTATAGAATTGAGACAGCACACAGAGCTATTGGAAAAACTTCATCCACCACACTTAATTTACCTCCGAGATCCATTGTAGTTAAATTCCTATTATTTATGGACAAAGAACTGGTTCTGAGATCTGCCTGGAGGAAAACTCCAATCACCTATAAAAATGCCAAATAAGATTTGATAATGACTACTCCTCAGGAAATATTAGAACTAAGAAAGAAAACCTGGCCACTGGTGAAATTCCTAAAGAAAAACAAAATAAGGCACAACTGGTCTATCCTGCCAAAATTAGAATTCACCATAACAATGACACGAGAGCTTTTAATAATATTGAAAAAGCTGCTTCCTTCATTAAAAACAACATCATTTCATTACCAGAAGAAATGGATTTCTCAAATTCTACTACTCTAAAGAGATCTTCAGAAAAAAAATACATGGACTGATGTAAGGAAGAAAAAACAAAGAACTGATATCAAAACGGGTGTATATCAGAACACCGAAAGTTCACATTTTCGAATGTTCTTACATCGACCCCTAATCAGCGAATGCTGACAACATTGAACATTCAGAACAGCAAATTTTTTCCTAGGGACAAAATTCGCTGTTCCAAAACACATACACACAACACAAGCACACCAAACAAACAGCAATCCACACACATACACCAAAAATCATACAGCTAACCCTACACTAAACTGTACAAACACCACTAACTATCCACTTACCTTAACCCAAACCCTAACCCTAAGGTCCGTCACTATCACACACTCACCTCAACCGCACCCTAACCCTAACTCACCTAACCCACCCTAACCCTCACATCCACACAATTGCACACATACCTCCCTCGCACCCTAACCCTAACTCACCTAACCCACGCCCAATCACACACTTACCTGAACCAAACCCGTAACTGTCCACCACAGTGCTGAAAATAGTGAAACAACAATTATGGACAACTGAATTCTTTCCCTAGGAAAAAATTTGGTTATCTGTCGTTTCACTATTTTCAGCATTCGCTGAATAGGGGTCGATGTAAGAACATTCGAAAGTATGAACTTTTGATGTTCTGATATAGACCCATTAAAACTGTTGACACCACTAAATCTCCCATAGCTTCAACTAAGGTATGAACTCTCATAAGTCTTCTTTTATTTCTTCTTACTTCCACAGCACACTATCTTAAACACTCATACATAAAGTTCTTGTGTATACTTTAATGTTATATTCTTTGTACTTCATAGTTTAAGGAATAGAAGTGAATAGGGATTATTGGTCAATTATATTTATGTAGCATTATTTAGTGGTCTATAACTTTAAAAAGGGAAAAAAAGAAAAAAAAGCTTATTTATATGAATTTAGCAGCTTACAAAGAGAACAATTTATTTTAAGAATAGCACACACATTACCTATTTAAATAGGTATTTATGGGTTCTATACTTCTTTTTTGTTTTCACTTAATTTATCAAATTATAGTTTGCTTTACATAATTTACTGTTAGCTTCTCAGTCAACATGAGAAACAAGGAAACCCCCTCAACTGGCGGTGTAAAATTCTGAGAAGCCGTTTGTTGTCAGTCTTCATTAAATTTAGCCATAAGCCCTAAATATGCCTCCACGCTTATTTCTACACATAAAAATATAATTATACACTATTCTTCAGTATTTAGAATGTTTGCTTGCTTAAATCATGACCCATCCACCTCAGCTGTTAAGTTCTGATTTGCTTCACCTAGTTATATAATAGTAACCATGGCAATCGAACAAACCTATGTCTGTCTTGTATTAACAACACTTGTTTTGAATGCATAGAAGCTTCATGTAAAGTACTGTAATACACTGTTTGAATCTAGATGATCCAACAATCCACTTACACTTAGCACATACATTTTAAATTAATAATAGTGTTTGTAACACCTAGAGAACCAGTATTGCTTACTCATAAAAGTGAAGCAAATCTAATGGAAAACTTCCCAATACGCAGTCCTGTAAAGCACGATCTAGATTGCACATTTAACAACAAGAGGTTTGGAAGGTGCTTGCATATTGTCACGGCTGGGTTTGAAGACAGGCATTGTTCACATTGTTGGCAGAGGGAGAATATATGTTATGCTGAAGAGGGGTCTGTAAAAGCCTAATCACTATTCTGTCACATTGGTCAGGCAACAGAATAACAGTAAAATTCCTACTACTGTTTAGAGCAATTTATGAATGTAACATAGTTTAAAATAAAATGAATATATTTAATCTTCACTGTGGTGTACATTTATGTTCTGGTGGTGAAGCAGATCGTGCCTGGTTCTAAGATTCTTATATAAGCAGAACTACTCATTAAAGCATAACAAATAACAGACAATGAAAATATGAGGTACGGGGCCATGTTTCAGCACCTCAGACTATAGGTTACAGCAAAGATGTAAAGTTCCTATAACTATTTCTTTCGATACAAGTGTATATTATAAACACATGCCAAAAACTATTAAGCAAGAAACACTGCATATATTTATATTTGATATCATATGTATAAAGTGCTTGGAAGATGGCCCCTCTTTCTCATAAGAACCTGATTATGGTGATGTGTGGGTGCCATTTAAATAACTGTAACATAATACACTCTATGGTTTCTTTGTAATCTTATTATATTTATACTGACAGATAACTCTGATATAGTAGTGTTTTTGAACTTAGATACTTATAACTCTAGATGTACTTGGTCTTTCATAAATCTTATAGTCGTAAAGGCTTCCGCATGTGGGGAAACCGCCAGTATTTATGTTGACAGAGATACATTAATACTTAAAGCATATAATGAATGCACAGTTCTTTGAGGAAGTAAATTTTTCATAAAAATAGTAAAGGAAAACAACAAAATATCTTCTAATCTAAGCATACTATATTACAAATTCTACCAGTTAGAAACAATGTGTTTGAAAGCATTCTAACTTTGGACTAAGATGTACATAAAGCAGTTTATGCAAATTGTCTTACTTATTCACATTTACATATTTGTGAGATGTGCATCTCTAAGCACTTAAGAATTTCTTTTGGGCTCATAAGACTTCTGAATAAACGATATAGGTTATATTTCTAAGAACTGGTGCACTGATAATGCTTAATATATAAATGTTCTTAGTTTGCATTTTGTTTTAATATATGCCTGAACACATTTGAAGTAGAAGGCGTGTATTCAGATTTTTTTCTCCAATTCTGTGTGCTTTAAAACCAGGAACTCAAGGTAGTAATTTAAATACCACTCCATATATTCAAATGGTAACAAACTTGGTAGATGGAAATGTAAAAGATTAGAAATAAAGTGCTAAAACAGCTTTTTCTCTTCAGTCTTATATATATATATATATTGGGGTTTTGAATAGTCTAAAAACATATGTCAGTCTTGAAGCTACTTAAAATAAAAGTAACATACTTAAAGTACAAAGGAAGCCAAACAACACCTGACTAAAATTCTGGTTTAAATATTTATTTTGAGTAGAAATATAAAAGTTTAAAGTAATATGAGATTTGTTTCATTACTAATTATAAATAATGAAAGTAAAATTGCATGATAGTTGAAACTATAATGACCTTTATTGCCATCAATTATTTGAATTTGCATGGAATAAGAAATAACAGAATATTGTATTAGTTTTGATCTCTTCAAGCACATATTGTCATCTTTATAGAGTTTGAATAGAATGCAGTATTTATTTAAACTCAAGATAAGATCTTATTTATCTTGTTATCTCTGATTTCACAAGAAATAGCTTCAAAAGTTTGAAAAACTTCCACACAATTGTTTTAACTACATTCTTACTTAAAAATTAATATTAATGTAAACCTCTACTATGAGTATAATGTCTTTAAGACACTAAACTTTGGAGCTCAGACCCACCTGCTTTTATCAATTCTGTTAGTAAACAATGGTTAATTTGACTGAATACTTTTGTTCTGTCAGATTAGGAATGGTTTTCATTTCATGTCAGTTAATGGGTTTATTGAAGACTAATCTCTTTTTAAAAATATTTTTCTTTCTCAGGTCTCAACTTAATTTTAATTTATACTTTTAATGTGAATTAAAAATCTGCCATTAAAATATAAACTTTTCAAGAAGGTTATACAAGATTTAAATAATACAAATGCGTACTACTATATTATTCTAACATCTTTAGCCAATGAGTAAATAAGATGGACTTAACTTTTCTTTATTTAAATGTTAATGGTTTAAATAACCCAAGGAAAATATTTAAATTACTAAACTACCTAAAATTAAATAAAGCACAAGTAGTATTTATACAAGAAACTCACTTCAAAACAAACAATAGTTTTATTTGGAATCCAAATGAATACTTGAAACTTTCTAATTCTTCACACACTAAAAAAACTAGAGGAGTCTTAACACTATGGAAGAAAAACAATAAAAAAACCTAGAACTTATCACTAAAATTGCTAAGGGTAATTTGATTATAGGAGGAAACTTTAACTGTTTATTTAATGATTCAGAAACCTCTAACAAAAGACCTTTCTGTATTATATCTATAGGGAAAGATCTTAAAAAATGGATAGATAACTCACAATTATATGATTTGTTGTATCTCAAAAATGACAACTCATTAGAATTTTTCCACTGTGATTTTAGACATAACACTCAGACTAGAATTGATAACATTTTTGTTTCTCAAGATCTAAAATCAAAATCACAATGCACTTATTTTTAATCTTCAAACAGATTTTAAGAAATTGATATTTACTAAAAGAATTCCAGCCTACATTACTAAATTAAAACAGTTTAAACGTTGGTTAGACTCAGAAATAAAATATTTCCTAGATATAAATCTAACCAGTAAGGTAAATATAGCATTTATCTGGGATTCTCTGAAAGCATATTTATACGGCAAAACCATTACATGGTTTAATAATAAATCAAAGGAATAGGAGTCTGAATTATCTAACATACAAAAACAAATAACACTAATTAACAACAATAATACAAAAATCTTGTCAGATAAGAAAAAAGAAATTGAATCTTTAAATAAAAGATATAATGACATCCTAACTCACAAAACTAATTTGGCTTTAGAAAATTTAAAACTAAATTTTTCCTCTGTGTCTTCAAAACATATGCACAATCTAGCAATGAGAGTAAAAAGACAATCCACTGAAAATAATATTGTGAGTGTGATTTATGAAGGGAGAAATAATAAAAAAGTCTCTGATATAAGTGATATTTTGGATGCTTTTAAATATCATCTTTCAGAAGAGTACAAAAATTAAGATTCTCAACATAGAACTTCAAATTATGACTTGGACGTTTCCAAATTAAAAAAAAAACTATCAGAAAAATTAATTAATGATATCCAGAAACAAATTTCACTAAAGAAAATAACTGAGAAAATTAAGAAAGCAAAAATAACAAAGTTCCAGGCATAGACAGTATTATTAATGAAATATATAAACTACTACCATCCTCTGCTATATCAGTCTTACATAAAGTTCTGAATGAATCATACTTACAAGGTATAATTGCACCATCATGGAGGTATTCATTAATTATCCCTATACTAAAAGAAAATAAAGATTCTAATATCTGTAGTTCATATAGACCAATTTCTCTGATTACTAATGATTATAAAATTGTAATGTCTATTTTAGATTTAAAAAAATCACTGACACATCTTATCACTGAAGATCAAACAGGTTTTATTTACAATAGACATACTCAAGACAACATTCAAAGAATCCTAACTACCATAGATATCTTAAATAGTGATAATCAAGAAGCTCTTATAATCACTCTCAATATTGAAAAAGCCTTTGACTCATTAAATTGGAATTTTCATTTTAAAATTCTTGAATCATACAAGTTTCCTATCCAATTCATTACTTTTATAAAAAATATTTATAATAATAATCTAGCGTATGTAAAATTAGGACCATTTATGTCTGAATCTATTGAAATTACTAAAGGCACCAAACAAGGATGCCCAATGTCCCAAATTTTATTCGCACTAGCAATAGAACCTTTCTTAATGGCAATCCAATTTAATAATAAAATTAAAGGAATTAATATATATATAATCAATTCAGTTCTAAGATAATGTTATTTGTGGACGATATCTTGCTTACTTTAGTAAACTAAGTAGAATCCTTACAAGATTTAGACTTATTAGTTAAAAATAATTACTGTATTTCAGGATTAAAGATTAGCAGTTCTAAATCTAATTGCATACTACTAAATAAAATAAAATTCAACGATATGAATAAATCAACTATAAATTAAATAATTTGGAAACAAGTATCCTCTTTAAAATATTTAGGGATTGTATTATGTGAGAAAATTGACTTAACCTTAAATATGAACTATAATAATATTGTGAACATTTTAAAAACTCTTACAGAGAAATGGAATAAATTACACTTAAAATTTGAAGACAGGCTACAATTAATCAAAATGATTTTATTACCAAAAATAAATTACATTGCATTATCTATTCCTATATTACCCAGTAAAAGTCTTCTAAGAGAAATGCATAAAATATTCTTAAAATGTTTATGGTATCCAAAAAAAATAGAATAGCTTTATCAAATCATATTAGACCCTGGGAGCTTGCAGGAATACATTTTCCAGATTTGGAATCATATATTAAAGCCTCTAACCTTAAAACAATCTTAAATTGGATATATCCAAAGTTTTCTTCAGCTTGGAAGTCTCTACACACTATTATTATTCTAAATGAAAATAAATTAATAAAAAATTTACAACTTAGTGAACAAAACAACAAACTTTGGTATGCACTTTGTGTTAACGTACAATATAAGATCATTAAACTCACAAATCTAAATTATATAAACTATATCTACAACACTTTTAGAAGTTTTATCAACAACAATATTGATATTAAACTATGGATCCAGTTATTATTCCCATTTAAAATTACAAAAAACTTTTTTAACAATATCAATACAGATACTCAAAACTTGGGAAATGAAAAAGTTTACATGTTGGTATCATTGCACAATGAATTTAGTCACCCTGGATGCACACAATTTAATTAAAACATTTAATTTATCAAAATCAGATTGGTTAGCTCTTAATTCCATTTACTCAAGCTCTATGCAGGACAATAGAGAATTCTTCCTTTAAATCATTGCCTAAATTTATACTTCTTATACACAAAATACTATATAGAGAATTTTAACTGGAAGAATTTAATCTCAAAACTTTACAAAAGCATTATTATTTATAAAACTACTCCTAACCAGAAATTTTGGAATTTTATTACTAAAGATCATACACTGTCCCTAAATCCTGAGAATAAAACTAATCTTCTACATTCCATTAAATTAAACTCTAATTTACAATTTTGGAAGATTTTTTTCCTGGAAATTCTTGCATAGAGCTTTCTATACTCCTAACAAAATTGCTAAATTTAACATTTCTAAAGAGATAATGTGTTGGAGATGCTCTCTAAGATGTAAGGCCGATTGGTCTCATATTTTTTTATGAATGCTCTCTCATTAAGAAATTTTAGAATGAAACTGGAAATTTCCTTCAAGCTATCTTCACTGATTCCTTCATATTATCAAAATCTTTAATATTTTTGAATGCAAATTAATCTATTACAATGAGAAACAAAAATAAATATCTTCTCTGGATAATGTTGGCAGTAGCCAAAAAATGTATTACAAGGAGATGGAAATCATCCTCCACTCCAACCTTTGAAGACTTCATAATTCTACTGGATGAAGTAGCTCTAATGGAAATAAAAGCCAAAGAACTAAGAACTTTTCCCAGAAAATGGACTAATAATCCTTGGGAAAAAGTCATCTCTCTTATTAAGACAATGAATTCAGATGTACTATCACCCATTTAATCAAATTGGAAACAAGAAATACTGGAAATTGTATAACCTCATTTATATGTTTATATTATATTGTTAATCCCGTATCCTTTGATCTTGAGGCCTTGTAAAAATTGTACATAGTTTATCAATATTTGTCATTTAAATTGTTAAAAAAAATATTCTTGTTGGAAAATTTAATAAAAAAGTTTGAGCAAAAAAAAAAAATTCTTAAGGAAGGAATCTCAAGTTTTATAAAACCAAACATGGTGTGCACTGAGAAAACTGAATATGATGTTACTGTCACATCATAAGAGGAACAGATAAGTCATGTGTTAAATTATATAAGACAGTGTACGGTCAGTGTAGGGATTATTCTGGGATGAGGAATGATGTTTTTAAAGTACATATGCCATTTAACAGTGGTTCCTGCCTTTTCTTCCATCTGAGTATTTGGACTTTTAACTAGTTTTATGCTTCCATTTTCTTAGCAGGCAAAAATGTCTCCCTTAATCATTCTGAATTTTATTAATACCATCTTGATAACCTGCTTTAACTCCTCCTTTTGGCACCTTTGAAGCAGTTTGGAATGCAGTGTGCCTTAAGTGCTTTCATGAATGGCATTGAAAATTGTTTTGATCCAGGAAGTTACTGAAATGAAAGTGTTCAAGTTACTGTTTAGCATAGTCACATCCACCATTCATTAACATATGCGAACAAAGTGGTTGGATGTATGTCTGAGGCTATTTCTGCATAATAAAGATGTATGTTGATAAATTATTTTAGAAAAGTTGGAAAATTGTGAAAATCATAAATGTCAAACATCATCCGAAAGGAGGAGGAAAAAACAAGCTGATAGAACTGAACTACCTGTGGTGTCAGAGGGTAGAACAGCAGACCTGATTAGTGGTAATATTGTTGTCAAAGATTGTAACAGCAACCTCACATTGTGAGGAAGATAATGCTCTTCTAGCACTAAGACAGGCTGGACTGCACAACCTCTATATCATTCAGAAGAAAGCTGCTGGTCAGTTGACAGATGAAGAGATCTCTAGTCAGGAATGCTGTCTTTTTATGACAAATGCCCACCTGATAGGTGACATAAATTTCAACCAGGTCAAGTTTGTCAATCCACAAACCTACCAAACTGTGCTCTTATTGTCGTGGAAGATGGATATTATGATCGAATCATGGTTTGCATGTCTCAGATGAAACTAAGCCAATATGGGGCTACAGATTCCAATGTCATGAGAGCAAATTGCTATAATTTATGACCAAGACATCCAAAAAATCAGCACCATTCTTCAAAAGAACCTAAACAATCTTGCTTGAAAAACTTCAGAATGATTATGACTGGTAGAACAAATTGCCTTTGGCTCAAGATAGTGGGGCTATAATGCAGTAGTTCAATGCCAAAGCAAATCAGGAAGTGGTCAGAAGGATAAACTGGTTCCACCACAAAATCTGATGTTGTCACTTCCATTAGGAAGACCAGAGTCAATGTATGGACTAATTTATGAGTCATACAAATAATAAGATGATAAAACCCGAAACCTCTTATGATACAACTAAATTCCTTAGCAAGAGTCACTGAGTCATCATCAACCTACACTTACTTTCATAGGAGTGTACTAGGCTAATGGCCCTGGAGCCTTTACAAGCCTAGCCCAAAAGATTCCCTGGCAACATGCCACCTGACATTATTTCCCATTGCCTCTGTCCAGCAGGGCCACTGAAATGATCCCCGGGGTGAATTTTCTATTTCCCATCCACTCGTCAAGATTTCTCTTGAAGAGGGCCAGTGAGGTGCTCTGGTTAACATGTAAGGGAAGTCTTTTCTAGAGCATGGGCAGTCTTTGGGTTAGGAACCCATCCCTCCAACAAGTTCTGATTATTGTGGTAATGAGGTTGAGGTCTCTGGTGCTTGTGGTATGAAGGGATTGGGATTTCTTTAGCTGTAGCATATCTAGTAGTGTTGGGTCTGACATGGCTTTGTAGGTCAAGCACAGATCGCCTCTAAGTAAACGATATGATACCCAGAAAAGTTGGAGTTGTTTTAGTCTTTCCACATAGGGCAAGTGTTTAAGGCCTAGGATCCTTTTAGTGAGGTATTTTTGTGGTCTTTCTAGTTGTTGCATATGCCTAGTGAGGTACATGCCAAATGAGGCATTGTATTCGATAATTGGTCTAATGAGAGAAGAGCATAGAGAAAGAGATAATGACCTCTTTCTTCCTGGAAGCAAAACCCTTTGTAATGAGATGCACCACATAGAAGGATTTTCTGACCACAGTGGCAATGTGATTATCAAATTTAGATTTCTATCCACTTGTGTTCCCAGATCTCTTATGACACATTCGGTGTTCAGTGGACTACCATCGATGTGGTAGTTTATGGGTACCATGTTCTTCTCAAAGAGAATGACGATGCATTTTTGCCGTTGAGCTTAAGGCCATGATTCTGACACCAGTCATTGGTCTCTGTGTGGCCTTTTTGTAGAATGTCAACATCATTTACGGAGGTAATAATGGCTCCCAGTTTGCAGTCATCAGTGGACTTGGTCAGCCAGAGTCCCTTGGTTTTGGCCTGGACTTCAGAAAAGTAGATGCCAAACAGGAGAGGACCCAAGACCGAACCCTGTGGGACTCCACTCATGACTGGTTGGTAATCTGACTTGGAGTCCACTACTTTCACTATGTGAGTTCAATCCATGAGGCAGTTTACAATCCACCTTGTAACATAGGGGTTGATGCCAAATATAGTGAGTTTATCTATGATTCATGAGTGAGGAATTGTATTGAAGGCCTTGTCCAGATTGAGGTAGGCTGTGTGAACTCTGTTGCCTTCGTCCAAAGCTCTGGAGACAGACTCAAAGAAGTCTATCAGGTTGAGCAGACAAGATCTAGCATTAACAAATCCAAACTGTGTGGGGTCTAGAGTCTGGAGATTCCCTATGTCCTTATTTATTAGGTCCATGATGATGTGCTCCATAGCCTTACATACCAGACTCATCAGGTTAACGGGGCGGTAGTTCCCAGGGTCCACTGCCACACCCCCTTTGTGGAGTGGGATTATTGTAGCAGTGCACCATTCAGCAGGGACAAAGCCTGAAATGAGGCTGTGATTTAACAGGGCACTCAGGTGTGGTGCCAGTTCATTTTGCAATTCATGTAGAACACAACCCGGGATGTTGTCAGGTCCCATGGAAGCTGTATTCATGGCCTTGGCCAGTACAGTTTTAACCTGTGCACCTGTAATACTGGGTACTTGGCATTCCTCAGATATTGTGATTGGCCCTTTGGGAGGTGAGAGGGGAGTAAAGTCATATGACACTAATAAGTGATAGTGAACCACAACTGAGTTAACAAGGAAGTATGTGAACTCTTTTAGGAATACTAACAATTTCGCAACACTTTTAGCCCTTGTCCCTCCCAGAAACCCTTCAATCATAACTCACTAAGGAACAGGTTTTCAGTGTACTCTCCAAAGTCAAGAACACTACATCAGTGGACCCCAATAATATCCTAGGATGCCTCCCTAATAGCATGAAACATAACCTATTAGTATCACTAGATTCACTATTTAACTGTAGATTCCAGGCAGGTTTCATGCCACGTGAATAGAAGACTGCAACTGTCAATGGCAGGCCTTCTACAGACCCATGTAACTACAGACCCATAAGTCTGACTAGTCCCACATGCAAAGCTACATAAAGAATTATATGGAAATGATAAACAATGACATAGGAAACCTTCAGACACTGGATACAACCCAGTTTGGTTTTATCAAGGGCAGATCATATCTACTCAAACTGGTAGACTCCTTCAAGAGCGTCACCAAAGCAATGAACAAGAGCAAAATGGTGCATACTGTCTACCTTGACCTGACCGAAGTATTCAACAGAATATCCTACTTTGGCATTGCAGACAAACTCAAGAAATTAGATATAAACCCTTATGTCACCCACTGGATAGCCAGCTGGCTAATCAATAGGATCCTAGCAGTTAGGATAGGTGAGTCTGCCTCCACAACAAGGCCAGTCACTAAAGGAGTCCCTTCAAGGCTCTGTGCTGGGGCTGCTTCTTTTTGGCATATACTTTTCTGAAGTAAAGGCAAATGTCAGTGATCACTGGCTGACCAAGTTTGCAGCTGATTGCAAACTAGGTGTAGTCATAGAATCCCCCAAAGATGCAAATACCGACCGATAAGTCCTGACACAGACCAATATCTGGTGCTAGAGACAGAGTCTAAATCTCAGTGCCAAGAAATAATTAATAGCATCCTTTGTGAAGACAGCTATCCTTGGAAACTACTGCATTAATGATGCATCCCTAACAGTAGATCGAGAGATCAGCAATTTGCGAATGCATGTAGGCAGTAACCTGGTCTTTGCCCATCATGTGTCTGTTGCAGTAAGGAAATCTTTCTATGCAATGGTATGGCATTTAGGTCCAAACATGTCTTGTTCCACTGCAGTCATCCTTCATCAGACCAGTCATTGAGTGCAACATCCTCTTTGGTATGTACCTGACCAGGCATATCTAACAACTGGAGTGTCCACAAAGGTTCCTCACAAAAAGAATATAGAATATGAAACTCATGTCCTACACAGAGCACCTCAGTGCTCTATCCCAGTACTCAGTTTCCTTCAGATTGCTGACAGGTGATCTGTGCCTGGCCAACAAAGGATCCTCCGATCCCCTCCTGATGGATATGCTGCATATCTACAAAGCAAATAGCATCAGAATTACCTGATCTAGGGAACCATACCTCCTGTGCAACATAAATAAGACATGTTGAAGGGAGAGATTTTTGTCTCAGGGATACTGTTTCACTGAAACAGGTTTTCCTTCCATATGAAACAGAGTTCTTCCTTAACTAAATGTAAGCATAACTTGGGCCAGTGAATGGAGCATCAGAAATCTACTCCTGGTCTGACCCCTTGTCTCTAGTAGACACAGGCAGCCTGTAAACGCTTGACTACCCATGCTCAAGCCTACATATATTCCTTGGAATAACACTAGGGTACCAAAATATGTCAGATAATTTTGGGAAGCATGTCTAGACTTAGAAAAGCCCACTGGGGTCATTAGTCTAGTAATCACCTATAAACCTTGTGAAAGGTAGACTACAGTTTGCTTCTGCAACTAAAACATGCTCTAAGGAGCTGGTGTCCCTTGCTAAAATGCAAGTCAGCCCCAATATTTTATCACCACAAATGGCAACCCCACCACCAATCCTACCTCTCTTCAGGCATTGTTTTATCGAGGCCCTGCGAAATAGCTGCATCTAAATGGGGGTTAAAAATTGTCATCCAGCCTAGTCTTGGCAAAGAAGGTAAGATCAACATCATGCAACAAATCAGCATTTATTTTTGTCTTGTGGATCGACCATGCATTAGCATGCAGTACCCAAACAGAGACCTTAGGAGGATGAGTTCCTAATAACTACAGTTGTTGGAAGAATGGAATTCTGGGCACCATTATAAGACATGGGCTGAAGTGGTTCACCCCAAAAAGGAGCATCATGCCCACCCACCCACAACAGGAATGCATGTGGGAGTACTCAAAGTGACTGACCCATGTTGGAGACCATAGTGTTTCCATAAAATTTGCAAAACACCTACAAAGATAGAAAATAGGTAGCAGTAAACACTATAGAACAAATGGGTGCAAGACAAATAAAACAGATATATTGTACTACAGTAATAATTCTTGTCATGATTACTTGCATTGAAATAGACAAATATAAATGAAAACAAAAGCATATATAAAGTAAATAAAAAAAACTTTAAGAAGCCTAAAATGGAGATAAAACTATAGGAAAGACCCATATAATGAAGAAAAATAATTGCTAAATAGGATAAAGCTATAAGAACAACAGTAGACAATTTAAAATACAACATTTTATTGAAACATCTGAGAGCAGAGTAACATGGACTTAAAGTTGATAATCTAATAAAAATTTCATAATGGACAGCCAGGATAAGACAGCAGGTTATAATGCTTTCTGAGCTTTGTCTAATGCTAGGGTTCATTGATGAAATCACAGGCAGTAAGTCATGTTAATCACCTATTGTTACATCAGAAAATTAAACAATCCTAGGGAAGTTCCTGTCAATGTCAAGGCAATTTCCATATGGGTAAGCTGGACCTTTCTTTCTGCCACTTTGATGAAGACGTGTTTCCCTGCAAAGTACTGCCAGTGTGTTCTGAACCCATAATGTTCCTTCTAACACAACCCCCCCATTACTGACACAAGGCAAGGATTTCCATTGTACTTTGTCATCTTACGTTTGTTCTCGGATACCTTGATTAAACACATACAGGCAGACCCTTCCATCTAACCTGTAGAAGAAGAAGGGATCTCAGTCAGATTATTAGTTTATGTAGTTGATAGTTCATAACCTTCACTTCTCCCTCTTCTTCCACAAACCTTATCCGCCAAGTTAAGCTATTGATAAATTATTCTTGCCTTCAAATCACAAGCTTACCTGAAGCAAAGCCTGCATCTATCTTCCTCATACAAACCTTGTGGAAAAAGTGACACTGCAGTAAGTACTAGGAGGTATAGCAGAAGCAAATGGTCCCCTGGATGAATCAAATACTTGCGAATCCAGCTTCATTTTTAACTTTACAACCATGAAACACTTCACTTGACATAGTCAAATTGTCTTAGAGACTGGCACAGATGAATGTTCATCTCTCATTCATGCATGGAGTTGATATCCTCAAGTTAAAAGCTATGCTTCTTCTGCTGGCTTATTCAGTCCTTATGTTGCCGACAGAGCTTAACCAATCTTGGTCTACTTTCCTGTGAATAGTCTTTCTAAATTTGTTTGGTGTATTAATAGACCTCACATTGCAATGAAAGATCTGTCACCCTCCCAACATCAGTCAAGATTTCTCTTCCTAATCCTGAGGTATACTACACAACATATGCTTTGACTGTCTTTTTGAAATCATTTTTTAATTTCATTATACACGACTCGACACGTACAGCTCAGTGCTGAGCATCTCCTCTTGATTGTGCATTACAGTAACAGCTCACCTCTATCACTAAGTCAAATGACATTCCAAAAGAATAACTTCCCCTCTTTTCAGATCTGCAGATTGAGACCTACATAAGGGATTTCTTAATTTCACATCTGGAGTTGACTTTGACTCATTCATTTCACACAGGCTAATACACCAATCTTGACTTGAAAATGGTACAGGCTCTCATATGTTGTCAAGATCTCTTGTCAAAGTTCTTAATCATTTTGCTCTAAACCTCACCAAAATCAACTCTCGTGATCTGCACACTTACCACAGCTGGTTAAAAGTATTAACTCCAGCCCCTGTCCACTGACACTGTGTTATTAAGTGTGTTGATTTCCATGGGCTTCTTTTAGAGCTGCATGGCTTTACAACAAGCTGCATATGGTTGTCTTCTCTAAGAAAGCCACTGACCTTTTTGCTTTTCGATGTAACATGATTCTCTTGTACTGGATACTCTGATCTGATTTTCAGCTTTAACTTTAACTACTACTTTGTCAGCATGACTTAAGTCAGACAGCCTTAAAACTTGGCACAGTGCATATTTCACACTGTTTTTTATTAGCAAATTCACTCCATTACCAAATGCTACTATACAGTTCTGAAGAAAGACTCACAGTTATCCTAGATATACAATGGCTCTGTCATTGCTCCCATTTCTAGGACAAAACTAAATTTGAGACTGAGTATTTTTTACACTTTTTCCAAGAAACTCAAGACAAATGTTTATTTTACATTTCACACCTGACCTCAAGCAAGACCACAAGCATGTGTATATTTTCTGTTTATGAGCTACTCTACTACTGTTCTTCAGACCCCGGAAATGCCAAGATACTCCATCTCTTCATGACTGGAAAAAGAAAACAAGACTCAAATGTATCTCTATAAACAAAGTTAATTATTCTAACAGTCTCTGGCAAGTTATCCAGCAGTGTGTATACCTTCATTATTTCCAATGTCAAAAAATGATTCTTATGACTTGCTTGTCATAATATAGATCAATAGATAGATTGCATCAGTGGCATGCATTTTATACCTAAGCCCTTTGTATCTCTGTCTTTTTGAAATTTACTTCATTTTGCATATCTTACTCTCACAGTCTTACACACAGTTTTGATACCTTGCCCAATTTGTGTCAAAGAGAACATTCAAGAAACAAAGGCTTGAGCACATAACTGCTAACCTTCACCAGAACACATGGCTCTCAATACAAATCTAATAAGAAACGTGAGCTAGCAACTTTGAAGTGTAAAATATGTATATTCTCTAAATTGCAGCCTTTGTGAGACAAACTCATCCTTCAAATGAAATGTTAAACTGAAGCCCCATCTGCCTGAGACAGTGGTAACTCAAGTGAATGTAAAAGATCCCATAGCACCCAACAAAAAGAGCAGGTGAAGTTCCCTAATGCCATGGCCAAATTTCCTCTAGTAGTATAAATACCACACTGAGTCTCCTCTGAAAAAAGGCTGCTAGCCAAGTGGGACTAACCCAGTCTACAAAGAATACATAAATAAATGAATGAAATAAAAATAAAGACTGCAATTTAAGGAATAAATGTAGTTTACACTCTGTAGTTGGTGACTCATGTTTTTCCTTTGAGCCTGTCAGAATATTTCCATGCCACAGCTCTGGTCAACATGTGCTTGGGGTTAGGGGAGGGTTGTATTTTCTTCCTACTATTAGAAACTGTCACAAATTATCTTTTCATAATAATTTGTAATGAGTGTTGCCTATACGAGTTTTTGTATAATTTGTAGCAACAATTTGTTTTTATTATATTTCCTAGTAATTACCAGTGTGTCATTTTCTAAGTTCCTGTCTACTACCCAATGCATGACATCATAATTTTAATCTATATTTTGTTATTTGTAAAATCAATAAAGACTATTAAGTTAATAAAGACGTTTATACAGTTCAAAAAACAGCAGATATATTCACTCCATTCTCTGTCCAGGTTTTCTCCAATTTCACCTGATGTCTCCCCTAAAAAAGGTCTATAAACACTATTTGGTCTGTCTAGTCACCAAAATGAAATAAAATCAGACATAGAATATCAAACATCCTATGTTTATAGGTTCATAGGTTCATAGGTGTTTACTAGGCTAATGACCACAAGGGCCTTTTTAAGCCTAGCCATGCATCCCAAATCTCTGACAAGTTCTGATACCTTTGATGTGTAAACATGGGCCTGGGAGCTGAACCATTTACAGGTTACCTGTGTCCATTAGAGACATTTTTTTATTTTATTTATTTATTTTATGTTACATTTGTTAACCGGGATGGTCTGACTGGACACAGGTCCATTTTCAGTGAAGGCCCGGGAGAAAAGCTAGACAGTAAGTAAAATGTTACACGATATGTTAAAATACAGTATACAGAGAATTTTCAAACAATATGTTAAAATATAGTATTCAGCAGAAGACATAACAAGACCTATATATATATATATATATATATATCACACACACACACACACACACACACACACGCACACACACACACACACAGGAAAAAATAGTTACACATGGTTAATAACAGAATAAGTATACAAATTCAATCAGCATTAGGAGAAGACCTAGACTGTAATATATATCACAGTAGGTATATTAGGAAGTGAGGTATATAAGTGGAATAATTTGAGGATTTATGTAATACATGAGCATAGCCACTTATTCTTTAAGTGTGTGCTAAGTGAGTTTTTAAAGTGAGAAGAGGTAGGGGAAGAAATCAGACCAGGAGGGAGATTATTCCAGGTTCTAGCTATGGAGTGGGAGAACAGTGATTTTCCTGCAGTATTATTAGCCCTGGAGTTACAGAGGAGTTTGTCAGAAGATCAGAGAGGATGATTTGTATTATAGTGAGTGAGAAGTTGGCCTAGTACCAGGTTTTTTTTCTGGATGTGTTACCACATTGTAGGCAATGACTAATTGGTGATAGGTTAGTAGCTGGGGAAGTTCCAGCCATTGCAGTTCCCTTAGAGCCTGGCAATGGTGGGCTCTAAAGGTGGAGTTGTTTGCAAACTTGGCACATAGGTGCCAAACCAAGGATACATTTCTGGTCTCCCATCCAATTGCCCAAGCTGCAATTGAGTTGGGTTAGGGAGGAACTCTGCTTCACATGGATGGAGAGCCTGTTCCATAGACAGGGTAGTCTCTGGTATACATACCTATCTCTCCAGCAGGTCCTATTTATATCATAGACAAGGTTTAAGTCTTTAGAATGGGTAATTCTGGTGCTGTTTGTTTTATGGATATGCAGGAGGTCCATCAGAGTGAGGTCTGACAATGCCCTGTATGCCAGGCATAGATCACCTCTCAAAAGCCTGTAGAAGGCAGAATACAGGGATAGGGCCTTGAGGCAGTCTGCATAGGGCATACTACTTACACCCTGTATTTTTTTAGTGAGGAATATCTGTGGATGCTCCAGTTGTTGGATATGCCTGGTTAGGTACATACCAAAGGGGGCATTATACTCAATGATAAATCTGATGAATGCCAAATACAGTGGAACAATGACTTCTTTGGATTTAGATGCCATACCTTTGTTTATAAATTATGCAACACAGAATGGTTTCCTCACCACTGTAGACAAATGATGATCAAAGGCTAGATTACTATGTATGTGTGTCCCTAAGTCCCTGACTACTGGGTCAACTCTAAGGGGTGTGTTGTCAATATGATAGTTACCAGGGATGGATGACTTCCCAAAGGATACTATTATGCATTTCTTGGCAATTCGTTTTAGTCCATGGCTCTGACACCAGTTGTTTGTCTGTGTCAGCCCCTCCTGGAGAACATTTGTGTCAGTGAAAAATTCACTGACAGCTTCTAATTTGCAAGCATCTGCAAATTTAGTCAGCCAGAGACCACTGATATTGGCCTTGACTTCTGAGAAGTAAATGTCAAAAAGGAGTGTTCCAAGGACTGATCCCTGAGGGACTCCACTTGTGACTGGCCTTTTTGTAGAGGTGGACTCCCCAATTCTAACTTCTTGGGTTCTGTCTGTGAGCCAGTTGGCTATCCACTGGGTGATGTACAGGTTTGTACCTAACCTCTTTGGTTTGTCAACAATGCCTGAGTGGGGTATTGTGTCAAATGCCTTGGTCAGGTCAAGCTAGGCAGTGTGAACAATTTTGCCCTCATCCATTGCTTTGGTGACCTTCTCAAAGAAGTCCACCAGGTTGAGTAGACATTATCTGTCCTTGGTGAAACCAAACTGGGTTGGGTCCAGTGTCTGGAGGTTTACTATATCTCTATTGATTATCTCCATGATAATTCTTTGTAGTTTCCAGGGTCTGTAGATGGCCCACCTTTGTGCAGAGGGATGACTGTTGCGTTTCTGCATTCATGAGGCATGAAGCCTGATCAGAGGCTACAGTTAAAGAGTAATTCCAGAGGCCCTGATAGGTCATGTTTCATGCTATTTGAAAGGCATCCTGGGATATTGTCTGGCCACATTGATACAGTGTTCTTGGTCTTAGAGAGAGCATTAAGGACCTATTCCCTAGTGATAGTAGGGGGAGTTATATTTGTATTTCCTGAGGGAAGGTTGAGGGGGAGAGAGGAGTAAAGTTGGAGCTGAATTTATCAGCCAGGAAGATTGCTATATCTTCTGGCTCAGTATAATTACAATGAGCTCTGCACACAATTGTGTATTGACTTTGAGGTTGTGGACATAGCTGTAGAATGCTTTGTGGTTGTCTTTGGCCTGGGAGGCCAAACTTACCTCAAATGTGGCTTTGGTAGACTTTATTTGTCCTCTGAGTTGTTTGTTTAGTTTGATGAAACTGCTTTTATCCTACTGGGTGCTGCACCTCCTAATTTTTGCCATGATTTTCTTCTTCCTGTTATACAGCTGATTGATTTTGTGATTCCACCAGGGTGGTTTGCTTTTTTAATTAGTTCTGTACATCTTCCTGGTGGGTACAACTGCCTCTATGCAGCTATTAACATGCTTATACAGGGTTTCTGTGAACAGTTCTGAATAGGCAGAAGTGCTCTCAGGGTCTACTGGGGTTTGAAATTTTGCCATGTTCTCACTTAATCGCAGGAAGTTAGCCTTAGAATAGTTCCTGAATATTCCCTATTTAGCTGGGGGTCCAGGTTTTATTTTTACTTCAAAGGAGACCATTTTGTGGTCTGACCTTACCAGGGAAGGCATTACAGTAGTAGGTGTGCAGTAGTCTCCCATATTAGTGAGGACCAGATCCAGTATAGTTGCACCCTTGGTTGGTATACTGGCTATCCGGCCCTGGGAGTTTGTGTTTACAAAATCCAGGAATCTCTGTGCATATACATTTGCTGTTGTACAGAATTCACAGTTAATAGTGGGGTAATTAAAGTCACCCTGTTTATGCTCATCTAAATAGCCAAGTGTGATAGGTGTAAGAGAGCCAGATATAGTAGGCTTTGTATGAAAGCCACGCTAGTGTGGCCTCAGGAAATCATAGGTACCACTTCAGTCACTGTGTCACCAAGTACTTTTTATGGCCTTTCTTACTGGACTACAAAAAGGAAAATATAACAAATGAGGCTCCTTTATCCCCTGCCTTGTAAGCAGGAATAATCAGGGAAAATTTCTCAGCTGAAGTGTTGAATGGGATGAACAAAAGATAAAACTATGTATAGAATGACATTTCTACAATATATAGCAGTGTCTAAGTCAGAGAAGTCAGAGATTTCTTCCTTAAGAGAACAGAGAGGTTGGGTATAAAACTGTACACTGTTTAAGGTTTGGATTGTTTCTGCATAATAAAGAGGTGTGTTAATGCATTCTGTTAGAAAAAGTTGGTGCGATCTTTGTATTTCAGATTTCAGATAATTTGTAGTGGTCTAAAACTGGATTCTTGAGTAGCATACTTTACAGAGTTTTAGTCTGAGGCAAGCTATGTTTGCTGTGTTTTATTATTTTGCCAACTGGGGTATATGTGTCTCAGTTTAATTTCCCCAAGTCTTTTAGGTTTCTAATACCATGACACGATAGGCCCCATCCCCAAGTCAAAGTATGATTATAGTTGATGAAATCAGTATTGTTTCAGTGTTTGATATCAGCCAGAAGTGCTCTTCGCAGCACCCGCAATGCGCCCAGAACTGACTCCTACAATTCACAAGGAGTTTCATGTATTGGTAGCATATCTAAATGAGACTGCAAATTCCTTTTTGTGAGACCCATTGCTCCTACTACTATCTGGGTATCCTTCTTGTACATGGCTCTCATTTCTGCCTGCAGATCCTAGTATTTTTTGACTTTGTGTTGCTCTGTACGTAAGACACTACAATCACTAGGTGTAATCATTTCAATGATCAATGCTACTTTTGTCTTTTTTTAATGAAGTACTATATTTGGTTTTCTCACATCTATTTTTTTGAACTGTAAGTAATGGGTGATCCCATGTGATATAAACTTCATCATTCTCTATATTGCTTTGTGGCTCATGTTTTCAATGCTTCTCAATTACTTCAGTATTGTAATGTTGGCACAAACCCCAGTGCAACAATCTTGCACGTTATGTTTTTCAGTATACAGACCTTCTGCCATTAGTATATCAGTCTCATTGAGAAGATGTCTGGCTGTTTCTAGTTCTGTTTTACAAAACTTGCATTTGTCTACATGTTCAATGGACTTTGCAAACCAGTGTCTATGTAGTCCACTATCCTGGGCCACCAATATTAACCTTTCAGCTTTTAGTTTAAATTATCCTCTCCTTAACCATTCCTACATCAGATCCTGATCTACATGGGGTTCTTCCAGGAGTTTTCTGTACTTGCAACTATATTTCTGGCGTTAGACATTTCTTGCCATCTCATCTGATCCTTCACCTTATAGTCTTTCTTTTATTTTTTGGCACATTAAGTTGCTGCCTGATTATTGTCTACTTCTGGTTTGATTTCCATTCCCACTTGACACTGATATGCTTCTGCTAAACTAAGCAGGTAAATCATCTTAGACTTGCTGTCCTCATGTTTTAAAACTTTCACTATGTTTGGATCTGGTGAGGTCAGCAGATATGTATGCAGTCCTACAATTACAGATCTATACATGTAATGAATTTCAAGGAGAACCATATCTCCTTCAGAAGGAGGAAAATCTAATCTTGGTATTCATTGATTTTTATATATCATTTGATACACGTGAAGCATTTTTTCTTGTTTTCCTGTCCAACTGATCCAATACCTTTTGGGGTCAGTCAGTCATCCTAAAACTGTAAGTTAGAACAGGAAGAGCAAATTGGTTTATAGTTTAGACTTTGTTCCTAGATGTCAAGGCTGTATTCAATATGAATTTTAGTCTTCTAAAATATTCCTTACTGAGTTTTGTTCAGACATTTCTTCATGTTTTATTGTTGATCCTTTATCAGTTCCCAAGTATTTATTCACTGCCTCCTGCTCAGGTTCCCTCATATTGCATTGCTGCCCCAGACTGATATATATATATATATTTTGGTGTTGCAGCTTTCCTGCTTTAAATGTTGCTTTTGCACATTTGTCAAGACAAAAAAAATACAAAAAGATTACAAAGGGTTGAGGTATAAAATATATCCCACTGTATAGTTTAGCTTATGAAATATACAGTTTTAAAACATCCATAAAATAAAGATGAGAAGTCTTTACCCTTTGCTGTTTTCTGGGAGCCAAATTATAACCATGACTTAATCTGTTAAGTAGATGGCTTAATGGGTTAAGGGCAAGACAAAAGAGCACAAGTGAAAAAGAGTCACCCTGGAATATCCCCCTTTTGAATTTTTATCTCTGCGATAATATTGTGTCCTGTATCATAGCTTAACCACAAAGGGGTTTGCCATGGTAACTGTAATGTAATTGATGACTGTAAGGTGTATCTTATACATCTGTAAGCACTCCTTTATCCATGAATGTGGGATGCTGTCAGATTTTTTTTTTGTAATCTATCCATGCCATACTTAGATTCTTCCCCTTTTTTCAGTTCTTCATTATGACTTTATTTAACATCAAATGATCCTTTGTCCATATGACTTTTTCTGCTTCCCTTTTGTTTTATTGCCATGATTAAGTTTTCTTCTGAATGACTATAAACTCTGTCTGCATCAGTTCTAGTATATAGTTTATACATAGTCAGAAGGCATACCTCTCAAGTGTCAGATTTTTGCAGAATGTCCAGATTTTTGCCTCATATATTTGGTCTGTTCCTCAAAAAAATAGTGGTTTTCAGTTTTTTTATGGCAAATCAGTGAGGGCTGAATTCATTAAATAATGAAAGACATTTACGTTTCAGGCTTCATATCCTTCAGAAAATGCATGGTAACACAAGACCTTTTATTCTAGCAACTTTCTAAGTTTATAAGAGCAATATTTAAAAATTGTCCCTATTTTTACAGCTTTGTCCCACATTATTTTTGGCTTTTTGTCTATATTTTTGTGCTAAGAGGTTGAGCACTATGTCTGAAGGCAAGTTATTGGTCTACAGTTTTTAGGCTAGCTTTCAGGTCAGTTTTTAGGCTAGCTTTCAGGTTAACTCGTAAGAATTTGTTTTCCTGTTGTAAACCGGGTTGTTGCCTGTTCGGAGTATGCATATAAGTAGTTCTTAATCAGGGCTAAATCTCATGTAAAGATGTTAATACTTTTAGCCAGAAGTTAGGTACTGCATCTGCATCTGGGGTATTCCAGTTAGGAGCTTTTCTTAATTTTATTTCAGTTTCTATGGCCTTAACTTCATCCCATTCCATATCCTGTACATTTTAACTTCTTACTGTTTCTTTACCTTCTATCCATCCAGCATCCTTATTATGTTCCACAGGATCTTCATAGATACACCTGCAAAATGTGTCTATTTCTTCTTTTTTGGTGGTGTTTCTATTTCTTTTCATTTCTTTCCCAATTATATATAAAACTTTTTTGGGTCATCAATGAATTGTTTATTTTGTAGTTTTCCTTTATATTTATCTGCATAGCTTTTAAGTTTTTTTTCTGGCTGTGCTGATATCTTTAATTTATTATTTGCAATATTGTGCAATAGACCTTGGTCTGTTCTGATACTGAACATTGTTTTTATTACGTCTATCTTTCTAAGCATTTTGATTGATCTGTTCCCTCTTCCGTACTCCTCTAACAGTGACATTTCTTGTCATAATTGCTTTATAGCTTTCTCTATTCTATATTCTGTAATGGCATTTGATTTCTTTTCTTCCTTACCCTTTATTGCTCTGTGCTTTTATGGTAAGACTTTATCTGTTGTTAATTTAGCTGCTCAGTAATATATACTATTTGCTTCTGTTATATTACATGAATTTCTATTAATAGTCTTGATTACCGTGTCCGTTTGTTTTATAACACTTCTGAGATTGTGGGTCTTATTGACTTTCTGTAATCTATTTCTTTCATTGTTCTTAATATGTCTCTCCATTTATTTTAAAATCGAGCAACTCTTCCCTTTCATAATTTTCTTCTAAACTGAGGGCACATTCTTTGTTCTCTGTTTACTCTGGGCATTTTACAGAAAGTTCCAGAACATCTTCCTGTGATATTTTCTCTTCAGCTGCATCCTATATCATCCATTACTAACATTCTTTTCTACTTTTCCCTTTGTTTTCCTTCACTTTGCATTGCATAACATCTCTTTCCATTTGTTTAACTTCTACATTACTAACCTTCTGTTCTACATTCCCCTTTTGTGATCTTACTTTTTTGTATTGTGAGATTTTCCATATCTGGGTGCCTTTGCCTGTATTTCTTTTCAAATATCTTTGTAGCTGCTTTTTTGTATTGAGTAGTTTGTCTTTCTCCTTTGTATAAATATTGCACCATATCATATATCTCTTTCTTTCCCATGTCCATGTTTCTTTTTTATACTTGCCAAAAATCTGTAGGATTTATTCTTTATATTTTAGTATATCTTCAGTATATTCATGAATCTGTTGTATTAATAAACACAAATTTGCATGTGATGCTTTTGACAGTTTTTTTTTGTGAAAGTATTTTTTCCTCTAATTTCTTTCTTATTTATTTATTTTTTGAATATCTTCTATCTGGGAATTTTGGGCTTCTCGTATAATAGTAACAATACCTGATTTCTTTTTTATTCTCAGTAGTCCACTCTATTATCTTTATGGCTCTTTTTCTGCCTTATCAGTTTTTGTGGTTTTGGTGGACTACTAGTTCCTTCTACAACAGGGGAGGTCATCCTTCCCCTGAGCCTGGCCTTACCCCATTGTAAGAATATTTCTGTGTCTTGAGCATTCTACACTGTCATTTTTTCCAGTCCTGGTAGCAGTGCATATAACAGGACTGAGGATTTTTTATCCTGAGATTTGTGGACCTAGCTGTGTTTTATATTTTTCAGCTTACTTCTGTTCATGATATATGCTATATAAAATACAGTCTATATTGGTGAGACTTTGTAGAAACAGGGCCCACTTGAGGATGACTTTGGTTCCAGCAGTAGTACACTTCTTTGTTTGCTGATTTTATCATCTCTCCTTTTGGACCTTATGTGTGTTCTTCTTGGTTTATGACATATAGACATAGACACATGGATGTGCTTTGTATTACAGAGTGGGATTAGACAAGTATCAGAAATTTGTAGGGTATTTCATAACTGTGCGTCTGTTTTAATATACCTTTCAAATTCTATCTGAATTATCTTTGGGAAAGGCAGAATGTTCATCTTAGTTTTTTTTTTAATTCTTATTTATTGAGTTGAGGAATTTGGATGGCCCTGTTTTATCAGTAATTCTGTCTTTTAAAATAGTTGCCTGACATTAAATCTGAATTATTGCTTTAACTTCAGCTTATTTGGTTTAGCCAAATCACATTCTTTTTGCAGTTTCTTGTTAATATTGCATGAACTAGCTTTTAATTCATATGAGCTCAGGCAATCTTATGGGAGGAGGTTAAGTTACATAAATTTGATGTAAACATAATACACTAAAAACATAGGTTCTTTAAATGCCTGAGTGATAACGTTGCCTGACAGAGGCCCATAGACAGTCATTTTCTTTTTACGTGTCTTTGTCATGTATGCTACGTTTTTTTTTTTAAACACCTTTATTGAATTATCACTTGTGACATACACAGATTTGTACTTATATAAAAAGTGATCAAACTGTATTAACAAGTTTACATTTACAAACATTATACTTCACATATATTGATCCCATCTATGGTGGTGCAGCGGTAGTGTTGTTGCCCCACAGCAAGAGGTTCTCCCCTTCGATTCTTGGCTAGAGTGCGGGAAGTGCCTTCTGTGTGGAGTCTGCATGTCCTCCCTGCGGGTGGGTGGGCGTTTGAAAGACATGCGTAAATGGGCGTGCCTTCGTTGAATGTTGAGCTGGCACCTTGGCATTTGTGAAAATCCACTGCCAATCATTAGCGGACTGGAGTTCCGCTGTGGCGACCCCTAACCGGGAAAAGCCGAAAGACAAACAACAACAACATACTTCACATATATTGCTATATATCATATAACCTAAGCAACATTACATAAATTATTCAATTTCTGACCTTTTTAAATAAGAAATGTCTTTATTAAACCATCACTTATGATATAGGCAATCATACATTTATATAAATGAAAACAAACCACACCGTCAAGTCCTAGTTGCAAGCATTTTACATCAGAAACCATACTGACACACTCCCAGTTACAAACACTGTACATCACCTATAATCTACCCAATCATTTTCAGTCAAACATTACATAGTTCATTTAAGTCCTCCCTTCTTTTAAACTTCATTCCTCCCCTGTATGTATTGTTCCCAGAATTCCAATTTTTTCTTGTGTAGTTTGCTCCTACCCTTTTCTAAAGATCTCAGTTCCAGTTGGTTTATCTGTGTTACTATATTCACTACTTCGATTTTCTAGTAATTGCCTTTTTTGGTATCCACAACAGTTAGACACAGCAAGGCCTCACCATGTCTAGGCACTTCCAATTCTGTATCATAGATCTGAAAAATTATCTCCCTCATCACACCAATCTGCCCACCCAGCATCTACAACAGTGCATCCTGCAGAGAATCTTTAAAGTCCGCAAACTCACTGCACTCCCAGATAATATATTCCCAGTTATCTCTGTCTTCCCCATCACACCTCCAACATTTGCTGTCTACCTGAGGAAAAATTCTCTGGAGTTTACATGGAGTATAAAACTATCTATGGAAACATTTCCAAGCAAAAATCCTAAATCTTCTAGATTTTTGTTGCATATTTGTGAGACATACATATATCCTCCCATTGTTTCTTTTTGAAATGCTTACCCAGTCTCTCCTCCCAATCCTGTCTAACCTCCTCTGATTGATTCTTATAGTTATCATGTAATATCTTATATGTTCTACTAATTATTCCTTTTTTAATGGCAGCTTCTGTTCTAGATTTTATTTAAAAGTCTACCAGTGCTGGTCTTTCTTTTAGGACCCCTCCCCCATTTCTTTCTCATACCTGTACTCTGATATCAATCCTTGATAGGGAAGGAGATCTCTAACCTGCAGTCCAAATAAATTCTTAGTGTCTTTCCATTCTATCATCTTTCCTCTCTAATTATTTGCTGCTACATGTTGCCATAAATGGCTATCTTTTAAAGTTTTACATGCAAGCATGAGCTAGCCTTGAGGCAACTGTAGAACTGACTTTAAATATTTCTTTATATTGCTTCTAATAGGGTCAATATGAGATGTGGGATTTTTTTGCTGTCCTTGGGAAGGATCTCTTCTAGAACAAAGAGGACTTTTAATAATATGCTCTCAGTGCCGTATATGATAATATAAGATGTAGTTAATGCTGTGTCTCAATGAAAAAAACTATAAAATTATTTCATCATCTGTACCTGTCAGAGAAGCATGCAGCAATAGCTTTGTCTCCTTATGGAACCTATTTATTTGTTTGTATTTGTTAACCAGATGGACAACACTGATCAACACTTATCCTTTTCACAATGACCCAATGAGCAATATCTGGTTCACTGAGGCACATGGAGGCTTGGGGAATCAAACTCTGGACTACAGGAACATGAAGCACATAGCCTTAAATTCTCCAGAATTCTTCAGATTTCTTAAGCATTACCCACTACTGTCGTTTATTTTAATTTATTAACACAGAGAAGTGTATGACATTTCAAAATATACAAATATTTTAACTTAGGTTGTCTGAAGTGATTCTGAAAACAATGATTGCTTAAATGCTGGCAATATATTCAAAATGTTAACACCGTGGATTTCTGAGTTTTACATAATGATTTTAAATGTTAAAGTGCAGGAAACATATGAATATGTATGTGTTAATAATGGCTTTTACACCCATGTGGTGTGTGTTAATTATCAAACATAGAGTGTAAAGCCTAAGGTGGTTATTAGATTAACACGTACTGAAGAGAACTGAAAACCATTATATCACATACTATCTAAATGTGCTATATATAAACAGTGTATCTAAAATCTTTAGTGAATGTACAAAGTTTAGCAATAGCTTAATAATCACGTTCAGTGGTGTAAAATTAATATATAGTGTTCTGTTGGTGTTCTACTAGTATATAGTGTTCAAAAATATTTTATATATATATATATATATATATATATATATATATATATATATATATATATATATATATATCTGCAAGGGCGTACCATACACAGCATAATAATATAACAAATACACACAGTCAATGCATTCTGTCACTGAATGGTTTTGCCTCCTTCTTACACTGAGAGAATGAAATCCATGTCACTGAAGCACAGCTAGGCTGCATGTTGTACTGTATCCTATCAGATGAATAATGCTTTCAGCCTATCTGAACAGAATTGTTTTTCACATTTTGTAGCCATTTCCAATTGCTGCAGTAGAGAAAGGAGATGCATGCTTTAGTTAGTGTAAGGGAGTATCAAATAATGAATACAACAGAGTGAAGTGAATGTCTTCACCATAGAATGTTTGTGTCTTTCGGCTTTTCCCGGTTAGGGGTCACCACAGCGGAACTCCGGTCCGCTAATGATTGGCAGTTGATTTTTACGTACCGGTTTTCCAGGCCTGATGCACAACCTTCAACGAAGGTACGCCCATTCACACATGTCTCCACGCAGAAGACGCTCTAGCTGAGAATCGAACCGGACAGTGTCTTACTGTGTGTATGCTGCAAAAAAGGTCAACACATTACCTTGTCAAATAATAAAGTTTCTTGTTTGTGTAGTAGCTAGGACAAAAATTTAACTTTCCTGGGAAAAAATGGCATCATACCTTTTCTTTTATCCAATGTGTGTGAAATAATATTTACAAGTGACCAAAAACAAATACCTTTAAAGATTCGACCATTCACAAAATCCAACAGGCATATTCCTTTTTATTAAAATAAATACCTGGTTAAGCATTTTTGTACATGCAAAAAATAATTCTTCATATCCTAGTTACACATATGATTTCTTTACAAGACTTAAGACCATTTTTATGTGACTAAAAAATGTCATCCCATTATAAAAAAACACACTAAATATTAGTGTCTTAAATCCTCCCTCAACATTGTGAATAAATAAAATTGCTAAAACTGTCTTCTTCTTCTTCTTCTTCTTCTTCTTCTTCTTCTTTTGGCTTTTCCCGATTAGGGGTCGCCACAGCGGATCACCTTGTCCATGAATGGCAGAGTGTTTTTAGTTGTTTTACAGTGTCGAGTGCCCACCACCTTCCACACACCTTCCACACACACACACTCACACACAGTGTCCAAGGGCCAATTTAAATCCCTGCAGCATGTCTTTGAAATGGGAGAGGAGGAAGGAACACCGGAGGAAAACACGCAACCACACATGCAGACTAGGACAGAAGGCACGACAGAAGATCCCCGGGGGAGAACCTCCCCGAGAACTGAGGAAAAAAACAATAATACAAATGTCATTCAAAACCAAATGCAAATCTAGAGACAAATAGTATTCAAACATTGTAGCTATTCATTTTTAGATTTGTATTTATCAGGGAGTCCCCTCTGTTTGAAATAGAAGCACTCCAACAATGTTAGCAGTATGCTACCAGCAATAACAGTGGTTGAGTGCTGATTTTATGTATTTATTTATTATGTATTTATCTATTATCTATTTATTTACTAGCTATTTATCTATTATCTATTTATTTATTAGTTATTTATTTATCTATTTATCTGTTTATCTTTATGGGTATCCTACTGTTGGAAAAAGACTGAATACTCAAGCTGCACTTGGCTGAGGTTCAGCCTATTTACAAGCAGTTCCTCCATAGGAAATTACTGTCAGTGAGTTTTTCCAGCAATGATACCGTTTTTGGTAGAACTTCCACCTTCTTCAGGTCAGTATGACTGTATAAGTTTGGGAGTATGGGGAGCTTGCCTCCATATTTGGGAGTGCAGGGTGCTTTCTCTCTGTAAAAAAAAAGCACTTTAAAAATTGTTTTTGGCAGTTTTTTCTGCAAATGCATTTCAAGGATTATGATCCTTGAAACATTTGCTTTTTGTCTACTCATACTAGAAGCCTTTTTACTTGACTTATTTATGTATTTCTTTTTTAAATCCATTGGCAAACACTACTACTGCCTTTTCAGATGTGAAAACACAATGAACTGTGCATATCAGTTCATTTTTCAAAAAAAATTCTCTTAGCTTTGAACTCTGATTGCCCTTTTTGGGTGTTGGGTCAGAGGTCAAAGTAGCTTAGGTTATAGAGGTGGGCTTATTCTACTTCATCTGTGTAGCTAGTGGAAGTGAATTATCATGTTTCCATATCTGTTTAGCAGAAGTTAATTATTATGTTCCCACGTTTGTTTGGGGGAAGTTAATTCTAATGTTCCCATAACTGCATGATGGAATGTTAATTCTCATATTCCCATATCTGTTTGGTGGAAGTTAATTCTCATATTCCCATATCTGTTTGGTGGAAGTTAATTCTAATGTTCCCATATCTGTTTGGTGGAAGTTAATTCTCATATTCCCATATCTGTTTGGTGGAAGTTAATTCTAATGTTCCCATATCTGTTTGGTGGAAGTTAATTCTCATTTTCCCATATCTGTTTGACTGAAATAATTCACATGCTGTGAATTCTGGTGGCAGATAACAGTCAGCAATAAGCAATAAGTAAGTAATAATTTTCTCTTGAGCAACATATCTGTAAACTGCTCCCTGATTTTGTCTTTTATTTTCATGCTTTTCAGCTGTACTTCATTTTGATAAATTTTCTTTATTTGGTGTCTTAAAAATTCCATGTTCCTCTGTGTTCTATACTGAAAGTCTGTCATACACTCAATGTTAAGAATTTTATCAACAAACATTTGTAGTAAATAATACTGAAAGTCATTAAATCATCAAAAGAATGTTTTTTAATAGGAAGTAGTTATTAAACATGCACTGAGACTCCTAATTGCAGTTATTAGTAAGTGTTCCACATTTTGCCTGTTTGTGCCATGTTATGAAAGGCAATGCCATATTTTGGAGATGGAAGGTTGAGAGCTATGTATATTTTGTTCTGTAACTCATGAAATGTGTGTTTCTTAGCAAATTGATGCTGATTGCAAAAATTAAATAATGACAGACAATTTGAGTTTCAGACTTCTTATGCTTTAGAAAATGTATGCTAATGCAAAAAAACTGTTATTCTAGTTATTGTTCATTTTTTATCACAGTCACATTAAAATAAACCCTTGTTCTATTATTATTAATTAATTGCATCAGTGTATTGTGTGCTTGTTTTAATCAATAGTGAGATATTTATATTTAACTCTATGTTGGTTTACTTAGCTAGCACTTTTCAGAATAGTACAGTAATATGGTCTACCAGGCTGTTACCAGACTTCTACACCATCAAAATGTCAAATATGAAGAAAAAAATTGAAATAGTCTGTAGAAAATCCTAGCCTGCATCTAGTATGTACATTGACCTGCATGTGATCCATTGTTTTGTATACATTATTTATTTTCCTTATATCCTCAAGACTCCTCCTTTTTAACTAATTATTTCTCAGCTGGAATCTTGAACTAATATGGAATACACACTAACTCATTTTCTTAGTCTTGCTCACTATAATTCAGCTTTCCAAAACAGACACAAAATGGATATGTGTCCACGTGCACACACACACACACACACACACACACACACACACACGCACACACACAGGCACAAACGCACACACACACAGACACACACACATATACACACACACACACACACACACACACACACACACACACACACACACACACACACACTGTGCATGCACAGCTAGGGGGTAAAGTAGAGGATCACCAATTTCTTTACCTAGTCTCATATGATTGGAATGTGGGAAGAATCTGGAGCAGACAGCAAATCATCATGTGGATAGGGCAGACATGCATTCAAACCGAAGGCACTGCAACTTAAAATTTAACTATTGACCCATGAACTGTGATGTATCAATGCTAACTGCTGCACCAACAAGCTTATCATTCAGGGCTAAAGTATTAATAGATATTAAAATAAACAGGTTTGTCGTAGCACAAACAAAATATTTCTATTTGCTTTTTATTTTCAAAACCTTATAATTCTCCCAGATGAATCGAGTCCAGTTTTCTTGAAAACTCATTTTGCATAATGTCTCCCATTCTACATGTAGTATAATATGAATTTCATTTTGTCACAAAATCCACAATCTTGTTTTTCTTCCCCAGTGGGTCATATTTTGCATGCTGTTTCTTAGGCAGTCACCAATTCACTATTAAACTTCAAACAATCTACCATGTATCTTACTGCAACATCTATTTCCATTTTATACCACCAACTTGCTAAAGTTTTTCAATTGATCTGTTAATTTAAATGTAGCATAATATTTGCAGTTCTCAGCTTTTATTTTATTACCATGTCCAGAATCCAACTTCACATTTCACCTTTTCCTCCATGAGGTTTTACATGGTTTCTTCTAGCATCTACCACCATTCCTATTTTGCACTTTCTGCACCAGCTCAACACTTTACACATTAGTCTCTGCTCTTGAAGATATTTTCTTATCTTTTTTCACATCCTGTACTCATCAACAGTAGCATTGCCATCACCAAATTCTGATACAATCTAGAAAAAAGCAGTGGTCGAGCTTATATTAAAAGTGCGAACTAGACAATACAGCTGATATAAAAACAAATTTTCTTAATTTACTTCTTCCACCAGATTAGCCCAAATTATTGCAGTGAGCAACTGCCTGACAACTTCTGCATAACAGACTCTGGTATATCATAGCTCTGTTCTTCTTCAGAAGACATATGCAGTCCTCCCAACAGCTGTCCCTCCTCCATGATAACATAAGAAAATATGTTTTTCAGTCACCAAAGGAGCAGTGGAATTTGCCCTATCAGCTGCTCAAATTTCCTCTGGGTATTTTAAATTCCACCTTAAGTATTCCTTTAGTAATGTTCTTGGGTGTATTTTCATATACCTAGTCACCAAATGTATATAAAATATTTTATTTTTTTTATTTTTTATTTTCAGTTTGATTACCGGGGATGTCCACTGGGCCTAAAAGTGTCAATTGTAAGTGGAGGCCCGGGGAGAAAAGCTCCATAAGCAATACAATACATTAAAAGTTACAAAATGTCAAAGAAAAATACAAGAATAAAATTCATACAATCAGTAATGCAAATGCATAAGATGTAAATCAAACAACGCAGCTAATAGGTAATAGAGAACACCTTTTACAGGAGTTCCAAATTCAAAACAACATGATACTAATGTCTGTAGCAATAGGATTTTTTTTATTTTTTACATTGGTGGTACAGATATATACAGTATTTACAATATGTAGTATTGAGGAAGAAATTCCATAGTCAGAGAAAGACTGCTAAGTCTATTTTAGGAGAATAGTACAGAAATGCAAGCGATGTAGAACAGTCGGTGGGGTATTCACTAGAATTTATGTAGGGTGGAAGCAGGAGCAGTTCCATTTGGATGATAGATATAGGAATAGTTGGGTCTTGAAGGATTGTAAGTTGGGTGTAGTCCTGAGAGAAGGAGGAAGAGAGTTCCATTTTTTACCTAGTGAGAAGGAGAGAAGTAGTTGTTGGCCAGTGGAACATTTTGGTTATATATATTATATATAATATAATATTACAAAATAAATCCTAGGATATCAAACCTTGTGTTTATACTCAGGTGAATGTCTTTATTTACTTGCTCGTTTCCAGAAAAGGCTGTAGGAAACCAGATAAATAACCAAATGAGCTCCCTATTGGAATAATGATACTTAAAATGCAGAGTTCCAAAAAAACAAAAAAAAAAAACTGAAAACACTGGAGAAGAGCGAATTTCCTTAAAACTTCTTTTTTGCAGAGGGGCAAGCCCACACTCCCTCAAAACTTATAAACATACCAACTCCTTGATCACCATACCTTGGAGAAAAGGGAATATTCCGAGAAATGGCATCTCAGACTAAGTATATGTAAGTCTGATATTTTTACCAGTCAGTCTTTCTCTCTCTCTCGCTCTCTCTCTGCATTTTAGGACATGCTTTAGTGGGTCCTGACATTTCAAATGGTTACCAACTAAATGTATAAGTTGTGAGAACATCAGTTATGTTAAGCCTTGTATGAAATCTATGCAACTGTGGGCCTGGAAGTAATGTTTATGCACATCTTTATCAGGCTGCTTACCTTGCAGACCTAATAAGGCCTTGCCTTGGGGAGATTATAGACAGGAAAATAACGAGTGTGTTTTCCTCTTCCTCTCTGATGAAAATGAATAAGCTTAACGTTCCTGGCTACTGTCAGCTGCTAAAGAGATGCAAGGAATTCACTGAAGATGTAAGTATGAGTGAAAGGGCATTGTAATCAAATATAACTCCAGAATTTAAGTTAGCAAAGTGTTTATTTAACATTTGATTACTGGGGAAAGTCTGATCGGAAACAGAGCAGGAGCCCCAACAGTAGCCAGCAGAAAAAGATGTTAATCCCAAAAAACACTTTATTTTAACGTAAAGTCAATTTAATAAAAATTTTTCTCACATTTTAGGTCATTTTTAAAAAGTAACTTCTTCAGGCACACAGACAAACAACAGCAGTTACACAGTTTCACATTTTTAAACATGTAGCATGAAGTCATGTGACTAACAGCAGCAATGAATTAAAGGTGCAAACAATAATAATTCAACTAAAAAACACTATAAGTCTTAAAACTTACATACTACCTCAGTATGCAATCAGTATACAGTATACAAGGGTTATGTTAATGTCATTAGTAAAAGTTAAAAATACACTATGATTTCTTAATTTAAGCAAACATGTAATATTACAATTCTCATTCAAAACCAGGCAAGCAAGCATTAAGTAAGTGCTAACAGCCATCTCATTTCTCACCTCTGATAGTACTGGATATGGGTAATGTCAGGAAGTACCTGATCAAAACACTCTTGGACTCACAATTCAACTTATGGTTGATGTAAAATTTACATGTATTCAATACTCTAAAGGAATTACCTGTTTTTATGTATTTACACATCCTACATGCTCCACACATAAAGGTTCCAGTAAGTCTAGAAGTAGGTTTAGTGCTTTTAATTTCAATTTCACCTTTATAAAACCTTCAATGACTCAGCAAACTAGGGAGACCTCTTTATGCGATACTTTTATAACCACCTTTAGTAAAGACAGTGACCAACTTAGATTAATTCTCCACAAAAATTGGAGTTTCCTTTATAAGGACTCTTCCCTAGTTGACAGAATTGGCCAGTCACCCAGTATTGTTTATAGAAGAGGTACTAATTTAAAAAGTTTTTTTTGAAATTAAAAGCACTAAACCTACTTCTAGACTTACTGGAACCTTTATGTGTGGAGCATGTAGGATGTGTAAATACATAAAACAGGTAATTCCTTTAGAGTATTGAATACATGTAAATCTACATCAACCATAAAATGGACAGGAAGCTTTTTGTAATCTTTCATGTTTGCTTAAATTAAGAAATCTTACACGATAGTGTATTTTTAACTTTTTACTAATGACATTAACATAATCCTTGTATATTGTATACTGATTGCATACACACTTTTTATTTGAGTTAGTATGTACGTTTTAAGACTTACTTTAATAGTGTTTGAATTATTGTGCTTTGCACCTTTAATTCATTGCTGCTGTTAGTCACATGACTTCATGCTACATGGTTTAAATGCTGCAGAAACTGTGTAACTGCTGTTTGTCTGTGTGTCTGAAGAAGTTACTTTACTTAAAGTGACGAAAATGTGAGAAAAAATTTTATTAAATTGATTTTACGTTAAAAGAAAGTGTTTTTTGGGATTAACATCTTTTTCTGCTGGCTACTGTTGGTCTACCTGTTCTGTTTTGGATTGTTTGTTTCTTCCACCCAGTTTGTTTGAAAGTCTGATTGGGACAGAGCCCATTCTCAGTGGAGGCCCAGGGCGAAATACTCCAGACACATGTCTTTGGAATGTGGGAAGAAACTCACATAAATGCAGGGAGGACATGCAGACTCCACACAGAAGGCACCCAACTGAGACTCAAACCGGAGAACCTCTTGCTGTGAGGTGACAGCGCTAACTGCTGTGCCACTGCACCACTCTTAAGTAGAAGTAAAAATGTTGGAGTATGAGAAGACACAGTTTAAGGTTACTGCTATTTCTATACACTGAAGAGGAAAGTTGATGCAGTCTGTTAAATAACATAGAGGAAAATTCTGCATTTGATAACAGTGTCATGTAAAAACATCTTTGAATTGCATATTTTACAAGATATGATCCAAGGCAGTCTTTTTTTGTTCTTCTAATCCATCCATCCACCCATCCATACGTCCATCCATCCATCCATCCAGCCATCCATCCATCCATCCATGCATCTATCCATCCACAATCCTTTTTTTCCCATTTTTGCACATGTGGTCAGGGTGTCAATTCAACAGTGTCAGTCATCTACAGCCAAAGTTTACACTGCCAGGTGGAGAGCCCTGCTGCAGCAGCTCTTCCACACCACACACAAGCATGCACACTCACCCCTATGGACAGTTTAGAGTGTCCAGTCCACCTAGTGCACATCTGAGAAATGTGGGAGGAAACTGGTGCACCTTGAGAAAACCCAGACAAACACAGGTAGGACATGCAGACTCTGCACAGAAGGTATCCCAGCTGAGAACTGAACTGGGCGACCTGACAATGCTAGCCACTGTGCCACTGTACTACCCTTTGGTTCTTCTAATAAACTGAGAAAATATGTTCTTTGAATGCCCAGAGCCAGCTTACTATCTGAGTAGTTAAACTGCCAGAGACAGGACCATAAACCTTTATTTTCTTTTTTCTTGTGTTTATTTTGAATACTCTGCATTCTCATTAGTGAATAGCTTTTGTATTCTTATATGTAAAGCATCAGCCAGACTTTAGACATCTGTAGAACTGGTTTTAAACAGTTATTTATTACCCTCTTCTAGGATAAATATAAGATATGAGAAGTTTTTTTTCTTGCTGTCCCACAAAGGATCTCCTATAGGTCCATGAAGCTTTTTTTATATATGATTAATCCGATATAATTTGTGCTACACTTCCTGCAAAATAATTACAAAACTTATTTCAAAATCTATACCTGCCTCAGAGACGCATGAATAAATAGCACTGTCTGCTTATATAACTTGTTGCAAAATTATTGAAAAACTATGACATTTCACACAGCATTAATGTTTTAGTTAAGGCTGTCTAATCTGAAAATAATAACAACTGATTGTTTAAATCCTTAAGCCATATTAAAAATATGTGCTGAGTGTTGTGTATCAATTTTGAATAAAGTGAATGATACATATGCATGTGTATGTGTTATATATGTGTTATAAAGGCTTTTCAGCCACTAAGGTGGCTGATAATTATAAAACTCAGAGTGTGAAGTTTGAGCTGATCATTACATTAGCATGTACAGAAAATGTGTGAAAACTCTCATAACATACTCTGTAAATTTGCAATTTTTAATTGCTGTGGGAAAAGTCTTTGATGAAGATTCAGTTTAACAATGAGCTTAATAAGTTTCCATTTTTAAGCATGATATACGGCATTTTAAGAGTATTGTAAACATAATAATACAAATGCACAACAGAGATAATAATAAATAGCTATATGCAGTCAATGCACTCTTATCACCAAAGGGCTTTGATTCCTTTTTGCATTGAAGCATTCAATAATTCCTTGAATTACAAATCATTGCACCATAGCTGATTAGTTCAGCAAAGCAATTGCATTTGTATTATATACTAGCAAATTGCACATTTGTGATATATGCTATTAAAGGCATACTATCTATATTAACAGAACAAAGCTGGCTTACTCATTTTGCAACTGATTCAAAATTCCTCAGTAGAGAAATGTTATTTATCCTCATGACCAAAAGAAAGAGAGAATTAAATTGATTTTCTTTCAAAAATGCAAGAAAAGCCTGACACCACAAGCAACTTGTCTGTCAAATAAGAAAATGAGGCCACACCATTTTTTCATCCAATCAAAATGCACTAAAGCAGTATCTGCAAATAGTAGGACTACGCTGCAATAGTTTAGATGTAGCTGTTTAGAAGACAGATAGGTGGAGCTGCAGTTCATATTGGGAAGGATATTTAGGCCTCATTAGAGGATAATAAGGAAAATGTGAAGGTAGTTAAGAAAGCCCAAACTGGAGTCGAAAAGTTTTTTGGCAGGTGAGATGGATGGAGGAAACATGTTTAGATATTGTTGAGGGAATTAAATATCTAAACCAGTTGTCAGATTACTAGGGACAGGTTGTAAAATTTTTGTTGTCCATTGGTTTAGAATAAGGTTTTGTAGATTCATTTGCTTTTATTTTCCATTTGAGGTAGAAGGATTGATTTCCGAATGAAAGAGTAAGTATGAGAGGGAGAGGGGTGTACTACTGACTAGCTTGATGCTTAGGTTATAGTCATACCTCTCAACCTGGAAACATCAAAAATCTGGACAAGGGCCATGAAAAATAGGTACAAATATGTACGCTGATTAACATCTAATTTGCATACATAAGTACGTAACCCCACCCACTTCTGTGGAATCGTGGGATACCAACTTTCGAACACAAACTGAAGAACAGACAACCAAAATATGACACCAGAGTCCCCCTGCAACCATTCCAATGTCCCATTACCTGGCTATTTCACCTCATTTACCATAAACACTAATGTGTGCATACTGCTTTACTTCTACAATGATTATTTGGATTTTATTTTTACATTTTGCAGCACATCAATGCACAAACACTAACAGACATCTGATAAACAAAGCAATACTGTCTCACAATGAAAACAGACTTGGCATTAAAACTTCTCTGCCCTTGAAACTCACATTAATTGAAACAACATTGAAACCTGCACCACATCCAAAGAAAATGCATCTGGCCAGTGGTGGATAAAGATTACCTTTTTGTTTTCAAATCACTGGCCCCTTGCACACAAAACAAGAAACATACATGTGTTCTTTTCTTTGATACACCTTCTTGGCTTTTATTAAGTTATATTCCTTGTATAATACAGCACACTTGTTAGAGCACATTTTAAATTTATTGGTTGAATGAACATTTTTCCAGTAGGCTGTACTGTAGGCAATGAAAGAAAATGCATGAACCAATAATTACAAAACTGCCCAATTCAGAACATTTCCATCATAAATGTCTACTTCCACACCCAAACTATAACCAAAAATGACAATAGTGTAAGCCATAGGCATCTTGCACAGCTTCTATCACTTATTTTCAATTTCAGTTTTTTTTTTTTGGGGGGGGCAAAAGGTCAAAAACCAGGGACACATTTTAAACATTGCTTGTATAATTTTGGAAAGTTGCTAGAATAAAATGTTGTGTTACCACCATGCAAGTTACTGGCAAATCTTGAACCCAGGACACTATATACTACAGTCAGTGCAACATACCACTATGCTAAATCAGCAGTTTAACAATAGGAAGACTGAAACTTAATGGCTATCATTTAGTGAATTCAGTTCTCACTTCTCACCATAGCTCTCAACCTCTTAGCACAAAAAACCTGGACAAACAAAGTCAATAATGGGGGAGTACAAATTCAGTTCTCACTTCTCACCATAGCTCTCAACTCTTAGAACAAAAGACCTGGACAAAGCTCACAAGTGGTGGTGGCTATGGACTTATCAGGGACACATTTTAAACATTGCTTGTATAATTTTGGGAAGTTGCTAGAATAAAATGTGTTACCACCATGCATGTTACTGGCAAGTCTTGAACCCAGAACACTACACAATACAGTCAGTGCAACATACCACTATCCTAAATCAGCAGTTTAAACAATAGGAAGACTGAAACTTAATGGTTATCATTTAGTGAATTCAGTTCTCACCACATCTCTCAACCTCTTAGCACAAAAAAAAAAAAAAAAATCTGGGCAATGCTGAGAAATGGTGGTGGCTAGGGACTTTAGGTTCTTGTTACCCTGTACCAAAGGTACAGTGTTTGAGCCTAAATACCTCTAGCCACCAGGTGCATTACATTAGGGGCATTTTCACACACACACAGACAAACACACAAGCAGATTTAAAGCATTCTTCCCTTGCAAAGCAGTGAAACGGCAGCAGATTTAAAGCATTCGTCCTTTGCAAAGCAGTGAAATGGCAGCAGTTTTAAAGCATTCATCCCTTACAAAGCAGTGAAACGGCAGCAGATTTTAAAGCCAGCATTCTTCCTAGCAAAGTTAAGTCCATTGCACTCTCCCTACGGTGACACACACACCCTTACCTAGAGCAAATGTCGGCAGCAGATTTGAAGACAGCATTCTCCCTAGCAAAGTTAAGTCCATTGCAATCTCCCTACAGTGACACACACACCCTTACCTAGAGCAAAAGTCGGCAGCAGATTTGAAGACAGCATTTTCCCTAGCAAAGCAGTTAAGTCCCTTGCAAAGCCAGCATTTCTCTCGGCGGCAACAGATTTAAAGCCAGCATTCTTCCCTCACATTTCTGTCCAAAACGACAGCAGATTTAAAGCCAGCATTCTTCCCTTACAACCGACTGGCTGGTAGTGCTCTTCTTTCAAATTCTCGGCAAGGCACTTCCCACCTGCTCGCAGCCAGCTGGAAATGATAACTTGAGCTCCTTGAGCTCAATTCCGACTGGCTGGTAGTGCTGATGGAGCCGACGTCATCGTGCATGTGATGATATCAGCTCCGACAGTGCAAAAATTTAAAAAATTTAAAAAACAAAGGCAAAGAAATCGGAAATGAAGGGGTGCCACTCGAGAATCGTGGCACCCCTTCATTTGGACCCCAAAACTTGGTAAAAACCGAGTAATTCGGGACGGTTGGGAGGTCTGGTACTTCCTCCTGTGTACTGCTTGCATGTCTGGGCCAACATTCATGCCATGTCCATCTTTCAGATGGTGACACATATAACTTCCAAACATTTACTATGGCTTACTGCTGGAATGTGTTTTGCTGGGAAGCATTGTGTTTGGTACTGCAGTTGTGAGAACTTGGCCCTGTCATCGGCAGTACTGTGCAATGGCCACAAGGACAAACCTCACCATGCATACATACTGACCACTCTCACACAATATATGGCACACACCAACCTAACACACACAAACCTGCATATTGTACACATGCTACAATCTATCCTGCTACATTGGCCAGCTCAGGTAATCTGTGCTCTACTGTTATTACACCTACACATACATGTTACTACATTTCTACATATGATTGGGTGGGGAGGGCACACCTGACTGTTACTACATTTCTACATGGTATTGGGGTGGCACACCTGACTGTTACTATATTTCTACATAGAATTGGGGGGCACACCTGACACTTGTACATATTTCCTATGTCTGTACAGGTATTTCAGGTACTCTATTTCATTCTGTATTCTAACTATCATGCTGACAAGAGGCATATCAGTCTACTACAGGTCTTAGGTTTGATTGACCTACATTTCAGTTTCTGACTTCTTACCTTTCAGAACTAACATCCCACTGCCTGACCTGTTGTAGTCTGTGTATGTCTGGGAGGGGGGTGTTCTCCATAGCCATCAATCAGAGGCCTTAGCACAGCCTTTGTTTGTGTTTGTCTATGCCTGTCCCACTGGCTGAGACTGTTGTTGGGTATGTGAGCCTCCCTGACTGGCATGTGTGTGTCCTATGGACACACATGTGGCCCAGCACATTTCCTACAGTGGGTTTTGTCACCTTGTCTAGTACTGGCTACTATGGTGACACCAGTATTTGTTACAGATCTCATGCTGCGACTGTAGGTGTCTACTATCTGCTGGCATCCCGTTCATCCACCCAATTCCCTTGCATGTTCACGTCCATACCATAGATACAAGTAACAACACATACTACTCCATTCAGCAACTGGTAGGAAGAGTGACTTATCTTGTGGCTGTGTCAGTACTGAGGATGGTGCTGGAGGGCTGACTATGTTAGATGCACATAATACACTCCCTATACATGGTTAAGCACAAGTAGTGTCATGTCTGGCATCCCTTTTACTGTATGTGTGAGTCAGAGAGAGGTGTCATTCCCTGGGTCCATACCATGTCAGTGTATGTGCTATGCGTTGCCTCTTTCCAAGGCCTGGGCATACTGAGCACGCCTCCTTCTGCCTACTGGGGCAGGCTCAGGTTGTTCCTCCTTTGAGTCACTCTGTACCTGTGCAGACCTTGGCAATGGTGGGGGCTGTGTGACCCTGTTCTATGCTGTTCTTGCTGCAGCTATTTCCGCAGGATCATATTGTGCAGCATGGCACATATGATGATAATTTGGGTACATGTAGCTGGTGAGTACTGCAAGGCTCCACCTGATGTGTCCAGGCATCAGAACTGTGACTTGAGCATCCCAAACACATGCTCTATTATGATTCTGGTCTGTGCGTGTGCCTCATTATGCAGTTCTTGTTCGGGTGTGTGTGTGCATTTCTGATGGATGTCATCAGCCATGGTTCCAGTGCGTAACCAGCATCTCCCACTAGGTGACTGTAAGGGATGTCCCCATTGGCAAATCTCTGGTATAGCTGTGTCAGATGCCAGATGTGGGAGTCGTGATAGGTTCCAGGGCAGCCAGCACACACATTCATTATAATGCCCTGGGCATCGCACATGGCCTGGCAGTTGATGGAGGGGAAGCCCTTGCGGTTGATATTGACCCTACCCCACTCACCGGGTGGTGCTTTGATGCATATGTACATGCAGTCTATAGCACCCACTACCTCAGGGTATTCTACTATTTGTTGGAAGAGATGCATATTGCTGGCCATCGCCTCAAGGGTGTTGTGGATATATATGTGCTCACTGGCATGTGCTGACATGGCATCCAGGAACCAGTGGAGTACTCTGGATGCTGATGACTATGAGATCCCCATGATATCACCAGTTGGCCTTTGGAAGATTCCTGTGGCTAGTATGCTTAGGCCTACACATATCTTGGTATCCACTGGGATGGGTTCCCCTCTGTTGGTTTTGTGTGTGAGGTGTGGCCAGCAGAGCTCAACAATTTTCTGTAGGAGGTCCCTGTCCAAACTATAGCGCTCCACTATCTCCAGCTCATGTAGCCCCTGGTAGGTTACCCTGGGTCTGTACACTCTTCTCCTTCTCCTCACTGTGGGTTGGTTGACAGCATTCTCATCCTCACCACCCTCAGACTCTTCCACATGTTGATTTATGATAGCTGCTGCAGCACCTATCATTTTGTTGCTTTTATTTGGTAAAAGTTCCCCGCTTGTGTACACCGGTGATGTAGAGTATGTGGGAAAAAACAGAGGGAAAGGTGTTTGCATAGTTTATAGTGGTGTGGCGGACTGGACTGATCTGCTGCCTGTGTAATTCGCTGATTCTGATAATTTCACCTGCCAGCTATGCTAGTTCTCCTTGATTACCTTCCTACTGCTGTTTTCCCTTCCCATTGACTTCTTGTGTAAGCCCAGGGGCACACTGCACAAACACAGTGCTCAGATGTGCACAGAGCTGCTATTTCCTGGTTTACTTTTTTTTTCCTTTAAAACCCAGTGCGTGGAGTGCACACCCACTTGGGCAATGTAAGGAGTGCTAGACAGCCTCAGATACACCCCCTTGCTTAGCTCTGCTAAGCTCAGGCAAACCCGAGCCACAGGGTTCCAATAGGCTTACAGTATGCCTGACACACCCCTCTATGATGTCAGCTAGCTCTTAGGCTTGTACCATGCTCTTTCTGCAACTACACAGTTGGGTGCAGGCTAGCTATGAGAGAGAATCTGGGATTTAGTATCATCCCCCTCATTTGCATAGGATTGCCTGTTAATGCATAGTTACAAGTTACACACTGAGCTTCCCTCTTAGCAACCACTATTCACTGGCCATGTTGTCTTCTGCCAGCCATTGAGTATAATGGCAAAATAGTGATTTTGGATACAATGCTTATTTCAGTTTTTTTTTTTTTTTCGTCCTGATCCCATTTGCGCACCACTGCCCTACACTTAAACAGCAGAAATCAGCTAAAATAAATAATAAAAGTTTTTTTTTTATTTTGGCAACTGTTTTCCATGCCAATGGCCATATATTTGGCCATTGGCATGCTTTCAACATAATATACACCCTTTATTTGGAGCTGTCATGGCTCCATTTTGTAGTTTGCAGAAATGTACTTGGTTACTAACCGAGTACATTTCTACAGACTACACTAGTCCTGCATGGCCAACTGCCAGCTTCCTGGATTGCAAATTTACCTCATTTGCATGGTTTTCAGCTGCAAATGGGGTAATTTGCATACAGGAGCTCTGTCTGTATAGGAATAGTGCAGGAGCACTCGTGCACGTCCCTGGAGCTTATTCCTGGATCGCACGGTGGCTATATTGCCTCCAGCAGCTCCTGCACTATTCCTGCATGCCGTGCAGAGCTTGCTGAATCTGGGTTATTGTCTTCTGCAACCTCATCTTGCTTTATGTATGACTTTAATGGTGCCACAATGAAAAAAAATTAAAAATAAATACTTGTGGAGTGCATGTTCCTCTATTCATTATTGCAGAAAAAGAACACTGCCTTCTTTCCTTTAGCCAGAAATGCTTGTTTAAAACTTAAAAAGGAAATGATAAGGCATGATGCACTGGAGAGCTGTTAGCCCTGTTTGGCAGATATAAGCAGACTGTATACACTGGGAGTTTCTGGTAGTACAAGCAGAGTCATTGGCTGGGATTCAGAAAATGTAACCACAATACTGTAAGTGAATTTGAGCAATGAGTGACCATGTGCAGTGTTTGAGGATCCAGAGACATAAATACTGCTAGCAAAGCTGGGTGCAGTAATTACTAATGAATGTATAATTTATTTTAATTTATTTATTTAACATTTGTTTACCAGGGAAGACCGACTGGGCAAAATTGTCCATTTTCAGTGGAGGCCCATGGAGAAAAGCTCCACATAACAACATAAATAGTAGTTCAGGAGTTGGATTGTTCCACTTTCTGATTATTCGGGTAGGTAGAGGTGCAATTTGGAGACTTTTATCAACTTCTCTGAACTAAATCTTTAAATTTGTTATGGAGCAAAACTGGACACTCACTACAGATGCAATTTGAAGGTACAAGGTGAATGACTCATGACTGGCAATGAAGCATAGAATTATTATTAGTAATAGTAGTAGTAATAGTAAAAGTAATAGCAGTACTTTTATGGAAACTATGGAGAAAAACTAAAACAGCCTTCCTGAAAGGGCAGCAAGGATTAAGAAATGAGTATAGGGTGGCTTCATGTAATAGTGTGAAGACACCCTGATTACAGCCTAGCTGACCTGGGTTTGATTTGTGAGCTGTGTGCAGAGGAAGCTATCTGGAGAGAGAAGAAAGACAAGAGCAGAGTTTGCTGACCCTTACTAGAGAAGAGGGTTGGTGGTATATGTCCTGGGGCAGACATTCATCCTTCTATCTAGAGTGGAGATTAATGTTAAATGGAAGCATTTGCCTCCAAAAGGAGTTGGGCTATGGTAGTAGAGTCAATCACAAAAGTCATTGACAAGCCTTAGTACCACACTATTTTATGTACTCTATAGAACCTTCTGTACATGCAGAGTGGAGCAACAAGATGCAAAATAAAATCCCTTGATGGTTACCTAGATGATAGCTCAGCAAAAATTGGCTCTCACCCAGCAAGGGAATGAATGGGCAGAGTCATGATGCTCAGACAGATAGTCAACATGCATGGGGCAAAACTGAAGCATAAACGGGGAAAAAAAACAGTGGCAGAATTTAAGAAAGCACAGCATAGGCATAAGCCATTTCTTATAGAGTAGGGTGAAACACCAGTAAGTATGTTCTTGGTCATGTAGAATCTTCTGCTTATCAGGCAGGAAAGGTAGTGAATGCAACTGTTCATCCATACATTCTTACTTGCTGAGAAACTTCTCCATCAACTTTTAAGGGGGATCTGCGAGCTCAGCTACCAATAGTTAAATTACTAATGGATGAAAGTGTACGTCAAAAAAAAATGTTAATCTCAGATTAATGTATTATGGCAACATAAACAAATTTAGAAAATGACTTCTATTACAAAGTGCAATACAGCAGAAAGTTCAATTTAAGTTTGGTTGTTGCATTTAAGTTAAATGAACTTAAATGTTAAACTTGTTTAAACTTAGAAAAGTTGAAGTAATTGAATTTAGTGGAATTTTAGTTTATATGTAAAAGTTAAGCAAGTAATTAGTTAATACTGAGTGGATATTAACTTTATTCAGAAAATTATAGTTTTGTGATCAACATCCAGTGATAATATGTTCGTATTTGGAGTTAATCAAAATCATCTGTTGTATTGAACTATGGATTTAAGAACACAATCTGTGTAAAAGCAAATCTATACACAACAATAAAAACACAAAAAAAAAAAAACACGAACTTAGAAGAAAATACTGAAGTGATAGTAAACAAATAACGCCAAGTCAATGCTATAGAAATATACTTTTACTTTAGCTTTCATGCACGCCCATGCATGCACTTCTTCAGACAAGTTAAAACGTAAGAGTGTACAAGTATTTATACTCATTTTAATTAAACAATTAATCAATAAATCAATTGTAATCAATTATAAACCAGCTCGAATAAATTAGACTGTACAAGTATATCTAAACCATTCGTGATTTCTTGCTACAAAGTTAATACTGTATATTTCAAATTCATTTAAAACACTTTCTTTAAAAAACAATTTAGTTAAAAGAAAATAATGGTCTTAATAATAATAATAACTATAATAATTTGAAAACAGCAACCTACTTTTTGAAAAAAACCTAATACAAATATCAAAAATTATTATTCACAAATACTCATGACAGAAAATGTGTATTTTTTCTGTATTGTTCAAACTAAAAATATATATATATATGAATAAACTTGAATACAATACAAAAAAACATGAATACAATACAAAAAAACACATTTATTGTGTATTTTAGGAAATTGATACCCTTTCTCATCTGTTTAAAGCTTTTAACTTAAGTAAACATTTAATCAAACACATATCATTGATCCCAGGATGTGAATAGGCATTAGTTTTAAATTGCCATAATAATTCACGTTCCTGTAATAATAAATGCCAGGGTCCACCTCTAGGGTTTTTGTGTACTATTTCAACAACATTAAATAAAAAACTATGACTTTGGTTCTCAAGTATGTGTTTAGCAAGGGCGTTGGTAGTATTTTGCTTACCAATAGCATATAAATGCTCGTAGATACGTTGTTTTAAATGGCGTTCCGTTTTACCTAGATAAAATACGGAACAAATTTTACATGTTGCTAAATAAACAACGCCCTGGCTTTCACAATTACATTTATCATTTATGTAGTATTTAACATCCCGAATAGAGAATGTTGCTCCAACTCGGATATATTTACAATAGTGGCAATGGCCACATTTAAACATACCTTTGTTAGTCTTATAAGTTGGCATCGGAGCTTCTAAGAGATTTTTTAATGATGGTGCTTTTTTGAAAACAATACAGGGTTTATCTCCCAAAATAGTGTCAAAGTGATTACCATGTAACACAAATTCCCAGTTATTATATAGTACTTCTCTAATCTGTGTTGCTTGTTGATTGAATTGAGTGAGAAAACTAATTTTATAGTCTATGTACTTTTTATTTGTGTTATCATGACTTGTGTTGTTAACTAAAGCATCTGAAACTTCCAAGAAGTTAAAATTGTAGCCAGTCCTAAAAATTGGACTAAAATGTCCACTTAATCTTTTGCGTTTAACCTCCCACATAACTGTATAAATTAGTTTAGTGGGATATCCTCTATTTATAAACATTTCACTAAGTTTAGAGCATTCTTCCTCGAAAGAATCATCATCAGAACACATATGGGAAGCTCGTACGAGCTGTCCCTTAACCACTCCTGTCTTCTGAAAGAAGGGGTGGCAGCTTGTAAAGTGTAAAAATGAATTACTATATAGAGGTTTTCTATAAACTTTCATGTTGAACCTACTATATTGATTATTTTTTTGAATAACAATATCTAAAAAATTAATAGAAGAAATGCCTAGCTCATGTGTAAAATGTAAAAAAGAAGTAGATAAATTCATCTCTTTTATTAATTCAATAACTTCTCCTTCTGTGCCATTTATAATCATAAGTATGTCGTCCTGGTAGCACGTATACCAGACAACAATCTGACTATATAAGGCGTGGTTAAAAAGAAAGTGATGCTCCCAAAATGCCATTACAGAGTTGGCAAAAGATCCGCCACATGGAGAGCCCATGGCTATACCAGCTTGTTGTAAATAAATGTTCTTTTTGAACATAAAGAAATTATTGTTCAGGACAAGTTCAAGCAAATTAATTATTAAATCAATTTCTTGTCCTGGACATTGTTTCCTTAATAAAAATTCGAGGACCCATTCCAATCCTATATTTTGCGGGATTACTGTGTAAAGGTCCCTAATATCTGCTGTTACAAATTTGTAGTTGTCTTCAAATGGGATGTCGTTAAGCTGTTGTAACACATGCCACGAATCCCTACAAATTTGTGATTCTGTTTTTAAATAATCTTTCAATTTATTATCGACCTACTTTGTGCTAGAATATGTGATTGAATTACGCCCATCTATGATGGGCCTAAATGGGGGGTCGTGCACATCTTTGTGAAGTTTGGGGACACCAAACATAACTGGCAAAAGAGGAGCTGACATAACTAAATAGTGGTATAATTCTGAGGAAATACTACCCTCAATAAACAGGTCACTTAACGTGTTCTTTACTCTTTGATATGCCTGGTTAAGTTCATTAATGGAGACTTTCTTATAACTAGAAGTTGATAGTAATGTACACATCTTAATTACATAGTCATTTTTGTACATCAAAATAGCACCCCCACCTTTATCGGGTTTCATTACCCGTATTTCATGTAATTTTGCCCATTTTATTAAATCAAGTTCTTCTGCAGTGTTTTGCTTGAAAGTTCTAAAATTCTTGTTTAAACATCTAAATTGGGCTTCACAAATCTTTTCATACAATAATATATTGTTATCTAGTGGGGGGTTATAAGTACTAGAAACCAATTCATTTTTTGATGTATTAGTTGTATTTCTCATTAAAACTTGTAAGTTTAACTTCCGTGTATACATCTTTAAATCACATAACAAACGTGCGATATCAAATTTAGGAGTTAGTACAAAAGTGAAGCCTTTAGCTAAGAGCTCCACAAATTTATATGATATATCCATAGAGGTGAAGTTATATACTTTAAAGTCATTGGCTTTACTTAAAATGACATTAGGATATTGGGAAGAACAGGGTTCAATTACCTCCTGTTCTTGTTGTAAACTGTTCTGTTGTGCCCCTTCTTGTTGCGTCTCGTATTCTTTTTCCAGTTCGACTGGCCATGCTGAAAATCCTGTTGTCGATTCTGTCGGTGGGCACCTTCATTTTGTTTGAAGCTCTGAGGTTGATTAGCCTGTTTCTGATTGTTATTATTGTGTATACGTTCACTTCGTCTTACTGTGGAAGGTGCAGGTGAACTAGACAATGGAGGGCCATTAGTGGATGATGCAAATAACTTGGGCTCATCGTCAATTGAAAAATGCGTACTCATGTTTACATTATCATTGTTGCTACGAGGTGGAAAATCAGTGTCTCTTTTACGCCCAATGATAGGAGGTGGATCAGGGTAGGCGTTACCATTATCGTACGCTTGCTTGTCCCTGTTCATTTTCCGTTTTTTGGTCTCACAAATTTTGTTTACCAGTGTGTTAATACTAGAAAATATCCTAGTATAGTCAAAAGCATATCTATCAAAATCAGGGTCAGTTTTAATGTCATTATCGATAGTCGTTAAAATTTCTTTCAAATCAACCATCTGTTTGGTATAATCTTCAATTAGAAGCTCCAGGAAACTAAGACCTTGCTTGTTAAAAAAGTCAACTAATTGAGAAAAGAAAGCTGACTGTTTGACTAACCCAGAAGGGTATTTCCATTGCCTCAGACCTTTGGGTACAATGTTAAGTCTGAGGCACTCACGAAAATACAAAATTTCAATCTGGAGTTTTTTGTATTTGATCAGACAGTTGTCGAACAATTTCAGATTGGAAACTAAATCTGGTGCAGGATTATCATTTCGTGTATTCGATTGTACTCCGGTTGTATTATTTTCAGATTCACAAAATACACTAACCGGCATATTAATGAAAGCATTCAATTCAGGTAAACCATTACTTACTGATAGATTGCCATTATTGTTGGTCACATTTGCAGTACTATTTTGATTAGAAGTAGTAGAATTTGCAATTCTTACTTGACCTGGTGGAATGCTGGTTGAAACAATATCATTTTGTCCAGTTTGCGTTTCTATCGTAGCTGCTGGAATGTTGACGGTAGAAAGTAATTCACCGGGTATGGTATTAAACCTTACACCGGTTCGAGGCCGTACAACTAGAATATTTGAAATAATTGCCGGTAAATTGGAACAAATGCTTGGAGCTCTTTCCGTTTGTAAGCTTTCCACTTTTTCTGCCAAGCGTTCTACACGCTGTGTAAGTTGCTGTATCAGAGCTGTTAAATTGCCGGTAGAATGTCCTGTAGAATCCACATCTTGACTGGAAGCCTTAGTGGGTATAGGACTGCCAGAAAACATTGACTGCGACTGCTGACTATCACAAATTTCAGCCATAAAAACACAAAAAAAAAAAAACCACGAACTTAGAAGAAAAACTGAAGTGATAGTAAACAAATAACGCCAAGTCAATGCTATAGGAATATACTTTTACTCGTTAGCGCTTTCATGCACGCCCATGCATGCACTTCTTCAGACAAGTTAATGGGATCAATGATATGTGTTCGATTAAATGTTTACTTAAGTTAAAAGCTTTAAACAGATGAGAAAGGGTATCAATTTCCTAAAATACACAATAAATGTGTTTTTTTGTATTGTATTCATGTCTTTTTGTATTGTATTCAAGTTTATTCATATATATATATATATATTTTTAGTTTGAACAATACAGAAAAAATACACATTTTCTGTCATGAGTATTTGTGAATAATAATTTTTGATATTTGTATTAGGTTTTTTTCAAAAAGTAGGTTGCTGTTTTCAAATTATTATAGTTATTGTTATTATTAAGACCATTATTTTCTTTTAACTAAATTGGTTTTTAAAGAAAGTGTTTTAAATGAATTTGAAATATACAGTATTAACTTTGTAGCAAGAAATCATGAATGGTTTAGATATACTTGTACAGTCTAATTTATTTGAGCTGGTTTATAACTGATTACAATTGATTTATTGATTAATTGTTTAATTAAAATGAGTATAAATATCTATACACAACAATAAAAGGTGACTGCATTTGTGCATATTGCTCTGCTCAGTAATAATGTGTCACCGCCTGTGTTTCTTCAGAATATACTGCATACATGAATTGATGACAATATTTGTTAGTTTTAAGAGAGTTGCTGAATTGCAGGACAACCAGAAATGACTCAGCTGGGTAGAATTAAATAATTTAAACCAACCACTAAATTGTAAGCTGCATATTTCTATTTCTCATATATATGCCTTTGGTCAAATGTTCAGAATATCAAACATATATATTGCCAGCACAAGTGATTGTAGATTCATATGATCACAAAGTGCTAGCATTACTTAGTGGGTGATCTCAGTACAGTGAGGATTGGAAATTTGCCCTTTTGCTATTGTGAAATCTTGAAGTTGGTATATAGAAGTAGCAGGGGGTTTGGGGGTGTAGTTTTTTGATGTGATGCAATTTGATCTTTATAGATGGATCATATGTGTTTTGATTTACTTTTCACCTAAAGATGAGACACTCATCTATATTTATCTATCTATCTATCTATCTATCTATCTATCTATCTATCTATCTATCTATCTATCTATCTATCTATTTACACACACACACACACACACACACACACACACGGATTCACTTCTGAATGTCGAATTACCAAAACTTCGAATTTCATATGCTTGAGACCATATGATCAAAGTTTCAGAAACATTCTAAAATAAATCCAAAAAAACCCCCAACTTTCTCAAAGTTTATGCAGGGGGGCAAGCACCCCTGCACCCCCCACACCCCCTTTACTTAAATATACCAACTCCAAGATCGCACTACAGAGAGGAAAAGGAAATCTCCCATTCCGCAATGTATGCAGATCTCCGTTCAGAATTTTGAAGTTCTAAAACTACGATCATATGGTCTTGACCATATGGAATTCGAGGTTTTAGAAATTCAAAATTCTGAAGGGAACCCACACACACACACACACACACACACACACACACACACACAGATGCATATGTGTGTGTGCATGTGTGTGTTTGTGTGTGTATATATATATATATATATATATATATATATGTGTGTGTGTGTGTGTGTGTGTGTGTGTGTGTGTGTATATATATATATATATATATATATATATATGTGTGTGTGTGTGTGTGTGTGTGTTTGTGCACATATATATATATATATATATATATATATATATATATATGGGTCTACCTGAAAACACCGACACGCCAAAACACCGACAACGAAATAACCAACATGAAAAAAAATGAAAAAAAAAAAAAGTTCAAAAACACGAAACTTCACATGCCCGACAAACCAAAATCCCGACAAACAACAAAACAAATACCTTTCCCAAAAAACACACACACACAACACAAGCACACCAAAAACCTTACAAATCTACACTAAACCTCACAATCACAATTATCTATGCACTAACCTTAACCCAAACCCTAACCCTAAGGTCTGTCACTATCGCACACCCTAACTCTAACTCACTTAATCCGCCCCTAACCCATAACTCCATCACTATCGCACACTTACCTTATCCGCACCCTAACCCTAACTCACTTAACCCACCCCTAACCCTCAAGTTCATCTCTATCACACACTTACCTTACCCACACCCTGACCCTAACGTCCATCCCTATCGCACACTTACCTTAACATGTCGGTGTTCTCAGCGTTGGGATTCTCAACTGTCGGTCTTTTCCGTTGTCGCTCTTCTGGTGTCGCTGTTCTTGTTGTCGGCATTCTGTGATTTTGGCATTTTCAGGCAGACCCATATATATATATATATATATATATATATATATATATATATATATATGTACACACACACATACACACTAAGTACAATAAATATGTACTGTGCATTTAAGTGTAAAATGAATGACTGGTGTGTGGGAACAACCTGACAGAATATTAGCCGTGAAAGTGATTTATATCAGTAAGTCAGTGACCAGTTGCTATAGTGTGTATGGAAGTAGTCTGAAATCAAAAGACATGAAGTTAGTTCTTCATCTGGTAGAAGTGCAGAGAGGTGAGCAGAATCTTGCCTGAAGACCATGGAGGCATTGAGTATGGCAGCCCAGATGGAGTCTGTTATAGAGATGTATCTGGTAGAGATAACTACAATTGAAAACTGCAGTCATGGACCTAAGTTTTAAGTACAGTGCATCATCTAAAGGGTTAAACAGACTGTGCACACATGCATGTATACTGGAGGAAAAGTTTTTACGTATTTTAAAAGCTAAGTTAGCTGGCAGCTTTTTATAAAGTCCACCTCCAGCATTCCTTGATCTTTTCACTGACAGAGAGTTTCATCAATTGCCAAGAACTAGCATATACCATTCCTTGCGGTAGTGCTGCTGTTAAGTATAGGATATTCTGAGCTACAAACTCTGTAAACCTGTTATCATTCCTTCCCTAAGGTGTTTCTTCTGATGGTTTTTAACAACGGTATCCTGGCATAATCCTTGGTGACCCCAGTCATAAATTTGCTGAAACTGCTTGTTGCATCTGAAACAGAGGTTGATCAAAAGCTAGTGCACCTACAGCAACAATTAGTTGCACTTGCAAATGTAGCCACTAAAACTATCAGTGTGCATACTTTGAAGAACCTAAGGGAGGATGATAACTTGGAGTCATATCTCAGTGCTTCTCAGCATTATACTTCCCTGCATAACTGGGACTGGGCAGAATGGGTGACAATTCTGTTATTCCAGCTAAGAAGAAGTAGACATGGAAGGAACTGATTATACAGGCTGATAATTAAGAAAAAAGAACTCTTGACTTGGGTTGGGATAAGACCTCAGGGAAAGAATGCTGATAGTTTCACAGAGAGTTTGTAGATCAGAATGTCCTATGTTCTGAAGAACAGACCACAACATTTTATAACTGGACTTTTAATGCTGATTAAATTATAAGAACACAGGTGAATGGCTTAAAGCATATTTTAAACCCATTTTAAAGTTATAGCTAGAAGCTGGCAGCAACAGTAAATCAAAAGTTTTAGAAACTTTATCAGTCAACAGATTTAAAACAACTTTGCCTTATAATATAAACGTAAGTATTATTAAGTGCTTCAAAAACTGATAATAGAACTTTAGTAGAACACTCATCAGTTAATGACACAATGTTTAAAGCTCAGTTCTTTGTGTCTGTCTAAAATTGCACCACAAATTGTGCTGTCTTCTTTGAAGAAAAACAGTGAATAATGTGCTAATTTATTTCAAACGTGGGATGAGGGAGAATCCATAAACATAGTGTAGCAGGCTTATACAAGTAACAAGAAAGAGGAAGAGCAGCAGTTTGATAGACCCATTCCATTGATAGTGGGAGTAACAGCCAAACAATGACACTTGCACAGCAGTCCAAAATCAAAATTAGCAAAAAAAAAAGATAGCATAGAAAGAATTTGGTTGTTATTAGACAGTAAAAGGGCCCTGTCTGTTATCAGAAGCATTCCCCAATGATATTACAACAGAAACAAAAATATGTAAGAGATGTCAATACAGAGACTGCATGTGAACTCAGATGATACTCTGAAGTAAAAATTAATACAAGACAGAAGTTTGAACAGAGATACATAAAGCATCAGCATAGCATGGGAGGTTGGCATAATGGTTAAGGTGTTTACTTTGCAAACACAAACTACAAGATTGGAGTCTCACATGGGGTAATTGATAAGGCTTAAAATATCTCATAAAGGGCAGTTAGCCTAGTACACATTAATGAATCAAGAAACTGAGACAAAACTAGTTTAGCCTTAGAGAAAACTGTTAGAAAAAAGTGAGCACTTAAAGTGAGATAAGCAAAAATATGCAGATGCCGTAGCCTATTTCTGTTACTATCAAGAAGTAAATTCATGTTAAGGCAGATTCTAAGGAATGGGCATCTTTGTAAGTAAAAAGACAGTAAGAGGGTGGTGTCTGCTCACACTAGGAGGGAGAGCAATGTAAAAGTAGAAAGGCAACTCAAGAATGTTTTACAGACAGTATATAAAGTAAAAACAGAAGCTGATTTTTGTCTAGAATTATCTTTGCCAAGGGTAGACCTAGAAGACATTGCAGAGCTAGTATTTCTGCAGGAAAAAACTACATATTCCACCTAAAGTCAAATTAGTGAAGAAAACACAGAGTTAATGGACTTACAGATAATCCATATAAACATTTAAAAAAAGTACAATGGGAAAATAATACTTTAAACAGAGCAATAAAAATATAACCAAGGCTATAATGGAGGATAGCGAACAAGATGTTCCCATGACCTTAGACATATTTTGAATTGTAAGATTGCCTTTGATAGAGCTAATAAAAACAAGTAAGAAAATGTACATCAGTTACTAATGTCAAAACCTTATAGGATACTAATAATGAAGCTTAGCCCATAGTCATATGTTAGGAGGCTACCTTGCCATGGGCAAAACCAAGAAGAGAGTACTAGCCAGATTTTACTGGTTGTGTATAACGGAATAGATTAAACATTTACATTCTTCTTGTCCAGAAGGCCAGAAAACTGCACCCCATCCTGGATTTAAGCAAGTAATTCCAATACCTATTATTAAGTTTAAAAGACAAAAAAACACATAAGAATAAAATAAAAAAAATCATCACTGCCAAATAATACACAGAGACTCAGAAATGTATTCCAGATAAAATATAAAAACTAAAGACAAGCGTCATTAATCCCAGGAAATTGTTTGGCGTTTAATCTCAACTGCCATACTGTTTCTCTATACTCCAATACATTTTTAAAATTGCCACCCCTTTTATCACTTTTGACCTTGTCAATAATAAAAATGATAATCCTTCGAAAATGTTCGCACTCTTTTAAATGTACGTAAAGGGCATTATTGGTTTTCTTGTTTTTAATGTCCCTGACATGTTCTGCTATTCATTCCTTCAGCTTTCTAGTAGTCTTACCCACATAGAAAGCTTGACATGTTGTGCAAGTAGCCATATAGACCACTATATCTGTACAGCAGTTATAACATCCAGGGCATTGAATACCTGTATTGTAACCTGGAATTAACACATAAGGCCCATCATTAATGTGCTTGCAAAATGACATGATCTTCACTTATGCATTTTAGGTTTTAACTTATCAAATTTGGAGAAACTATGTGCTTCCAACCAACCTTTTTCATTCCTACCCCTACTAAATGTGATCTGTGGTTTATCACCTAACTTAGCTTTCATTTATGGGGATAACAATGTATTCAAATGAGTGTTAAGTATTGCAAGGATCAATGGTACACCATCATTGTACTGCAGAACCAATGCCCCATCACAGGTCACATTTAGTAGGGGTAGGAATGTAAAAGATTGGTTGGTGGTTGGAGATACATAGTTTCTCCAAATTTGATAAGTTAAAATCTAAAATGTATAAGTGCGGATCATGTAAATTTTGCAAGTACATTGACGGGCCTTATGTGTCAATTCTAGGGAATGATAGAAGTATTCAGTGCTCTTGACATTGTAACTGCTGTACAGATATGGTGGTAATGATTGATTGAGAAAGATTGGGTAGAATATAAGTGATGTATAATGTTTGCAACTTGGAGTGTGTCAGTGTGCTTTGTGATGTAAAATGTTTGAAACTAGGATTGTGTCGGTGTGGTTTGTTTTAATTTATATAAATGTATGATTGCCTATGTAGTAAGTGATGGTTTAATGAAGATGTTTCTTGTTTAAAAAAGGGTAGGAATTGAATAATTTATGTAATGTTGCTTAGGTTAACTGATATATAGCAATACATGTGAAGTATAATGTTTGTTATGTTAAATTAGTTTGATTACTTTTATATAAATGTAAATTTCCTATGTCACAAGTGATAATTCAATAAAGGTGTTTGAAAAAAAAAAGATTATAATAAAAATGTCTGACTTAACAGAACTTAACCCAGGAGATCAGGTATTAATACTAGTGCCATTCATAGATAACACATTTTTAGTTAAGTTACAAGGATCATTTGCAGTGATTGAAACAATAAATGCAGTGAACTAGAATGGTAGATATCCAGGAAAGAGAAATAGAGAGTGCAACTATGTCACATTAATGTATTGTTAGAGGAATCCTAGTCAAAAGTTCAAAAGCGGGAAGTAAGAAAATTTTCTTAGGAAACAAAGGAGGATTGTCAGACATATCTGGGAAAACTGCACTGACAGAATATAACACAGAGATAACACCTGGAATGAAGGTTAGACTGTGACTTTATAAAACATTAGAGTTACAGAAGTGATTAGTGAGAGGCAACTTTCAAAAGATGCTCAAACTAAGAGTGATACAAGAATCACAAAATTAATGGAACTGCCTGGTTGTGCTATTTCATAAACCTGATGGAAGTATTAGGCATGATAATGACTTCAGGAAACTATATAGCACTCCAAAATTTGCTAGCTGTCTCACTGGCCAAAGTTTTGAGCAGTTAGAGAACCTAGAAAAAGCTAGATACTTGACAACATCAGACTTGGTGAAGGTATTCTGGCAGATACCACTTGCTTCATCTGCCAAAGGAAAAAACTGCCTTTGTAACACCCTGACAGTATATTTTAGTACATAGTGTTACCATGTGGCCGACTTGTAACCCCTCCTTTTAGAGACTGTTGGATAAAATACAAACACCCTCCTGATGCTGCTGCACATAGGTGTAACTAGCTATTCAGGCACTGATTGCTGTCCACTAATCTGAAGCACCCTCAACTCTAATTTGAGGGGCATAAAGAATCCTCTCCTTGGTCTTGAGCTGCAAAAAACAAAAAAGTTATTGCACCCCAAGCAACAAGATGAAACACATAAGTCTTCAGTTCTGAAGTCATGGGGCAATAAAAAACACTTCTCCACTATTAAACTGAAGCAACTGCTTGCTACATTCATAGCAATCAGCTGTTACAATCCTCACATGGAGTACTAAAGTGTTTCAGTTTTGAAGTCCTAGGACTGGACTTTCTGAAAAAAAAAAAATTTTTTTCCAGTTAAACTGTAGCATACTGCTTGCTATATCTGTATCAAGCAGTGTGTTACACTTTTTGCCACACACAGGGCTCTAAAGTGCTTCAGTTCAGATTGAAAATGCAATAAAGGCATTTAAATATCAGTGATGCACTGAAGACTCAAGACCGATTGGGATCTGCTGATCATGGCACTTTGAACCTGAGATGGCTGTCCCCTTCACCCCATCCTAGCTACTACTGTTTCTACATACCTGAATGATGTGGTCATTAATTCAGAGGACTTGGAATCTCATTAACCAAAAGAGCAGTCTGAGGTAGAGCCTATAAGACAAGCAGTCATCAATGTAAATGTTAAGAAAAGTAAACTGGGTATGGTGGAATCCAAGCACTTAAAATACCTTATAGGAACAGTAGTTCTAAGATCACAGCTAGAAAAAATGCCATAAGAACTGGCCTGTACTCTGCAATAAAATGCAGGTGAAGGTTTTCCATGGACTAGCTGGGTATTATAGAAAACTTGCACTATTGCGTACCTTTTGACAGATCTCACAATAGGTAACACTCCTCATAGGTTCAAAGGTTGATGGGTGATTATTAGGCTAATCGCCCTAGGAAGACCTTTAATCCAATACTTGTTTTGCCATTTGCAAATGACAGGATATGTTATCCAGGACATATACAGGTGGGAGAGCATTTACAAGTTACCTCTGTCTGGTTGTTGCCAGTGCTGGGGTAAATGTCTGGTTCCCTATCCATCAGTCCAGGTTGCATCTGAATAGGTTCAGGGATGGATTCTGATTCACCTTTTCCCAAGTAGGGTTGGTCTCTTAGATGCATATCCATCCCTCCATCATGTTCTATTTATGTTACAAACAAGGTTCAGTTCCTTTGATTGGTATTTCTAATACTGTTAGACTTGTGGATGTGCAGCAAGTCCATCAATACAGAATCAGCTGATGTCTTGTAAGCCAGGTGTAGACCACCTCATAGTAGTCAGTAGGAAACAAAGTATAGGATAAGGCTTTGAGATGGTCTTTGTATTCCATGTGGTTTATGGCTTGTATGCTTTTTTGAGGAACCTGGGAGGGTGCACTAGTTGTTTGTATGTGCATATTTGGTACATACTAAAGTGAGCATCATACTCAAAGATTGGCCTAATGAGGGCCGAGTACACAAGTACAGTGACATTTTTGGACATCCATCATCTTACTTATAAGTTGCATGATATAAAATGATTTCCTCACAACAGTAGACATATTATAGTCAAAGGCCAAGTCACTGTTCACCTATGAGCCCACGTCTCTAACCACTAGGTCTGTTCTTGCAGGAATATTGTCTATATTGTAATTCTCAGGATTGGCCAACTTTTGAAAGGAAACTATTATGTATTTTTGGTATTCAGTTTTAGACCTTGGTTCTGGCACCAGTTGTCAGTTTGTGACAAGCCCTTTCGGAGGATATTATTGTCACTGGGGGAATCTATGACTGTGCAAAGATTACCATCATCTGAAAACTTGGTCAACCAAAGGCCTTTTTCATTTGTTTTGTCCTACAAGAAATAGATGCCTAAAATAATCTGGGCCAGCATTGAATCCTGTGGGTATCACAAGTGGCTGGTGTTTTGGAGGCGGTAAAGTCCCCCTTTCCTAACTTCCAGTGTCTTACCTGAGAGCCAGTTTGCTATACAATGCATGACATAGGGATTTTCGTCTAGTTTCGTAAGTTTGTCTACAATACCTGAATGGAGGATAGTGTTAAATACTTTGGCCAAGTCAAGATAAGCAGTGTCTACCACTTTGCCCTTGTCCATAACTTTGGTGACTTTCTCAAAATAGTCTACCAAGCTGAGTAGGCACAATCTGCATTTCTCAAAACAAAACTCTGTTTCAACCAAAGTCTGAAATTTTTTTATGTCTTTATTTAAATATGTATGATGATTCTTTCCATGGCTTTACATTTGAGACTGGTCAGACTTATGAGTCTGTGGTTACCCAGGTCAGCAGATGGACCATCCTTGTGCAGAGAGATAACTGTACAGTCCTCCAATTGCTATGCATGAACCAATTAGAGGGCTAAGGTTAAACAGAGATTTTAGAGGACTCAATAGCTTAGGCTACTCACAGACATCCTAGGATATTATTATGGCCCATAGATGCAGTATTTTTGCCTTGCAGAGCACATTGAGGTCTTGTTCATTAAAATAGCTGTGGAATTTATGTCTGAGGGTATTTCTTGACGGATAGCAAGGGGAAGCAGAATAAAGTTAGAGCTAAATTTATCCACCAGTAAGTTTTCTATATCCTCCAGCTCCGTGTAAGCAGTTCTGTTTACAGTTAGTTCAGCACACTGTTGTGCATTACCTTTGAGGTTACGGATATTGCTGAAGAAGGCCTTGTGGTTGTCCTTTGCCTGCAAGGCTATCTTTTCCAGAAATTTGGCTTTGGTGGACTTGATAAGACTCCTTATTTGCTTATTTAGTTTGATGAGAGGTTTTTGCTTGCTGGGCATTACACTATCACAAAGGAATGCTGACTTTTGGTACATTATGACCAAGGGCTACCAGTGCCATCTACCTGTGATGTTTCTGATCATCACACAGGAGCCAGGATTCAGCATATCATGTCTTCAGGTGACAAAAAACAAACAACACATACATCTTCTTGTTTCAAAAAAGTATTTTCAAATTGAGACACAAGAGCGTGCTTTGATCTTTGAAGTAAAAACATTCCATTGGTATCTCTGAGGTAAAGAATTCAGGCTGGCAACTTAACATAACCCTTTACTCACACTGTTTTGTGAGGGGAAAGAGTTTGCCTACAATCACAGTAGCAAGAATTTTAGTTATTTATTTATTTATTTATTTATTTTATTTATCCTTTGTTGACTGGATTAGTCCCATTCATACCTCTCAACTGTTCAGAGTTTTGCAGAATGTTTTTATTTTTGCCTCATATTTTTACTCTTTATTTAATTTCTCCAAGTCTTTTGGGTTTCTAATACCATGATTGGAATGGACCCAATTACTAATGTCAAAGTACAATTAAACTTCATGAAATTAGAATTGTTTCAGCCTTTGATGTCAACCAGAAGTGCTCTTCACAGCACTCACAATGTGCCCAGTAATGACTCTGTCTGCAATTCATATGGAATTACATGCATTGGTAACTTATCTAAATACAGTTGTAGATTATTTTTTATTAGACCTATTGCTACTACTATTGGAATTTCATGTGTATCTTTCTTCCACATTGCTCTCATTTCTGCCTGAAAATCCTGATATTTTATGACTCTCTGTACGCAAGACACTGTAGCCACTGGATGTGGTGATTTCAATTATCAATGCTACTTTTGTCTTCTTTTCATCAACCACTATATCTGTTTTTCTACCATCTATCTTTTGAACTGCTGGTAATGGGTGATTCATTGTGATGTAGACTTCATCATTTTCTATTGTGGCTCATGTTTCTAGTGTTTTTTAGCCACTTCAGTACCATGTTTGTACAATCTCCAGTGCAACAGTCTTGCCACATTATTACACCTTTCAGTATACAGTCCTTCTGCCATTAGTATGTCACAACAAGCAATGAGGTGTACAACTGTTTCCAATTCTGTTTTAGAAAACCTACATTTGTCTGTTTCTCCCACATGTTCAATGGACTTTGTAAACCAATGTGTACATAGCCCACAGTCTTGTGCTGCCAATATTAACCTTTCATCTCTTGGTTTGAATTAGCCTCTCCTTAACCATTCTTGCATTTGATCCTGATCAACATGAGGTTCTTCCAGAAGTTTTCTATACTTGTAACTATATTTATGCATTTTCCACATTTCTTGCCTTCTCATCAGGTCCTTCACCTTTTATAAATATGAGTAAAGAAACTTGTAGGCTCATCTGAAAAAGTTTTGACAATTTAAAATTGTGCTTTCAGTTCCTCAATTCCTCATCTGATGAGATATACAGTTTTAAATCACCAACAAAGAGAAGATGATAGGTATTTACACTTTGTTGTTTTCTAGGATCCAAATTATAGCCATGGTCTAAGCTGTTAAATAGACAGCTTAATGGGTTAAGTGCAAGACAGAATAGCAGTGGTGAGAGAGAGAGTCATCTTGGAATATCCCCTGTTGAATGTTTATGCCTGGAACAATAATTTGTCCTTTATCATGGCTTAATTGCAAAGTGGTCTGCCACTGTTTCATAGTCACTGTAATGTAGTCGATCAGTGAAGGAAGTATCTTATACATTTTTAAGCACATTTATATCCATTAATATGGGATACTATCAAATGCTTTTTTGTAGTCAATCCATGCCATACTTAGATTATTCCCCTTTTTACAGTTCTCCACTATGACTTTATTTAACAACAAATGATCATTTGTTCTATATGACTTTATTTTATTGCCCTTTTGTTCTATTGCCATAATTGAGTTATCTTCTAAATAACTATAAACTCTCTCAGCATCAATTCCAGTGTATAGTTTATACATTGTCGGAAGGCAATTTATTGGTCTATAATTTTTAGGGTAGCTTGCAGGTTCACTCTTTATTTATTTATTTATTATTTATTTTACATTTGTTTACCGGCTTAGTTGGCTGGATGTCCTTTTTTTTCAGTAGAGGCCGGGGGGAGAGAAAAGCTCAGAAGAGAGAGAAGGTTATTTTTTATAGGTACAGAAGTAAAGTATTATTTAATAAAAAAAAATAAAAATAACAATTGTTTGGTACATACATTAAAATAAAATAAAATAAGAATACTGCATTTTGTAAATTAACAGAGCTGCACAGAGCTTTAGGTAGTCTGCAAGGTTATAGTTGCATAAAGAGGGGCACGTTGTTAGGAAGGCGTTGGAATTATAATGGAGTATCACTTAGGTTGTTTGTTTTTGGTGTTAGTCGGGTTAGTCAGGTTTGGTACAGGGGCATAGCCAGTGGGACTTTTTGGAATTGATTGAATTGATTGAATATTGGTTGAGTCTTAGGCTGGTTGGGAAGGAGTTCCTAGCTCCATTAATTACTGATGTAATGGGCATCATCGAGCAGAGTTGTTCCAGAGTTGATTTGTACACTTTGACTGTATCTGAGGGGCAGGTTGGTGATCTGAGGCAGGGTTAGTCAGTATAGGGGTTGTCTGGTTTTTTGGTTGGATTGTAATTTAGAATGTGATAGTTGGTTGATTTGAGAGAGTGAGTAGTTTGGTTGTTCTATGTTGCCTTTGGTTTTTAGGTCTTGGACTCAACTCTTAAGTAGGAGCATTGTTTTTCCTGTTGTTAGCCCGACTGGTGTCTGCTTGGGATGTGCATATAAATAGTTCTTACTCATGGCTAATTCTTTGTGCAAAAATGTTAATACTTTTAACCAGAAGTTAGGTATTACATCTGGGCCTGGGGTTTTCCAGTTAGAGGCTTATATTAACTTTGTTTCAGTCTCTCTGCCTGTTACTTCATCCTATTTCCCATCCTGTACTTTAAAACTTCTAATTCTTTCTTTTAGTTTTTCTATCCATTTAGCATCTTTGTTAATTTCCACAGGATCTTCATAAATAACTTCTCCAAAATATATCTATTTCTTCTTTTTTTTTGGGTGTTTTTTTAATTCCTTTTACATTGTTTCCCAATTCCCTATATAAACTTTATTGGGGTCATCAAAAAATTGCTTATTGTGTACTTTTCCTTTATATTTATCTGTGTATCTTCTAAGTTTTTCCACCTGTCCTGAGATTTTTAGTTTGTTATTTGCAATAGTACATGATAGAGCCTGATATGTTCTAATAGTGTGAATTGCCTTTATTGCATCTATCTTTCTAAATATTTTTGTTGATCTGTTCCCTCTTCTATACTACTCCAGCAGTGACACTTTTTGTCTCAATTGCTTTATAGTTTTCTCTATTCAATACTTCCATGATGGTATTCGATTTCTCCCCTTCCTTTCCCTCACTACCCTGTGTTCTTATGGTAAAACTTTATCAGTTATCAATTTAGCTGCACAGTAATATATTCTGTTTACTTCTGTTATATCACATGGATCTCTATGGACAGTCAATTACTGTGTTAATTTGTTTTATCAAATTTCTAAATTTGGGGATTTTATTGACATTCTGCAGTCTATTTCTTTTATTGATCTTAATATGTCTATTCATCTCTACCAAATCAAGCAACTTTTCTCTTAACTCATATTCTTCTAAACTGAAGACACATTTTTGTTTTCCATTTCCTGCGGGCATTCTATAGAAAGCTTTATAGCATCTTCCTGTGGCACATTCTCTTCAATTTCATCCCATGCCATCCATAGCTATGTCATATGGGAACTCACTGGCCTATCACTCCTCAACATTGACTGTATCAGAGTTTCCACAGTCTCCTGTTCCTTCTTTTGCTCTCCAGCTTCAAGTGAACGTTTATACTGGTTTCCTGTAGAAGGCTCCAAAACATCTTCATATGGCATCTGAACAACTGCTTCCCATTCCACTGGTTTCCCCTTAATTTGGATGTCCATTGCTCTATCCTGTTGTGGTGCTTTCTGAATTAGATTTTCTACACTGAATTCTTCACTTTGCAGGTACTCCATAACCTCAGTCTCTATTTCTTTAACTTCTCCATTACTAATCTCCTTTTCTGCTTTTCCTCTTTCACTTCTTATTTTTTGTACTGTAAGGTTTCCCATGTCTGGATTCCTTTACTTGTATTTCTCTTCAAATAACTTTGGTGCTGCTTTTTTTGTATTGATTAGTTTTGCTTTCGCCTTTGCATAGATGAAAAAAAACACAAATCCACAAGAAAATTGCTGTAGATACCAGACCAGTGACCAAAAATCTTCTTTTAAAACTCAGCAAATAATAGTCAATCTTACAATACTTAAATAAAATAAATATTTTATTTACATACACAAAGCTAAGTGCTTTCATCCTAAATGTGTACAAGGACTTCTTCAGAGTAACATTCCTAGTCCCAGGTTACATTTTAAATAGTTACAAAGCCCACGGGTTACACTGTAGCCCAACTCAAAGTCTTGTTCCATTTAAAGGGCCAGATGCACATTGTTCACAAATATTACTCAGCTGACAATATAACCATCAAAATAGCAACCCTAGAAGTCTAAACCTCAAAATGCACTCAATGTTAGAAGTCTAAACCTCAAAACGCATTCAGTCAAGGAAATCCTTAAAATGGAGAACATCGACATCTGTGCAGTGAAAGACACCTGGTTCAAGGCTCCAGAGAGCACCCCTGCATTACCAGGCTATAAGTCATAACACACCTTTCAGCCACCTAACCTGGACCGAAACAGTAAAGCCAAAGGTGTGTCCATATTCATTAAGGATATCCACACCTCCAGGCTAGTTGCTCAGCATAATGCATCCGAGATTATCCAAGTGCAACTAACTCTGGGCAAGACCATAATCCAAATTGTAACTTGCTACAGATCCCCGACCATGCCCCAGGATTCCCACTCCTCATTTCTTAATACATTGGAAAATATTAGGATACAACCCAACATCCTAATAATGGGCGATTTCAACTACCCCACCATTAACTCGGAAAACCACTCATGTACCAACTCTTTTGCTCAATGTTTTCTGGAATTCATAAATTCCAGTGCCTTGGATCAACTTATCCACACCCCCACCAGGGGCAGCAATATCCTAGACCTGGTCATTACCAGCATGAGTGATCGGTGTTCCACACCAGAGGTCAATTCCTCTTTGGTCAAATCTGAACACAAGCTAATCACCCTAAACATCCACAACCCCACCCCCCATTAGGGAAACCACCATAAAAAAAATCTCCAAAGCCAGCTTCACACTTCTTAAGACAGAAGTGGCAAACTTCACAACATCCATGCAGACGGACAATAGAGGTATGACTGCTGAATCCTACACAAATGCACTTTATAACACTTACACAAGTGCATGGATTGTGCTATCCTTAACAGAACCAAGATGCTATCCTCCAAAAAAGGAAGCCAATCTGGTGGTCCCCTGCCATAAACAAACTCTACAACAGAAGAAAGAAACTGTTGCAAAAAAGAGTAAAATCCCATGATTGGAGGAGCTCCCTGGTCAGCCTCAGTAAGAAACTGACATCCCTCATAAAATCCTCCAAAGCTAGCTATGAAAACAAAATCACCATTGATTCTAAAGACAACCACAAAGCATCCTATAGCTATATCAAGAATCGCAATGGCAACACTCAGATCTGCTCTGAGTTACAGCACAATGGCACTAAATATACAGAACCAACTGATATTGCCAACATCCTGGCAGATAGGCTCAGTGGTAACTTTACCCCCCTCTCACCCTCTAAAGGGCCCATATACCAAAAGAATAAAAAGTTCCTGTAATTACGGCTGCACAGGTAAAAACCACACTATCCAAAGCCAAGAGCACAGCATCCATGGGACCTAACAACATTCCATGCTGAGTTCTACACGAACTGCAGAATGAACTGGCACCCCACCTAAGCACCATGTTCAAGCATAGCCTCACCTCAGGCTTTGTGCCCACTGAATGGTGCACAGCAATAGTTATCCCACTCCACAAAGGGGGAGCCACCACAGACCCCTGGAACTACTTCCCCATTAGCCTAACGAGTCTGGTCTGCAAGGCCATGGAACATATCATCATGGATCTTATACACAAAGATATTGGTAATCTCCAAACTATGGACCCCACCCAGTTCAGGTTTGTAAAAGGCAGATCATGTCTCCTAAACCTGATAGACTTCTTTGAAACAGTCACCAAAGCCGTGGACGAGGGTAAGGTGGTTCACACAGCCTATCTAGATCTCACCAAGGCTTTTGACACTGTCCCCCACTCTGGAATTATAGATAAACTCACTAAACTAGGTATAAATCCCGAAGTCACAAGCTGGGTTGCCAACTGGCTCACTGACAGAACCCACACTGTGAAAGTAGCAGACTCCAAATCCAACTTCAGACCAGTGACAAGTGGAGTACCACAGGGCCCAGTCCTGGGTCCTCTCCTGTTTGGTATCTACTTTTCTGAAGTACAGGCTAACACAGAAGGTCTTTGGCTAACAAAGTTCACAGATGACTGTAAACTAGGAGCCATAATCGAAACTCCTAACGATGTGGACATCCTACAAAAGGGCCTCATGGAGATAGATGCCTGGTGTCAAAGCCATGGCCTCAAGCTCAATGCCAAAAAGTGCATTGTCATCCCCTTTGATTAAAAACTCTGTACCCATGAGCTACCACATAGGTGGTAGTCTAATTAACACCAAAAGTGTAATAAGAGACCTTGGGACACAGGTGGACAGTAGTCTCTCCTTTGATAATCACATTGCCACAGTAGTCAGGAAATCCTTCTACATGGCATACCTCATCACAAAAGATTTCTCATCCAGGAAAAAATAAGTCATTGTTCCCCTCTACTCATCACTCATTAGACCCATTATAGAGTACAATGCCCCTTTTGGTATGTACCTCACAAATTATCTACAACAACTGGAAAGGCTGCAGAAATACCTCACAAAGAGTATTACCGGCCTCAAACAGATGTCTCAAACAAACTCCAGCTTTACTCCACTGCATATCGCCTACTCAGAGATGATCTCTTCCTAACATACAAAGCTATGTCAAACCCAGAGCTGTTGGACATGCTCCATTTAAAGAAATCCCATTCCTCCGAGCTACATGCTCTAGGGACCTAAACCTTGTCACTACAATAAACAGAACATGTTGGAGGGATAGATTCCTGTCCCAGAGACTTCCCATACTCTGGAACAAACTACCTAGCTATATCAAACAAAGCTCCTCATTAGCAATCTTCAAGAAAAATCTTGACGATTGGATGGGAAATAGGAAATTCACCCCGGGGATCACCTCTGTGGCTCTGCTTGACTGGGGCACAGGAAAATAATTTTCTTGGATGGCGAAAGCCAGGGTACCTTTTTGGCTGGGCTTATATAGGCCCTAGAGCCAATAGCCTAGTACCTACCTATGAACCTATGAACCCATAATAATAATGTGGATCTGACCCTTTAAATGGAAAAGGAGCTTTTTGGATGCTGGTCCGTCCGCTATCTACAACTATTTTCCTTTGCATAGAAATTACACCATATTAAATCTCTTTTTACTCTTTACTTTGTGGTTTTCTGGCAAATCTCTCAGGATTGAAGTCACTTAGCAATGACACACATTTGAGTTTCAGACTTTATATCCTTTGTAAAATGCATGCTAACACAAATCATGTTATTCAAATAACTTTCTAAGTTCATAAGAGCAATATTTAAAATCCATTCCTATTTTTGGGTCTTTCTCCCCACATTATTTTAGGCTTTGTCCAGATTTCTTGTGCTAAGAGGTTGAGAGGTATGATCCCACTAGGCTAGTGACCTTTTTTCAGGAGACACCTAGGTAGTATACTACTAGGGGAAATTTGGCCAGGGCATTGGGGAATATCCCCTAGTCATTTTGATAGAGTCCATGGGATTTTTCACACCTACCTGATCTGTCACCAACTCAAGCAGATGGGATATTATTTTAACATTCACAGATGGGCTATAATATTGTTAGCCCATGAGGTTCAAATAGAATATAGGGTTTTTAAGTGTCATGGTGAGACAGATGGCCTCTCTAGAATGACATAACAAGAAATTGTATATGAAGCTACATAAGAAATCACTGATTATTTGAATGCTTTGATTGATGAATACTTCCAGTATATTAATGTTAAAGCTGAACAGATACCATGTGTGACTAGAGCAGAAACTTTCTCGAGTTCTAATATTTGTTTTGTCTGGTAGTCAGTGTAGAGGGTTATGGCTCTAAGCTATTCATGAGCTGCCTCCTGTAGTGAAGGGTACATATGTCAGTTCTTTCTACCTTCCATCTGCATTTGTTTAGAGCGTAATTCTGAACATGTTGCTTTATCATACAGTGCTCCCGGCTTGTCCAGGAAACGGGATATTTATATTCAGTCATCTTACTCAAGTAACAAATTAGTAAAATAAAATAAATAAATAAATAAATAATGCAGACCTGGTAAGGTACATTAAAGTCTGAAAACATTCTTCATAAGTACATTGGACCTTTCAGTGGAAACAGTTTGTATTCTGTGTGGAATTTGAGCGATTGTTCTGTGAGAAAAATAAAAAGTACTAGTTAGAAAAGTTGTCTGGTGGTTGAAGTAGATAAAGAAATCAAAGAATGTTATGACTTTATCATATGGAATTGTAAATGCCAATACAAACACTGCAGTACCCTTGAGAATTTCCACATGCATGTTAGAATAAAAAAAGCATACTGATTTTGTAATACTGTTAGTGATGAATGATTCCATGATTATAGCGGGTGCATATTTCAAATAGCTAGACATATTTTGTATGCCAGAATTCATGCCTAAAGTTATCATTAATCATTAAAGAAAACTATTGGCTACTTATGATTTATCTGGAAATACTATTATTGACAATGAAGCATAATTTACATCAGAATGTCATCTTCTTGTTAAACAAAAATGGAATAATAAATTCCATTACTACATCACAGCCTGCAGCAACTAGTGGTTAAGTTGAAACATTTGCTCAAACATGTAGGCAGAAACTGCTAAATACCATGCTGGAAATTAAGAATAAATTTCATTCAGCTGCAAAACCATTCTTGAATAGACATAGCAGCACTACAGAGATATAGGAAGACTGATGTGGGTGAGTCACAGGTATACATAACGCAATATAATAATAAATCCAGGGAAATTTAATAGCAGTAGGCACAGCAAAGGGCATGTAAATTCAGGAATAAGGGCAATTATTTTTTGTATTCATTTTGCATATGTTAACCAGAACTGTCCCATTGAGTATGAGAACTCTTTCAGCAGTAGCTAAGGGAGAAAAGTTCCACATGACTAGTAAAAACAACAATATACTATAAAACTTTTACATAGCAAATAGCAATATTAATATACAGTAAGACTATTTATGCTACATACTTGAACAAAACATAACATACAAGTCATTTTATATAAAATGCAGCAATTCTTGTGGGAGAGGAGTTATTCAACAGGTAACTGTCATCATATGAAGACACCAGAGCATTAAGCAGCTTGACATTTTCTGGTAAGGAGATTGTAGGTGCATAAGCACATATAAAGGTTGTAGGGTACACATTCACACATATAAAGGTTGTAGGGTACACATTCAATGCTAACAGTAGCATTTAACTTCAGACGTCATTGTTCCTGTGGTAAGGAAAGGTTAACGTAACTCTCCCACAGTAAGAAGATATGGCTACAGAGAGGCAGGAAGTAATTTTAATCAGCAAGGAATGGAGGAAAAAAGTGGCAGTTAAGTCATCCAATTTGGAAGTACTATATGGTAGTCTTTTAACTCATGCAAGCTGGTGGCTTGTTCTTGCTAGCGTAATTCCACACTAGTTTCTACTACAAGCCTATAGCTCTAAACCTTGAATCATTATATAGGGCAGGGTGCTGCCAAACCTAGGTAGGATGAACATTAGACAAGCAGGTGGGTGGAGGTTCCGGAAAAGTCATCAACTGGAATATTAAAGGGTTTCTGATCCCATTAAAAGGAACAGCATCATATGGAAGCTGAACAGAGAAATGTTAGTACTACTATGTGAACTGAAGAAAAAGAGTTGGAATTTAGTGATGGTCCATGAAAAGAGTGAAAGAGAGTAGTGATATTGGTTAGAAAACCTTACTGTTTGCTCTAAAGTATCAGAAAAACAGAAGAGATCGAATATGAGTCATTGTGAGGTAAAAGTCTGAAGATGAAATATAAAAAAGGTGATATATATATATATATATATATATATATATATATATATATATATATATATATATATATATATATAGCCCAAATAGAAAAAGAGAGGATTTTATATACATTTGTGAAAGGTGTGGGAGGAAACTGTGTTATAAAAGCAGTGGGAACAGCTAAGAGATAATTTTTCTATCATTCAGCAGTAGGTAACGGTAGCGTTGTTGCCTCACAGCAAGAGGTTCTCCTGTTCGATTCTCAGCTGTAGTGCCTTCTGTGTGGATTCTGCATGTCCTCCCTGCGGTTGAGTGGCCTCTGAAAGACATGCGTAAATGGGCGTGCCTTTGCTGAAGGCTGGGCATCGGGCTGGCAACTCGGCATCATAAAAATCAACTGCCAATCATTAGCGGACCGGAGTTCCGCTGTGGCGACCCCTAACTGGGGAAAGCCAAAAAGACAAAAATCATTCAGCAGTAGATAAGTTATTTGGTAAGAGTATACCCAGTTTTAGGGCCTATAATGTTTCAACTTGGCAGTGAGGGGTGGAGAAATGGGTGGATATACTGAAAATTCATAAATCAGGGTTGAGACATGTACCTTTTGCTAGACATAAGGCCTGCCAAGAAAGCGGAGTAGGCTTGATTTCTTCTTTGTGAAGGGGGTGCTGCAGACATAACAAATTGTTTTATATAGAAGATATGTATTTTCAACCATGCGCGTATCTTAAGTAAAGATAAACATCCAGAAAATCAAGCCAATTTGAGGAAGTGGAGATGGATGGACTGGATTTCACAAAGACAAGATAGAAAAGATACCTTGGTTGATATAATTATGGACATAAATACAATGCCATAGAGAGGTGTTCATCAAGATATCTGTGGTTGGAAGCAATAGATATACTTAAAATAGAAAAATTATGACTAAAGAAAGATATTAGACAATGGAGGTGATTGTTGAGTTGAAGAGAGAGAGTTCTGGGTTTTTCAAGTAGTTGGCTAGAAAAGAAGATGTATTGCACAAAAGTATTAGAAGAATTGATTTTAGAAAGGGTTTCTAGTGGTCTTGTTTACTGAAAAAGGTTTCTGGTGCATTAAAGAAATGGGGAACGTTTTGGCCCATATAGCAAAGGAAAAGAAAAAAAAGACACAGTATTATTTTAGAACTAAAGGACATAGAGATTAATGAATTGTTTCATAGGCTATGCCATATGAAAATCAGGGCAGATTTTCATAATGATGCAGACACGTCACTGGAAGGAAACTTCCCATATATCTCAGTAGGAAATAAATAAATTGGAAATGTGGGCGACCATGCAGATGGATTCAGGGTCAGTAAAAGGTAGAAGCTTAGCCTAACAGTAGGAATATGAATTCAGGCAAGACAGCAAGGTGTGATAAGACCCTTAGTGAGTTTTATAAAGCAGAACTTAATGTGGTTATGGGACACGTCCTGTACTTTCTTCTTACAATCAATCCCTTGTACTTTCTTCTTACAATCAATCCCTGGGTGGACTACCATTCTGTAAATATCACTCCCTAAATCTCAGATATTATTCTGTTAGCCATGTGAGGTCTAACAGTCCTACAAAAAGAAAAAAAAAATCTTAAACGGATCAGTTAAATACCTGACCTATCTTAAACCATACATAATTCCAGTATCAGTGTTAGTAGCATTTAACAGCTCCTCTAAATCCATACTGCAGACATTAACTTTCTAGTACCACTGCTGGTGACAATATTGTACTTTAATGTATAAAAGGACATTATTAGTACTTGAGTATAAATAGTACCTTATTTGCTACTGCTGGTGTTGCTGTATCTCCTTCTTGGCCTTATAACTCTATCGATGGTTATCAATGGTAGTACACAACAATAACACCAGTAAGATCCCATTGTCTCTAAAAGTCCATGTCTGATCCAATTAACTATTCATACATGTTATACCATCCTGGTATGTTACCTGTAGTGTGTGCATCCACATGCATTTTGTTATCCATATATCTATTACAAAAGAAAGAATCTGTAATTTCTTTAATAAAATAAAAGAGGCTGATAGTCGTGCTCCTTCTGATATTTCTAACTGATATCAAACTGAACCCAGGCCAACAACAGAATTTCATCAATCTTATTAGCTCATGAAAACAAATCAGCCTCATTCCTTCTCTACAAAAAATATAAAAAAGCTAGTCATTGAAAATCTCAACATTTATAATATAAATAGCAAATAAACACAATTGCAACTTTGGTTCCAACATTATTAACTCTACGGTAATATCAACTGTACTGGCCAACTTATTTTATTTTTATTTTTATTTATTTAACATTTTTTGACTTGGAAAGTCTGACTAGGACAGAGCCTATTTTGAGTGGAGGCCTGGGAAGAAACGCTCCTGATGCATGACTTTGGAAGCACGTATTTGCTCAAGAATTTCAGACAAAACTAAAACTAATTAGGGGACTGAAAGCCTCATATCAGGGACACTTTGTAAATATTGCTCTAATTTACTTAGAAAGTTAACAGAACAATATTCTTTGCATGAATGTACATTTTCTGAAAAATATTAAGCAGGACACTCCAAAGTCCAACATTATTTACCGACTTTACAGAAAATCAAAAATTTGATGGCAGTCAGGGCAAAAATATGAGGCAAAATCAGAGATGTCCTGCAAAATCCTTTTATGTTGTGTAACTTATAAGTAATGGCATGGTATCTAGGTCCAAAGAGGTCATTATCACACTGTACACTGCCTTTATCAGCCCAATCATAGAGTAAAACCTTCCTTCGGTTTGTACCTGGCCAGGCATATGCAGCAACTACAGCGACCTCAGAGGTTCCTTACAAAAAGATTACACAATGTAACAAATCTGCCTTATGCAGAGTGCTTTAAAGCTGTTTACCTCTACTCAGTCTCCTATAGATTGCAGAGGGATAATCTGTTCCTGGCTTACATGTCATCCACAAACCCCACTTTTATGACTCTCCTGCATGTTCATAAGTCAAACAGTACCTGAAATACAAGGTCTAGGGATTTGAATTTTGTCTATGACTTAAACAGAACATGTTGGAGAGACAGATATGTGTACCAGAGACTGCTCCTCCTATGGAACAGGCTGACCACCCATGTGAAGCTGAGTTTGTCTATTACCCAGTTTAAGCACAACCTCGACCGTGGATAGGGAATAGGAAATGTACACTCTGCCTGGCACTCATGTCCCTTATGGACATGTTAACTTATAAATGCCTGGACCTCAATATCTTATTTGGATACAGGACATCATTATTCTTTCGGGAAAACTTGGCCAGGCTTAGAAAGACCCCCCCCCAGTTCATTAGCCTAGTAACAATCTATGAATCTATGAAGCTAAAAAAATCAGGGACATTTTAGAGCTATGCTATCAATAACTGAATCTTGATTAAATAAGCCTATTGAATTTCTCCTGAAATTGCAAAAGATTACACTATTTTCACAGAAAACAGAACAAGTATGAGATAAGTGAACATTATGGCATTGCTTAAGAATGACACTAACCTATCCACTGCATTCACAGTCCCAAGTAATTGAAAAAATAAACAGATCTTAAATGGGTCATTAAGCAAAATACAGTAAAAGCATACAAAACTATGCATTCCAAATATATATATTCTTCTTTCAGCCTCCCTCCTTTTTTCATCAAATCATTAATAGACAATAAATACAAAAAACTTCTAATTCTGGGAGAGATAGATTTTGACTTGAATAGTCTCCTGAAGGCATAACTAAATCAAATCTGACACTCATATAACCTAGTTCAAATGGTGGTAAATGATACCAGAGCTAACATTCACAATTACAAATCACCAATAGTAATCTAAGAACGAACTTACCAGATAATATGCAAACAGTACAAACTGTTCCTTACTCACTAAGGGGCCATAACCCCATTCTTTCTACCTGATGCCTTAAAAGTCAGGAACTTTCACCAGCTCACTGTCAAAAACTCAACAGAACCATCTCAGTCATCATCTTCTAAATCAACTAAGCACTATGTACTGGAGCTCACTTTATAACCTTTCAACCCAGAAGTAGACTTAAGTCCACTCTAAATTTTCCTGATACTCATTTAAATTACATTGTACACACTGACCACAAGGAAACTAAAAAGGAGGAAAACACCCTCAACTTTCCCAAAAACACAAACTAGGGACAGGGAAAGGGTAGTCTGAAAAACTGATCCAATAGTAAAAATTACAATATCTTTAAGAATATCCATCTTTAAGAATCTGAGAAACACCACTAGCACCAACAGCAATCTTGATAGGGTTCTATGTTGCAGAAAAATGCAAGAATCCCACATTAACCCCCAAACAGTAGACTCACAAAACTATTTCCTTCTATATATACTACCAATACAGTCTGTCAACAGTTATTTAAGCAGTAACCAATGCCTGGGTGTGGGTAATGCTGGATTTACCCACGGCTGGTGTGGTTTGGGCATGAGGGTGAAGCTCCAGTGGCCAAACAAAGACAACCGTGGGTAAATCCATCATTACCGACACCCAGAAGTGGGTTATTGCTATTATACAATGACATTATTTAAGAAAAAAATACTTTTCTTAAATAATGGCATTGTATAATGCCTCCTTGCTGCCCTTCCACAGCTCTCCAGTATTCTGTGGCAGTTCTGATATACTGTGCATGCGTATTGTTATGCAGTACATCAGAGTTGTGTAAGGAAGCAATGGAGAAAGAAAGCTCTCCATTGCTTTTTTTTTTTAAGATATCTCACTATGTTAAACTCATTTAACATAGCGAGATAACAGCAACGGAGCTCTTCTGTTCTCCGTTGCTGTCCAAGACACACAAAAAAAAGACTTATACTAATGGAAAAAGTCCGGGCGACTGGACCGTTTTCCATTAGTATAAGTCTGATTTACAACGGGCACGCTGACCAATCAGTGTGCACGTTTTGGAATATTAATGGGGGGGTCATTGTATAATTAACAATAGTTAACAATATTTAACAAAATATGTGTAGCCCTGCTGAACCCCACATATATTCACATTTCGACCTGTCCTTTAGTTACTGAACCTTTAGCTGACTACCTTCCATTTTACTTCACAGCAATCACAATGAAATATGTAAAAGATAACCTCAAAAATCTCCTCTCAGGATTCATTCAGAGATCCCCAGACCACTAACCTGTATATTTAACCTATGGATCACAAGCAAAAAATGTCTCAGTCTTTCAAGCATGCCACATTCATATTAATCCCAGTGATATCTCACCTAAATTAACTGAGGTTTATTGCTGGATAACAAACATTAACTTTCTTGCAAATATTCTTAAAAGGCTCATATATAAGCAAATCTTACAATATCTTAACAAATATGATATTTTATATCACAGACAGCATGGCTTTAGGCCTAAATATTACACGATTACAACTATAAACTCCTTCCTTGATCAATATACATAGACATACAGAATATTAAAGTTACTGGAGCCATTTTCTTGACCTAAAATGGCATTTGAATGCATGTACCACAACCTCCTAATCAAAAAATTGCTTTCTGCAAATTTTCAAGTGAGGTTTGCCTCTGGTTTTCAGTTTATCTCCATAAAAATATCATCACTATCTCTTCTGATTCAGTATCTACCAGTGCAGCTATCTGTACCCCAAGGCTTTGTCCTCCAGTGAATTCTGTTATCTCTTTCTATCAATGAACTCTCATCACATTTCTGAAATCTTAATTGCCTCCTTTATGTTGATGATTTACTACTACATAACTTCTCCTTCCAAGACCTCAGCAACTCACAAAAAAGACCTGGAAAACCTCTGGAACTGGCTAGAGGAAAACTGAATTTGTTTGAACAGCAAAAAACTTCTGTGATGCTGTTTGGCACAGCAAAAAGATATGCAGTGCTCTCCACTAACTTTAGTCACTAAGCAAAAAGATTTGTTGGTATTATTAAGTCAAACCTTATCATTTCATCCACACACTGAACCCCCCCCAAAAAAATACTGCTACATCTAAAAGTGCAGAAAAACAAGTATATCCAGTTGACACAGCAGAAATCCCACCCCCTTTATCAGCTGGTCAGACATGCAAAATTGTAGAGACAAAATGGATTTTAGAACTGCATGCCAACTGTGGGAAAGGTTGAAATGATTATGTACCTTTAAGACCTGTGTTGAGATCTAGGGCCTTACCCTACCCAGATTTAAAAGTGAGTACTTAAGGAATGTTTTAACTTTCATGTATTAGATCTAAAGAAGCGTCTGTGATAAGCATGAAAGCACTCATCTTTTTACTGTTTTTCTGTAGTTTTAATAGTTGTTTTAATAGACGTGAGTTCTAGTGAAATTTCTGCTTTATCAGCTGAATATACTTGTTTAGTGCTATTTGAAGTTGTGGTTTGTCCAGCTTTATCTGCATATCTTATTTTGTTTCTACATCTAAAAGTGGCTTATAAAACCAGAAACCTTCTGTTTAGATATGAATACACCCAACTGTCATTACTCATACCCTTAAGAATATATGCAACATGGCATAAAGTTGAGAATTAAGTATTACAGTTTATTCATCTCATCCCTTTTACTGAATGTCTCAACTTAACCTAAGCAACTATAACTGGCTACTAAATCATAAGCAACTCCATCATTTACCAATCTGCACAGACCTAAAACCTCATACATAATGGTTACTATCCTCCACTGAAAAACAAATTATATTTTAGAAGCAGCACCTTCCCTCTAAGGAATCACATTTGAACATGCCACAGCAGAAAATGCATTCTCAAAATCATCATCACTGACTGGAACAATATTCCATAAAATATATGAAATGTTTTCCATATACTGAGTTTCATCAGATCCCTCCTTAAGTTGTCCCTTCACATCAGTAAGTATATATGTTTTGCTGTAAATAGCCAGCTTCCTTAAAACATATACCCCAACTTAATTTCCTCTAACAACCTCAGTTATATATAAATCACTGTAATTATTTAAATCTTTCGTGCATGTATTTATGTAGAAAGCTATTACAGAAAAAAACAATAAACCAAAAGACCAACTGTCTCACAAAATAAATGTATTCAATAAACTGCAACACTGCAACACTGCAAAGCTTTCGAATACAAGACTCTTTCTCAGTGCAACAGTTTAAAACATCAGTTCAGCATTTTGTATAATAATGTAAAATCACAGCCAGCCTGCCAATTAAAACAAATTAGTTCAATAAAATCAGTTTGCAGTGTTGCAGTTTATTGAATAAATGTATTCTGTGAGATGGTCAGTCTTTTTGGTTTATTGTTTTTTTTCTGTTTAAATTTTACTGTATAGTCCATTTAGCTGGTTATCTTATTTTTTGTATATTCTAAAAAGCTATTACCTTCATCCTTAACTAACACTTACTAATGACCCCAATATATTGAATTAATTTATCTAACTCACCCACAAAACTGTCTTATAACTTCTGCTCCTATGACTTCTCTCTGTACCCTTTATATCTTACTTGTCCCTGTTTTGAATGTTATATACTACTTACTACTTCTAACTTTTCTATGAAATCTCTTATTTTTAACAGTAGCACATTATTTAGCCCTATGCTTGCCTCATCTTGCTACTTAATTATATACTTCTATAACCTCCCCAGATTCTTGTACAGTATTAGCATATAATGGTACATAACTTAGTACTAGGTTAGCTGTCCTTGTCGACCATTTTAAGCCAGTTTCCCTTCCAAATGTTAGAGTCAAAGCCTGTACCTTGTTTCTATGAGGTAAACATCTTAACCATTATGCCAACCTTCAGTCCTCAGACTCTGTGCCAGCAGTTTGAATAGCAGCTTATTGCACTTTTTCCTAGATTGTGGATACATTTTGAGAAATATGTTGGTTATGCTATGACCTATTCTGCATTGTTATATTATGACCTGTTAAAATATGTTAATTTCTGTCATTGCACCTCACACAGTAGTATGACACTACTTTTGCCTCTTACTTGGATCATACCTGAAAAATATTCATGGACCAGTGTGTCTTACCTGGGTAACATGTATTAACTAAAATAAAATAAAATAAGAATATAAGCAGATGATTGTTCAAAAATGGCATATTCCTCAAGATTAAAGGTACTATGTTTTCTACAGACTAATATATGGCAGGAGAAGAGCAAGTTGGGGGTCACAATGTGAGGAATTGTGGGGCCAAAAGTGTGCGTGTAGTAATTTAAAATGACCAGTTACCATTGGTGATATGCAAGTGCTATGGAAATCATGGAGGAATGGAGCATCCAAAAACAAACAGAACTTCTCCACCAAATCAAATACCAAAGAGAGTACCACTGTTTTTAATCAGAACTTTTATTTTTTAACATTTATTTACCGGGAAAGTCCAACTGGGACAGAGCCCATTTTCAGTGGAGGGCTGGGGGGAAAGTTCCAGATGCATGTCTTTAGAATGTAGGAAACTGGAGCACAATGCCAAGAAGAAACACACACACAAATGCAGGGAGAGCATGCAGACTCTGCACAGAAGGCACCCCAGCCGAGAATCGAACCGAAGAACTCTAGTACAAGTGGATTTCTAACAAACAAATCTGATGAAATCTGAAAGGAATTTTTGTAAAACAGTCTTGAAAAAACTTGAATTTGTTTGTTTATTTGTTTATGTATTTATGTACGTATTTACTTATTTTTGAATGGAGGGAATGAGAGGGTGAATGGTTTAAAAGTATAGTAGCTCAAGGGAGGAAGAGTGAAAACATCTGTTCAAGTAAAATCTTAAGAAAATAATTCCTGAAAGGCTATAGTAGGGCAATTACAGTCCAAACAGCAAGGAAGAAAAATATGTGGAGCAATGGCCAAATGGGGCAAAGTAAAGTATACTAGTACCATGATAATAACTCTGGAGGCAAGATCTTGGTCATCAAGGAATTAAAGTTTTAATACAGAAACATTTATTTTATTTTATTGGTATTCATTAATCATTAGATACTGAACCTAGGGTCAATATTTATAAGTGCCCTTTTAGGTAATTATCAAAGTGGCCACACCAGCTGGAATGCACATGTATTATTTTCGTTTCAGGTGTCAATAAAATTATTTATCAAAACATATAATTTTATCTCGATCTAAAATAGGAAATTTGGTGTACTGAGCTGTGCATGTGAGTGCACATCTCTAAAAGGTAACTGCACATGTGCAAGGTGCATTGTCTGTTTCCATAATAACATGGGTCCAAACTATATGTTTATTTTCCTTCTGTATTTCTTTACAGAATACTGTACCCTTCAAAATAATGATATACAAGATGAAGCTGAGAGCATTTTCATCTTCAGGAGTAAGGACTTTGTATGGTTAAGGCATATAAGCATTACTGGTAATTAGGCCCATTATTACTAGAAGTAAAAATAGTCTTATTGCACCAAAGATCTCCATCATTTCCCCCACCCCATCTCCCCATGTTCAATTGTCTAACCACTTCTGAGACTTGAGTTTATGGAGGTGATCCACTTTGCATACAACTTTAATTTATGCTAAACCATTTTAGCCCCTTAAGGTCGGTTGTAGTCTGGCAGCTAGCTTAGAGGGTTCAGGCTGTATGATGTAGTTCCTGCGGTACAGGGTTTGATTCACTTAGCTCTCATTTGTCTAATGTGTGACCTTGGGCAAGTCACTCAACCATGCATTGTTCCTGGGTTGCCCCTGAAAAAAGGACTTTTTATTCAGTGAGCCTACCTGGTTAACAAATGGGCAAAATAATAATAATATATCATCATCATCATCAACGTTGTTTTAATAGCATAGGTTGTGATGAAGAGCTGTCTAAGGATTTCATTTTTACACTGCACCCTGCAACTTGGGAAGAGCACCAACAGAGCTACAGCTCGAAGGCTGACTCACAGACAGTGGTTCTGAAGAAAGCTCCAAGCAGAGCTCTCACGAATAATTATTGAATGAGTTTGATGCAGCTCTTTAAGTCACACATCAGCATAGTGCAGGCTTTCCCTAGCAATTGATTGTAGACCTGACAGCCTTTCCCTAGCAACCAAATATAGAAGTAACAAAGGGAACTACTGAGCAGTTATACATGCAATCAAATATGTGGTTAACAAAAAATGTTGCATCTGAATTTTGCTGTAACTATAGAGGGCAGTTGTCCCTCACCCTGCTTTCACCACAAAATACACAAGACTCAGCAAAGACATTGTGACCACTTATTTATTAACCACAATGCACTCTCATTAGTGAAATCAGAATTTACTGTTTATTAATAAATACCACGTTGTCATGGATGAGATCAGAATGTATAGAACAAATAAACCACATAATTCAGAACATCACAATAACCCAGTTATTTGAAAGCCCTACTGATCAGGTGGCATGACAGGTGGCCTGACTGGTCTAACCTGTTCCCCTCCTGTAGTGGTACATCCTCCACCCCCCCCCCCTGCCCCAGGGTACTGGTCACTAGCCAGATGCAGCATTGTAAACAGCTTGCAAACATATTCTATACTTTGGAATGGCCCTGGGAAGGAATGGGGGGAATGAAAAATGAGTTGGGGGGGCTGTAGTGAGGTGACTGCTTGTTTTGATAGGGTAGGAGGGAAGAGGAATGGCTAAGCTCTCACCAATGACAGTGAAATCTTGGTGTTCAGGTAATAAATAGGCTCCATCACAAGCCTAGTCCTGATTCATAGCTTGGGGCAGGCCAGAATTTTTTACACCACAAACTTCGTTTGCTTTCTGCCATGTCAAAATAATTGCCTTCAAATTGCATACACAACAGCTGCCATTCCTGAGGGAAAAGAGGAAGGGAATAGAAGATAGATTCTATATCCAGTTTGGAGTCTCTGCTAAAATCTTGAGATTCACTTTGCTATGTGGAAAAAAAAGACCAAATATACAGAAACATGAATATAAAATCCCTCTTCTCTGTTAAGCTTGTTTTTTGTGGCCTCCCTGTGACCCTCCCCCCATTGTAGGGGCAAGCCTCTCACAACCCTGATCTTATATAAATAGATAGATAGATAGATAGATAGATAGATAGATAGATAGATAGATAGATAGATAGATAGATAGAAACAATGAGATTACCATGTCTAAGAGAAAAGGGAATATTCTGAGAAATGACAATTTCAGACTTAGTACATGGAAGTCTGATTGTTGGCCATTCTGACTCCATATCTCAGGATTTGACAATGCAGGTCCCAATATTTTAATGAGTTAACCTGAGTCAGGCATGCAAAGGATCTTTAAACTGGCAAATTATATGTATAGCATCATCTAAGGATACATATTGCACCTTAGCACCTCTCTCTTGCTAATTCATTCTTGGGAATGAAAGATGGTGAGTTAAATGAAACTGACACTGTTTCCTTCTTTGGCACCAAACCCAACAGGGAGACTGAAATCACTGAATAGGAGGTACTGGAAGGGGCTTGCAATTCTATTTTGCTTCTCTTCCTCAAATAACCTTAAGTTCTTGGAATTTGGTGCATTAGGAGAAGCACTAGACTTAATGGAACAGTCTATTGTGAAACCACATAACAATTCCAAATTATGCCTTTTCAAAAACATCAGCTAAAATATCTACATTCATAGGTGAATAACTCCATTACACTTTAACAAAATACTCAAAAGGAAATAGATCTATTAGTGCTTTGAAAAGAAGCCTTGTTTCATTTTGATAAAATATCAGAAAAACAATGAGGCATTAAACCAGCACTTAACTGTAACAGGTCTACTCCCATAATAAGAACAAATGTGCAGAACTCTACAAGTAGGACGCATGCAAAACTACTAGAGCTAAATGTCCAGCAGGCCTGAAACTTAGGGTGTAACTGAGTCTCAATGGAATGAGACAGGAATATTTTCCTGTCACTCATAACCCCTATCATTTATCAACGTGTCTTTCTTTTTTTTTTACAATCAACTTGAGCTTCCTAAACATGTCATACCATAGCCAGGCAAGTCTCCCTTAACTAGTGTGTTTCTCCAATGAATGGAAATATGTCATCAATGGCAATGCTTGAAAATGTTCTTTCTTAATAATGACTGCCATGAAATGTATGAAACCTAACACCTAGATATCCCAAGGGTTGAAATGAGTGCATCACTTTTTTAACAGCATGCTTCCTTGTTCTGATGCTTTACTCTCTTTTCTGCAGGCCCCTCATCCAGAGCCACTAAATCAACTGATTGCTGACTGTCCCTCTGTTTTTGTAAAGTAGACAATTGCTTGGCTCTATTAGTGGGAAAAACCCTCAAAAAACAAATGAGCTTTCACAGTGATATAACTTCACCTTTTATGTGATTCCTGAAACAAGCACATAATCTTAAACAAAGAAAAGGAATTAAGCAGAAGAAGGAAAATAAATAAATATTGTGTAATACATATGGAAATAAATCACCACCTGAAAACTTATTTATTTTCCCCTGGTTGACTGGGTTAGTCCCAGTAGTGGCACCCTTTCAGGGGAGACCTGAGGTGGTATTTCTACTACCAGGAAACATTTGGCCAGGGCATTATGAAACACACACACACACACACACACACACACACACACACACATATATATATATATATATATATATATATATATATATGGGTCTACTAACGACCAACCAAAGCATCATGTCACGACACACCGAAGACCAAGGAAGAACGAACAGGACAGGTAGGTTACGAAAAGACAGCTAAGAGACCGACAGCTAGAGACCGCGGCAAACGTGCAGAGATCTGATGAAGTGTCTTGAAAGTGAAAGGGATTGGGATTGGGGGGTGTAACAGGTAAGGTATGTTAGGTGTGGGATTTTAGGTTAGGGTGTGTGAAAGGTGAGTGTGCGCGGTAGTGTCGGAAGGGGTGGGTGAGGTAAGTGTGTGGAAGGAGTATGAGTCAGGGTTAAAGGGGTGTCAGGTGCTGTGAAGAACACGGGGTGAATTGGGTGACGTGTGACAGGATGGGAGGTGTTTTTGTGGGTTAGGGGGCGGTGTGTTAAGTGAGTGTGCACAGCAGGTGTGGTAGTTGGGTTAGTGAGTAGTTAGGTTGAGGGAGGTTAGGGGTGAGTTAGGGTTAGTTAGGGTTAGGGTGCAGTTGTTGGGTGTGTGTCGCGATAGTGGCTTAGGGTTAGGGTTTAGGGGGTGCGTTAGTGGTTAGGTTGTTGTTAGGTGTGTAGGTGCTTAGGTTAGTTATAGTTGTGGTGTTCGTGTAGTTTAGGTTTGTGTTGGTGTGTTTGTTGTGTGTTGTTGTTGTTGTTGTCTTTTTCGTTGTTGGTGTTGTGTTGTGGGTTGTGTGTCCATATATATATATATATATATATATATATATATATATATATATATATATACATATATTATATAAAACACATAAAGAAACAAACACAGCAGCATTCCACCATTTAGCTATATCACTAATCAACCAAATCTTAAGTTTTGAAGTAAAATTTATAGATCTCATCATATTGCTTAAGCACTTATTTATTTATTTATTTTATATTTGTTTACCGGGATAGACTGGATACATGTCCATTTTCAGTGGAGTCCCGGGCAGAAAAGCTCCAAATAAACAAACTTACAAAGATTACACAAGAAGTTAGATAACATTAGAAAATATAAAACAAAGTGATTATGTACAATGGCTTAGTAGTGTTCCCCTAGTAGGGACTCACAATCCTCATGGACAGACACAATTAAAAGCAAGAGACATCAGACTGGATATAGAGCTTGGTGATGTAGTTGCATGTTATGATATTTACTGATTATGCTTTCAATTTATAACTTAATCAGGGTTGGTACATGGGCAAAGCCATTTCACTCTGAGATACTGTTTGAAGTTTTTTTTTTTTTAAGAGACATTTGGAGGATTGTAGGGTTATATAGTTTGGCAACGAATTCCAGGTTTTGCCAACAAAGTTGACAAACAGGGATTCACCAGCAGAGTTATTAGCTTTGTGGGTTTGGACCAGTAGTTTGTTGGCTGACCACAGGGATCTCAGGTTGCTATATGGCTTAATAATATTTATAAGTGAGGGGGTATCCTCAGGGTGGTACAAAATATTGTGCGCTATTAAGAGCTGATTTAATTGAATTAAGATGGGCAGTTCTAGCCACTCTAGTTGTTTCATGTTCTGGCAGTGATGGGTTCTATAGGTGGAGCCAGTGGCAAATCTGGCAATATGGTTGTAGCTATGGGACAGCTTACCTAGTTCGGATTTCTTGAGGTTTGAGAGTACAGGCAAGGCATATAAAAGAGTAGAGAATACGTGTGACTGGGTGATTGCAGTCCTAGTCAGAGGGGTTAAAAATTTCTTGTTTCTGTACAGTGATCCAAGCTTCTTATTGATGGTCTGTATGGTTTTGTTGACCTGTAGGTAAAATTTGAGATTATTGTCTATGATAGCACCTAGAAGTCTGGTGTGTTAATCTGGGGAGATAGTGGTATCATTGTTAGACATGACAGAGAATGAAAGTGTGGCAGATCTACTAGTGGGGGTGAAGAGTAGAAGTTTAGTTTTACTGGGGTTCAGCAGTAGGAGTTGGTTGGCAAGCCAGTTCTCAATAGTGTTAAATGTATTTTGGGTTAGGATTTGCAGTTCGGATGGGGAGGTGGCTGAGCAGATCAGAGTGGAATCATCTCCATATTGAATACGGGTAGCTTTAGGGATAGCAGTGTGAAGGTTGTTGATGAAAATAGAAAAGAGTAGTGGGCCTAGTATGGAGTCTTGAGGGACACCAAGTGTTAGAGGTAGCTGGCTGGAGAGTTTGCCCTGCCATAGTAACGCCTGTTGTCTACCAGTCAGGTAGGACTGGAATCACTGGATTGCGTACTTATTGAGGGAAATAGATTTTAGAGAAAGAATGAGAAGTTCATGGTTGACCATGTCAAAGGCTTTTGCTAGGTCAAGAAAGAGGGCAGAGGATAGCCTATTGTCATTCCTGTTTTGGTTTATGGCAGTAGTAAAGGAAAGGAGGGTTGAGGTGGTGCTGTGGTATGGCCTGAAACCATGCTAGGAGTTGGATAGTAAGTTATTCTTTGTAAGGTATTGCATTAGTTGCTTGTGTACACACTTATCTTGTTACTGAAAGAACAAATGCTGAAAATTAAATAATTAAAAGTATGAGGAGCAGTTTATTAACCGTATTTGTATATTTTAATTATTATTTAATCATAATTATAGGAACCACTTTATTAACCTAATTTGTGTCTTTTAATTATTATTTAATCATAACTTAAGCCTTAATAAACCACTAAAGCTCTTCAACTAAACCAATTACTAATTAAACAAGGGAGAAGTGGATTGGTTTAAGTGATAGTTCTTCTAATCCAAGTTATAACTTAACAACATATTTCAATACTTTATTAAAACTTATAAATTATAATTAATTAACATTTAATACATTATATAAAGTACTCCTTGAGCAAATGAAAAGTACTGCCCAAACTCCAGTTTGCTTCATTCTTGTAATAAATGCACCATTGTGCATTATTAAACTTAATGTATATCTATCTTAAGAGACATGAATGCAAAGCCAAGTATGAATTTTTATTCATTAAGTGAATGTATGATTGTTTAGAGTCTGATTATGTAAAACTACAGTATTGTGATGTTTTTGATCACAAGATCTTTTTATTGTTTAATGGATAATATAAGAAAAAAGGCTATTGAGTTAATTCTGATGAAGTTCCATTGTGAATAGGAGCAAAACTGCTCAACCATGAATAAAACTGTGATTATTGCATGGGGCAGTGTTTATGTTTCCTTGCTTGGCTTTTTACTCTGGATTTTAGATTATGGTTCATAAGATTGTTGGTTATTTATTTTACAAATTCTTTCTGACTGATTTTATTTTACATCTGTGCTCACAACATAAAAAAATAGCTCCATTTGTCTGTTGTATTCATGTTTTATCACAAAGAACCTCTCAAACCCTGTAATATATATATATATATATATATATATATATATATATATATATATATATATATATATATATATGTATGGTTTACTATCAAAATGTCGCATGAACTACATCATTCATTCACTCCATCAAACTATGTATGTAAAATCTGTACTGCCGAATTGTCCAAATGCAGAAAAAAAGTTGAACAACAGTATCTCTGACTGCTCCATACCTAAAAACAATTGCTAACATGGGTCAAGAAGAGGTGGAATTTAATGGTCCAGAATATCAGTGCTTGATATTTTCCCATTCAGAGTTTGGACTTTATGTACATGGATTCGGCGATGTAACGCTCAAAATTTTGAAAGTAAACCTATATATACACATAAATATAACATGTTAAATGTTGAGTCTCGCCCAACACCTGCAATGACTCTGAACAATCATCCCCATCCACTGAGTTTACTATGCAAGGTAAGGAATGGAAGCAGATTTTTAGACCTTTCTTCCATACCACACATATACCATACACACACACACACACACACACACACACACACACACACACACACACACACACACACACACACACAAAACGCACACAGACATGCACACACATATCTACAGACAATTTAGAGTTACCAGTACATGCACCACATGTATTTGGGGTGTGAGATGAGAATGAGTTACCCAGAGATAACCCCAAGTGGACACTGGGAATTCATGCAGAATTCATGCAGAAAATACCCAAGCTATGGACTGAGCTGGGAAAATTCTTGCTGCTGTGAGGTGATAACAGGTGAAAATGCTACTCATTGTGTCACTGTGTGTGTGTGTGTGTGTGTGTGTGTGTGTGTGTGTGTGTGTGTGTGTGTGTGTGTGTGTGTGTGTGAATGCTGCATTATATTACATTATATGATTTTTATTGTATACTTCAATACTGTATTTTTAAATTTGAATAAATAGAATACTTTATTGATAGCTAGTCTGGTAAGATGCCCTTTAATTTGTGTGCACTTGTATCATTCAATTAGCATTTGTTATTTTCTAAAACAAGTGAGACTAGCATAGGACAATGGATACTTACATTTTAGATTTTTTTTTATTCCATACAATTCCATTCTATTCAGTAATGAGACATCACTAGAAGAAGGTATTGGCCAGGTTCTATTCAAAGAGTAAAAATGCACCCCTTTACCACTTCACACACTTTGTTATTCATAGCATCCATCTTTTGAAAGGCATCTTCTGCTGCAGTCCTTATTATAGTGACCTTGACATTCTGGGTTCAGAGCCGAGTAGGAACATTTCTTTCAAGTCTTTAACAATTATGAGTTTAAATGTAATTATGTTATTATCAGACTTTTGACTTACACTCAGCTGCTACCCCAAATCACCTCTCATCTCTTTGTGAATATTAGAGAGCAACGCAGACAATGAATTAATAATGTAAATCTGGTAGTATTTGTAGTTAGCATACTATGACTTGCAGCCTTTTGATAATTATGGTGCTCCTAAATACTAGAAGTGAATGATATAATTTGCTATTATTATATCACAAAAATATAAACTGTCCAATGTAGTTGTATAAAGAGAAGCCAAGAACAGTGAGATTTAAACTGATGTCTGTTCTTGTGGACTTTAGGCTAGATGGTTTATTCTAAAGAGTGGACATTTTCAGGTCACTATAGTGTTTTGTATTAGTAGGGCAAATTATTCAGGCACTATTTTAAATCTAGTTTGCTGACAAGCTGTTAAAATGCTATAGCACCACTGATAAAATAAGTTGCAGTGTTCATAATTGCTGTGAAGTTTGTTTCAAAATTTTTAAGTAGTATTGAACATACTTTGCATTTTTATTAGAAATTTAAACATTAGCTAAAAATAGAACTGAGGTGTATTGATCTATAACTTTTGCTAGTTATATCTGCATTCTGAACTGAATAGTTTCCTTTCTTATAAGCATGACTACATTTCTGCTTCATGAAGTTTGGCTACATTGATTAGTCAGATGGTGAAAAAACAGTATAAATATGGGATATATGTGGTCTGGTATATAATACATGCCATGTCAAGTGTTGGAGGTTAGCACAGTAAGTTTCATGAAAGCCAAATCCCTTAGCACCATAGTATAAGTCAGACTTCCCACATACTCAGTTTATCAGTTTTTATGTTAGAGTAACTTTCCTTATTACAATCAGTGAACCATGTTAATTACCTAAGTTTCTATAGAACTTCTATTGCTGAAGTAGATATTACTCATTTTTCTTTAAGTGAGAGTTCATGTATTTGAAGATTTTTAGTAGCTAGTGGAGCTTTTAGTAGTACAGTGGGGCTTAAATTAGGATTGGTTAGTTTTATAGTTTAGTTATATTACCTTTTACCTGGTTTATTTTTACTTAGTTTACATAATTACTATCAGGTCAGTATTTGCCAGTAACACCATTTCAGACTGGCTAGTTGCAGTCAGCAGTTTCTCTATTTAGGTATGATTGTTACTATTAATATTATTATTATTATCATCACCATCATCATCATCATCATTACCATTGTTACTACTACTACTCCAGTCTATCTGTCTCTCTCTCTCTCTCTGACCACTGAGATGCCCTCCTGGCCAATTTACTGTTCCATTTGTTGCTCCTGGGAGTAAGAACCCTGCAGCCCATTTGCTCTCCTTAGGGTTAGGGCCAAGCACACTTGAATTAATGACATCATCCATCAGTGAGTTTGTGGCTTTTACTTTTACATTCTTAATTCTCCAGATATGCTTAGAGATGCTTTTGGGATTAAGGCATGCAATGGACATTACACAGAACTGTTAATCATTTCTGCAAGTGGCAGGGGTCTACAGTCACCCTGATCCCTGAAGACAAATATTTGCATTGGCTTGCATAGAACTGTCAATTATTTCTGCAAATGGCATAGGTTTACAGGCCCCCTGGTCCCTGAAGACAAACATATCTATTGGCTGTCTGATCTGCACTAAGGAATATAAATACAAAACATGCTTATGGACATTTGATTCTCCCCTACCACACTGAGAAAATTGAGAAAACTCAGCCTTTCACTGTTCTGTCATCTGCAGAAAGTTCCTCCAGAGATGGGGTTACTAAACAATCACAGGTCACATGGATCATAGGCTATGACTGAGCTGACATGGCAGGTAAATTACTGATCAGAAACTGATTAAGAGAGAGCAGTTCAACACAAAGACTTGGTAAGGAAAAACAGAATTATTGAGTTCACTATATAGAGTATTAATATTGATAAATCAGTGTTAGAAAATAAGGATTCAATACAAAATATAGTATATTGATGTTCACAGCGAGATTTAATAGCAGATATTACTCAAGAACTCTGGGAATAATTTGCAATGTTGATGGTGGACTATATTATACGCAAATATATATGCAATCCTTTTCTTTAAGTGTGAGGTTGAATTAATTATGTTAGTTTAATAAATTAGTTCAGAACTGTTGTTCAATTCAGTAAAATAAAAATAGAGCTTCTAGTAAAAATAATGTTAAGAATTTAAATATCTGGAAAGAAGATGATGAAATTTAAATGCATGATACATACAAATGTTTCAAGCACGGGCATTAATGCCCTTCTAGCTTGCCAATATACCAAAACACTTTTTCCCATAATAAATGTCCAGGCTGTTCTTAAAAATATCTAAACTAGTACTTGCTTTAATGTAATTTGGTAGTCTGTTCCAAGCATCAGCTACTCTGTCAGAGAACCAATTAGTACACTTCTCATTCCTATAGAATCTTCTACATAGATTATCTGATGATTCTCTAGCACTTTTTGATAATCCTCAACATTCCCAGAGGTAGTTGTCCCTAAATGCCCTATATACCTGAATAAGATCTCTTAAATATCTGTAGAAGACACTGTACAAGTTCAAACATTTTAGTCTTTCATAATAACTTAGATTTTCACATTTATGGATGCCCTTGGTATATTTCCCTCTGTACACTTTCCAGTTTATTCATGCTTGTTTCCTATAGGGTTTCCATATTGTTATTCCATACATAGTTATGAGAAGATATTAAAATGTGTAAACAGAAAGGTCATTGTTAAATTCACAGATGTTTGTGAAATATTTTATGGATTACATAACTGGTAGAAATGTGAAGTGAAACAGGAACTTGTCAATCCATCAACAGCGGGTTCACGGAATGCTAGCAGTTTGAAGAAATATCGCCAAAGGCGATTTTGATGATAGTAGAGTTTCTCTTTTTTCCACTGGTGTATGACCTTAGAATAGGTATAGTTAAATTCAGGGGAATATGATGTCTTGCCATATGTGGTTTCAGGGAGAGGCTTATCACCCCTCAGAAAAAAAAAATACTCTGATAATCTCTGTGACTACATTTGATAATATTGTTTTCTCTGAGATGGAATTCAAAGATAGTTGTTGTCAGTAAACTGATATGAATCAGGCTAGAAAAAATATAATCACTAAGAATAGAAGAGATCATGGAGAGTGTGCTGGAGCACTAGAATGTTCTGCCAGAAGTGGGAGGGAGGGGAAATCAAAAATGCATTGAAAGTAAGGTGAGACAAACTGAGTAAAATATGATGTGCGTGTGTGTGTGTGTGTGTGTGTGTGTGTGTGTGTGTGTGTGTGTGTGTGTGTGTGTGTTTGTGTGTATTTATCTATCTATATATGCATCAATCTATATACTTATATTTATGTGGATCTATGTCAAAATAACAAATTACCATAATGCTGAGTTGCAAAACGGCGAGAAGGAAACAACAAAAGTTTATATTCACAAATGTCCGGATCATCATAAATTTGCCCCTGGTAAGCAAACAATTGGCCAAAAAAAGTTAGAAAAACAAACCAAAGCAAATAAAACCCACCCAACTGGGGGGGCTTTGCCCCCACATGCCCCATTTGGGGAGGCTGTACTACCCGCACCCCCCAACTAAATATACCAACTCTGTGATTGCACTACAGTGGAGAAAAGGACAGAGTTAATCATATTTGCCAAATGACTCCTTTTGTGGCAAAAACTTACAATGATCTGGACGTTCATGAATATAAACTTTCATCATTTCCATCTCACCGTTTTGCAACTCAACAGTATGGTAATTTGTTATTTTGGCAAAGATTCATTTATATGCATATATGTGCCCATGTGTCTGTATGTATCTATATGCATACATACATATGTGTCTGTTGAAGTGAATGTCATCTTTTCTGGGGTGGTCATTTGTGCAAATACCAGACAAGAAAATGAACAGACTGAATAAAATATCTTTATCCCCGACAAATGCATATCCTTTTTTTTTTATTTTACAAATAAAAGGCATACTGACATTGCATTTTTTTAATGTGTTATAGTAGCACATTGAAAAAGTATATTCTTAACAGTAGACATTCAACGCAGCCCTAAACCAACAGGATGTAATGTATCATATTCCCCAAACATGCGACCTTTCCCTAGATTAATACAAAGAAGTTATTCTGCAAGATTTCTCATTTGATTCGATTATTTCCATTTAGGAAGTTTAGATACTAGGTCATTCAGAGAAACATAATCAAAGAATGCAAACATATGTTTTCATAAATACATAATTATCTTAGAAAGTAACTGTATACTTTAAAGATAAAAGGGAGAAAATAGAAGGAAGACAACCAGACATTTGGGCTAAAAATGCAAAATGCATCAGTAAGCAATGTGATAGGATAGATTAATAACAAGAAGTCACTTTTAGGCATGTATGTGAACACCCAGATACCTAATCTGTGTTATGTTTGCAGAAACCTGTGTAAGTCAATTAACAGAATAAGGGTTTATTGGCATTATTACTAGAAAATACCTGCATTAATCATTTCCATCAAAATATTTGCAGTTGATGAAATATTTAAGATATATTTTTTAAGTTTTATTGACATTCACTAATATCAAATGACATCTGGAATAGGTTGTCAGCATAGCTCTCAACCTCTTAGCACAAAAATCTGGACAACACCAAAAACAATGAGTGGACAAAGCCCTAAAAATATTAAATATTGCTCTTATAAACTCAGAAAGCTGTTAGAATAAAAGGTCTTGTGTTACCATGCAGTTTATGAAGGATATGAATCCGAAACTCAAATGCCTTGCATCATTTAGTGAATTCAGTCCTCATTGATTTGCCTGAAAAAATGCAGAAACCACAAATTTTGTGAGGAACAGACCAAAAATATAAGGCACATTCTGCTAAAATCTGAACAGTTGAGAGGTATGGCTCAGCTGTTTAAAGACAAATCAGTTTTGTTATATAGATAGGAATACTGACTGTAGCAACAATAACACAGCTGACTGGTTGTAGCTGTACAAAGAATGTAACTAGGGTTGGTACGGAACTGACGCCTAACATATACAGTGTTCCATGGTGTACATCCTTCTGAAATTACAAACCACAGAGATTGGCGGCTACTGCCAAAGTAGTGTTTTGGCAGCTATAATAATGGGTTATGGCACACTTTAATTACAATGACTTTAATTATGATGTGCAGCATCAGTTCACCAGTTGCTGATGCACTTGCGCCAAATAAAACCTTATTCAAAGCTAAGTATTCAAATTGAATCAGTAGTGTAACATGAACAATTACTTGGAATAAAAAATACAGTTCTGAATATAGATAGCCAAGCAGGCACATAACTCCGGGTACAGTTAAATGCATTTATCTGTTATTTGAAAAAATATCAGCCTTGTAGAATTGTGCAGAGGTACAAACAACTATAAGAAACACTTAAGCAGTTTTCCTAAGCAGAAACTGTCAGCAGAAAAGAGCCTTGTGAATCTAAATGCCTACAACAACAGCAAACTTTTTAATTTACAAAAGACGGCTTTAATCAAGCTAGATATTTATGAGTAAAACATTATAAGAAGAATTGGAATGGAACAGCAGCTATTATAGCTTTAAGATGCTTAAAGTTAACTAGAAACTTGTTTCCAAGTCTGGAAGGTGTCATTCCCATAATCACTAGCAAACATTAGTCCAAAACAGTTTAAACAGATTTTGGATATCTGCTTGAACTTTAGACAGGTCCAGATTACAGGCTGAGGCTTAGCCCTTGCTTTAGACACCTGCCAATTTCAAATGATAAAGGCCACAGTCTAAGAGTATATCAATGGGACCTGTATAGGAAATTCAGGTATTTTGCTCAATGGTAGGAATTATTTTAATACAAAAGTAATAGAAAGAGTTGATATATATTTAATTAGAAATTACTTCAATAAAAGTATGAAAGTAAATAAAAAATCAGATAAACTGCTAACAGCTTCATTGCACAGTTAACTTTCTTGAATAATGTCACAAGTGAATAAAGAGAACCTTCACAATTTTCATTCTGCTTGAAACACTGTTAATAACTATGAGGAAATCATATATTGTTATGTGTGCTAGCATGACTGGCTGAAGTTTTGTAAATACTTGTAAATTACCCTGTGCTATATATGCCAGCATGACTAGCTATAATTTTGTAAATAAGTTTATGTTATAATTACTTTGATTTATGTAGGATGTTTGAGTCAGACAGTGTTCTTCTAACTGACCAAATGGACACTTTTTTTAAAAAAATTCTGAATATAGGTTATGCCAGTCAGCTGACTTATATGAGATGTCACCTTGTGTTTGGCACCTCTAGCCATAGCCCATCACACTCTTTTTTGCAGTTTTTGCAGGTCATATGGGCATAAAGCGTACCAGGAGATATACAGAATTGTTATTGGCCTGGGATTGCAAAAGATGTAACAGGGTACTGCAGGACCTGTGAGCAATGCCAAAAGATAAGCAGGAGTCAGGGACATAAGTTGTACCATGTTAACATAATGAAGTTTTATCATGGTAGGGAGGCCCTGGTGCTGAGTATTCACAGTGGATGGCAGGACGAGTCTGAGGGGGATCTGGTGATTGATCTCCTCAGTGAGGCTTGGACTGACATAATTGTGGAAGGGTTAGTGTTTCAGGAATATGGGGGCATGTTCACCAAGAAACCTGGGTGTACTCACCTAGTGCAGCACCATGTGGATACAGGACCCCAAAGACCAGTTAAGCAAGCTCCTTATAGGGTGCCTGAGTGAGTCAAACAGACTTTGAAGGAGGAAATAAAGGAGATGCTGGAGCTGAGGGTAATCCAGGAGTCCAGTAGTCCTTGGGCTTCTCCACTAGTATTAGTACCGAAGAAAGATGGTAGCGTAAGATTGTACATAGACTACAAAAAGTTAAACAGTTATGCAGAGTCAGATGCATATCACATGCTTAGAACAGATGAAGCTTTAGAACAGCTGGATGGAGCTAAGTATCTGACCACTACTGATCTGACCAAGGGATACTGGCAGGTGCCCTTGACTCTCATTACTAGACAGAAGTCAGCTATTGTAACACCTTTAGGAGTATACGAGTTTACAAGGATGCCTTTTGGGATGAAGAATGCCCCAGCAACCTTCCAGTGATCAGTAAATCATATCTTAGTAGGAGCAGGGCATTATGCTCTTGCTTATTTAGATGATATTGCCATTTACAGTCATTCCTGGCCAGACTACTTTCAACATGTCAGGGAGGTCTTAAGTAGATTAAAAAGGGTGGGGTCGGCTATTAAGCCTAGTAAGTGTCAGGTGGGTATGGCAGAGGTCTTGTACTTAGGACATAGACCACAGAGTGGTAAGATTATGTCAGAACCTGCCAAAGTGGAAGCTATTCAGGTGTGGCCTGTCCCTGCTACCAAAAAGCAGATGGAAACTTTCCTAGGGACAGTGGGGAACTATAGGAAGTCTGCCCAACTATAGTACAATAGCTACACCCCTTTCTGACATAACAAGGAAAAACAAGCCAGATGGAGTAGTGTGGACCACAGATTGTCAGCAGGCATTCCAGAAGCTTGGAGAGGCTTTGGGAGGAGCCCCTGTGTTGGCCAATCCAGATTCCAGCAATGCCAATGCAGAAGGACTCACAAGACAGGGTATTGATTGGTACATTTTCAGTCAGACTCATTTTTCTCAAGAAATAATTTTCTAGGGTGAAAATCTAGCTTGAGTCTTCAAAGCAGGAGAAATGTGAAGATATAAGATATGCTCAGAATTAGTCCAAAATGATACAAAAATCACTGAACCCACAGACATTGCCAACATACTGGCAGACAGGTTCAGTGCAAACTTCACCCCCCTCTCCCCCCCTAAAGGAGAGATAACTATCCCAGCGGAGTGTAGCCTCCCAGACATCTCAAATGCACAGGTGAAAGCTGCTCTCTCTAAAGCTAAAAACACAGCATCAATGGGACCGGATGGTGTCCCCGGCTGTGTGCTACACGAGCTAAATGAGGAATTAAACCCGCACATAAGGCAGCTGTTTAATCTCAGCCTTACCACAGGATACGTGCCCAAGGAGTGGCGGCAACTGTGGTCCCACTCCACAAAGGCAGTGCCACTACGGACCCTGGTAATTACCGCTCCATAAGCTTAACAAGTCTAGTCTGCAAAGCAATGGAGAGGATCATAATGGAGCTCATAAACAAAGATATAGGGACTTGCAGACATTGGACCCCACCCAGTTTGGCTTCACAGCTAGGAAGATCATGCCTTTTGAACTTGGTCGACTTCTTCAAACAGTCACCAAGGCCATTGATGAGGGAAAGGCAGTCCATACAGCCTACCTTGACCTTGCATACACAATACCCCACTCGGTATTGTAGAAAAACTTACCAGCTTAAATGTAAACCCATATGTCACAAGATGGGTTGCAAACTGGCTTAAGGACAGAACCCACAGGGTTAGAGTTGCTGGCGCTATGTCAGACTCCAAGCCGGTCACAAGTGGTGTCCCACAGGGCTCGGTCCTTCTATTGTTCGGCATCTACTTCTCAGAAGTACAGGCCAACATGGGAGGACTTTGGCTGACAAAGTTTGCAGATGACTGCAAACTGGGCACCATAGTGGAAAGTGCATCGGACATGGATATCCTTCAGAAGGGACTCACGGAAACAGATAGCTGGTGCCAGAGCCATGGCCTGAAGTTAAACGCCAAAATGTATAGTCATAAAAACAAGGTAATCCCAAGCTACCATATAGGTGGCAATCCACTAAGCACAGAAGAGGTTATCAGGGACCTGGGGACCCAGGTTGACAGTGGCCTTTCTTTGACACTCACATTGCTAAAGTGGTTAGAAAGACCTTCTACATTGCCCACCTGATCATGAAGGGATTCACATCCAGATCTAGTGAGGTCATTGTTCCCCTGTACTCTTCACTTATCAGACCAATGATCGAGTACAATGCCCCATTCGGGATGTATCTCGCCCGACATCTGCAGCAATTGGAGAGACCCCAAAAGTTCCTCACCAAAAGGATAAAGGGACTCCAAAATCTGTCATATGCTGCCAGATTGAAGAAACTCCAGCTCTATTCAGTCGCATACCGTCTGCTCAGAGGTGACATGTGCCTGACATACAAGGCCATGTCCAACCCGGAATTAATGGACATGCTCCACCTCAAAAAATCCAAATCCACCAAAACCGCTAGAGCAAGCAACTTAAACCTTAGCACGGATATAAATAGGATGTGCTGGAGGGATAGATTTATCACTCAGAGACTCCCTATGCTGTGGAATAGAGTCCCGGTCCATGTGAGGCAGAGCACTTCGCTGGCTCTGTTCAAGAGAAATCTTGACCTGTGGATGGGAGATCGTAGGTTTACCCCGGGAATCATCTCTGTGTCACTGCTGGACAGAGGCACAACAAACTAATGGGCACAGTATTTTTTCATATAAGGGGTGGTGTAAGCCACAAAAATTTGGGCTAGGCTTATAAATGCCTTGGTGCAGATAGCCTAGTATAAACCTATGAACCTATGAACCTATATCAAATATTGTTATCTGTGCTAGCATGACTGGCTGAAGTTTTGTAAATACTTGTAAATAATTGTAAATTACCCTGTGATATATATATCAACATGACTAGCTATAATTTTGTAAATACGTTTATGTTTTTTGATTATTACTTTGATTTATGTAGGATGTTTGAGTCAGACAGGGTTCTTCTGCCTGACCAAATGAACATGTTTTTTAAACAGAATTCTGAATATAGGTTATGCCAGTCAGCTGACCTAGATGTGATATCATCTTGTGCCAGAGCTGAAAGGAATAGAATCTCCACAGCAGCAGTTTTGTTTACTTTTTAAAGTCTGATATGAGAGAGTAGAATTCTAATAATGGCTTTCTGTGACTTTTTAAAAATTCTGCTATAAAAGCAGGTGCTGAATCAGAGTGGCATTTGTAGTAGTTGTTGTTGGTCAGTTCACCATTGTTGTTTTCCAGATCAGTAGTTATCACTCAGAGTGTTCCAGAGCTGGTCAGCAGAAATATGGGAGTTGCTAGTCCAGTCACTGAGGGCCAGACAATAGCATGAAGGGTGGACATATATCCTTATTTTGCCTTGCAGAAGTAAGAGTATCATTTTGCCTTGCTTAGTTAATTAGATTAGACAGGGACAGTTAATCTTTAGACAGTTTAGGAGTTGTTACTCTCATAATTTCTGTCTGTGAAACTCTGTGGTTTATTGAAATCAGTTATTCAGTGTATATATGTTTTAAATTATTTTGGTTATTAAATATTTTACTACCTTTTATTGTGGCTGGTTATTTAGAAAGTACTTTTAGTAACCTTAGAGTGTTTATGCTGATTGTGATAAAACCAGGATCACTCTGAAAAGCCTTATTTTTTGGATTACATTACCATTTATATCGATATTTATTTTATCCAATATAAAAATTTGTGCCAGTCTTTCCCAAGAGTGTTTGTATATGTGAATATCAAATATTTAAGTGTGTCAGATACCTAGAACTGGGATACAATGCTCTGCAGTGATTAATGTGAAGACTCATTTGGGGACATGGAGTGAAGCATATACTCCAGTCTCAGGTTTGGAGCCTGTTTCTGGTATACTCCTAGGGGAAATTGTGTGTTTCTATCCCTGCTTTCAGTGACACTCCTTTACCAGAGAAAGTGGTGAGGATTGAGGCTCCTTAGTTACTGTCCCGGGTTGAAGTGTGGTTGTCACACTAACTTTAAACAAGACTGTCAGAAATGGCCCTAAGAGAACTGCTTTGCAGTCTGTATTATCAAACCGTTCACCTCTCCTTGATTTCCTAGAACAGCTCTGATACTGGCTCAGAGATTTCTCTGTCCCTACTAAAACTTATAATTTTAGGAAGAAAGGTGGTATATTACTTTTCCATCAACTTCTCTTGTTAATAGTAGTAATGTCTTAAAAAAATTCCATGTTGTCCATGATTATTTTGGATTTGTCCCTGATTCTGGTGGTAAGAGGTTGAGAACTATGTGAATTATAATAATCCACCATCTTACTGCAGTGCTCTACATTATAACTTACAACAGAAGCACAGATGATGATGTGGAAGAATAAAATGTTAAGAACCACTTATAATACTAAAGCATACCATACAGTGGCATATTATACCATACAATACCTTACCGTACAATGACATACCACACCATGACATACCTTATAGTGAGATATCATACTGTACCATACCATATAATACAATGCAGGGTCATATTGACTATACCCTCTCATGTTATGCCATGTCATACCATACCATACCATACCGTTTCATACCATACAGGGTCATATTATACCATTCTGTACTGTGTGGTGCAATATGATGTGACATCATATTGTATTGTACCATACTCTACCCTACCCTATCCTACAATACCATACCATACCATACTATACCATACTGTATCATACCATACAGTGTCATATCATACCATGATGATAACTAAGCTTTCCTGAGACATAAAAATAAAAAGGTGAGCCTGGGAATTACACTGTTGCAAATAGATGAAGGTATTATGCTTAATGAGTGACCTTGCCCGTCTCTTGTCTGTGGGTGTTACATCAGTCACTGACAGGCAATAAGGTGTTACTTTAGTAATGTCCCTACCCTAGGATCAGCATGTCCCATTACCTACACACTCCCAGCCAGACAGACATTCAGTTCCTTACCTCCATGAGGAACCAAATGAGTCAGGGCCCCCCATACTTGTATATCACCCATATTCCCCTCCCTCAGGAATGGTGAGCAGGAAAAGCCTCTTCATTCCTTCTCTACAGCAGGTCCAATAAGAACCTCTGCCTTAACCTGGATATGGATCACCTAGATCATAGTCACTGCTTTTTCCTGTACCACAGAGATGGAAGAGGTGATCAACATTTGAAGAATCATGCTTCTCAGATGAGAGAAGCAGATTAAACCACTGCTGGACTGACATCTAGTGGAAGCTGGCCAGGTACAGCACAATAGGTCACAGCATCAAACAGTACATGGCAGTATATCCTGAGGCTGTCACACACACTAAAGTGTGCACACATTACATTTCAGTATTGTGTGCTCCTCCCTTCAATTATATGACAGCAGGAATATCAGGTAGCTCCTTGGCTTTGGAATAGTTAGGGGATCTGTCCTTGAATGTGGGTGGCTTTGGTCTTGGGAGTGAAATGAGATTCTAAGGCAACTGGGCTGAGGCAAGCCCCATCCTCGGCATAAATCCTTGAGTGAACAGCAGTAGGAATGGCACCAAACACCTTTCATGATTACTTAAATGGCAACCTCTCTGGGTGAAAATAGTGAGCTGTAATGGCTGAAAAAGTAGGAGGGAAAGCAAACATGTAAAAATAGATTTTTAACATAATATAAGCAAATGCAACACCAGTGACATTGAAAAGTAGAATTGTAAAACTGTAGATGATTTGGGACGGAAAATAAAAGAAGCTGGTTAAGATAAGAAGCACATTTTCATGATTGACTCAGTTTATTAGTCTACTTTTTATATGTTTATAGTAGGTAGACTGAAGCAAAGGGCCTTTCTTAGACTCAGTCTAGAAATGCAAAATAAAATTTAAAAAATACATAATTAGTTAATAAAACTTACCATCAAAGCAAGGTTGCACATGAACATATACAAATGGTACAGATATTTGTTAATAAAAAAGATCATAAATGGGGCACCATAATTATTGAGGTATTAAATAAAAGAAGCAGCTAAAAATGTATGTTTTCTTTGGATATTGTTTAAAGTAGAAAATAATACCTTGCTAGTTTTAATACATATAGCAAAATAAGGTATTTAAAACAAAAGAGCAAAAAATTAAAGATTCTTTTCATACTTGAATAAAGTTTGGGCTTTGGAATTAAAGTTTTTTTTTTAATTCCATTTCATTAAATTATAGAGGTTTGGCTTGACTCTCTGGTGCCCCATGGCCTCATTTAATGGCATTATCATGGCTTCCTGGAGCATTTTTGCCCTGGACTCAATGACAGCAATGCCTTTAGGCCCACCTGCATGCCTAACCCAGCTGCCAGTTACAACTACAGCCTCCACCTACACTGTAAGCTGCACACATCTATTATTATATCTCCATACCTCCCTTCCAAAGAACAGCAAGCAGGCATAGCCTCATCATGCCTCCTTTCACTCTGCTCAGTGGGTACTCAAGCCACTAATCAAACTCAACTCACCCGAATCACAGTCAGGGATTTATCTGGGTACACTAATGGAGCTGACTAGTATAAGACCGGGTGTATAAGAAAGGAGGAAGCTGAAGCCCAAAGTGTTCTGGAGTTACACTTAAAGGAGGAAGACTGGCAAAACCATGGCAGTATTTTTTAAGAAATAGTTTATTATTAGTGCATGACGTAAATAGAACAATTTATGAGAGTACACCTGGTTGAAAGGTTTAAATACTGTTTATATCTAGGGAATACAAATCTTTTTATTTTCTTGTATAACCTAACACTAGGTGTAAAAGATGCGATTGTTGATATAGGAAGTGCAGAGTAAAAGGCTGACAACAGACTCTTGCTGGTAACAGTCTAGATTCATTAGTGAGAAGACAGACTACTTTATCTGTACATCTTTGGTGTGATGAGAGAAGGCAAAATAAGGTTAAGTCTAAGTAAAACATTATTCGTTTCTGCTTGTGTTCAGGTATTAGATATCAATATTTGTTTTTAATCTGTATACAGCATGCATGAATTAAGCTGTATTTCGTTTTATGTATTGTGATTAGATAGCTTGCATACCCATATGAATAGTTTTGTGGCGTAACCAGTATTTTCCCAAGAACAAGTTTAACACATTTTAACTGACCAATCACAACTGGTCAAATGTGACTTTGATTTATGTGCTTTAATTTATATGCTCGTACAAATATATTGCTGTTTGTGTATGACCTCTTTGCTCTACTTTGGGTAATTTCTTCTTTGCCTACAGTTGTAGAATGTGGAGTCAGTATATATATTAGGTAGGGGACATGGAGACTTGCCCATGGAGAGGTACAGTGGGACTTGTCCCTTCCAAACCAATCATGTTTTAATCTCTGCAAGCATATGTTAGGTGTTTCATGCTATTGCTTATTTGTGGTCAAGGAGTTTTATTTCAAGTGATTGTCTCTTGATCACTCATAGGAGCTAGATTTGCACTGTGAAAATCAGGATGACAGATTTTGAGGGGTTATGTGTCAGGGAGACCTAACAAAACACTGTATGAGGAATTAATCCTATGAGGTAATGATCTGTGATATTAGGTAGCTAGAGATTACCTCACAGCTTCTGTAGGTTAAGACAAACTGGAGAACTTTTCATTCACCATTCAGGGTATAAAGTATGTCAGAAAGAAAGCATTTCTATTCATTGAGAGTATGATGGGTGTTGTCTTACAAAATGTTCTGGATTCTCTAGATGAAAGGCCTTAGAGGGAATATTTTATAGCAAGTGGAGAGAGACCTATGAAATCCGCCAGAAGTGCTGTGGTTCCAGGGGGACCTGGGACAAGTTCTGTCATCATCTCACAGATGATCTGATTGGAAAGGAGAGGGACAATCATCTTCCTCAAATCAATGCAATTGTCAGATAAGGTCAAGTTGCCAAAGCTTTGTCAGCCATAAATTTAATATACCTCCTATACTGTATTGAAATTATTTTTACCTTAATATTTTAGTTCTGATTTTTTTATAGTTTTAGACCTTAAAGTGTGAGTGTAACTGTGCATGTGTCTGTCTGTCTGTCTGGGTAAGTGTGTGTGCATGTGTGTATATGTGTGTTTGCCTGCCTGTATATGTGTGTGTGAGTCTGTCTGTGTGTGCCTGTTGTTCTTTGTTTGCATCTGTGTGTGTGTGTGTGTGTGTGTGTGTGTGTGTGTGTGTGTGTGTGTGTGTGTGTGTGTGTGTGTGTGTGTGTGTGTGTGTGTGTGTGTGTGTGTGTGTGCGTGTGTGTGAGTGTGTGTGTGTGTGTGTGTGTGTGTGTGTGTGTGTGTGTGTGTGTGTGTGTGTGTGTGTGTGTGTGTCTGTGTGTGTCTGTGTCTGGAGAATTGGTAGACTGCGACTGTATGAAATTCTGTACCTTCACCTCCAAGCAGTATGCTTCTAATTGAAATTTACCGGATAAGGAAGATTGCTCCTGAAATGAAGAATCGCCCTTTTGCAGTATATCACCAATGAGAATTTTGTATTCGTGCAATTTAATGTGCACCCTTTTTCACATTCACCTAGGCTGTGCCTGCAAATGTTCAATCTTGACCAGTGCACTACCCTAATAATTAAATATAAATGAATGAATGAATGAATTAAATTGAAATGTGCTTAAGCACCAGTCAATCACAATGTTAATTTTAGGGAAATTCATTGTTAGATGTTTGTCTGTAAACCAGTTATGTGAAAATGGATAGCACTGCGCTTAGAAGTATACTAAGGGATCATAGCTGAACGAAAAGAAATTATCAGTATTAAATCGACACTGTAGTTCATGATGATCAATATGTAAATATTTTACAAGATAGAACAAAATGGGCAAGCCAAAGGCATACATGATGAGAACCAGATCTGACAAGACCATATGATGAATAGAAAGAATTAGAGCAACTGAAGTAGGTGGATTTTCTGACACATTGTGTCAAATGTCTTAATTAGGCTAAAAATAACTGCTTCTTTTAAAAGATGTCTGTCCATGTTGTAGGAGATGTAATAAACAACAGCTAGCATAGCAGTCATACAGTCTGCTGATATTCCTGGCTATTCATTACAAGAATTTAATAACTGGTTTACTGAGTTTTAAACTGGTCAGATGAAATGTCTTCAATAAAATGTAACAGGGAAATGAAGCAAAACCAGGCTTATAATTTGATCTAGCTATGTCACAGGAAGTTTAAGGGCAGGGGTGGTAGCTTCACTTTTCAAGAAAAAAGAAGCTACAAGAGAAAGAGAGAGGGGGAATGGAGACAGAGATCATTTTAAATTCTGGAAATAAATGTATCAGGGTGATTTTGATTAATTTGGGGACACATGTCAGATCCATACCATCTCTTATTAGTGATTTTCTTAAGAAGTTTGTTGGCTTTCATTGAGTATTGATAGATTGTTCAAATGGAACAAAATCAGAAGGTTGCTGACTAACAACAGAAAGACAAAAAGTACTTTGGAAAAAAAAAAAGTTAAAACACTGCCAGGAAAAATGGTATTTTTCAAGATTTGTCTGGTAAACCAAGATCAGTGTAAGGAGACTTGTTCATTTTAAGTCAAATATGAGAGTTGTGCTTAGATTTACCTGCTAGAACTTTTTTTACACAGAATTTACAAGGACTGTTAAGATGTGCTGTGTGCCTATTATAGAAATAAAATGATATTGTTTATTTTCTTAGTTGACTATAAAAGATTCAGACTAGCAAAGAAAAAGTAGCCTTTAGGAGTGTGGATCTCCTGTATGGGAACAAAGCCTTATCTCTAACAGCTATATAATCTCTAGCCAATAAGCAGCCCCATAAAACAGTTTACCACAGACCCTGTTACATGTTATAGCATGTAATTATTTTAAAGAAGTACAGCCTTAAGAAATAATCTGTTTCTAATTATGCAGAGTCCAGTAAGCTGCAGTGTGGTCAAGTAATATGAAAAACATTTTATTAATAAACAATCCATGACTAATGTTTGATTCAGTATGAAGTTTAAAGTGCAAATATTTTATTATAACAGAACTTAGTATTACTTATCACCCTTACCTCTGATTTGGGTATTATGTGGTTGTAGTAAATCTTTCATTTCCTTCTCTTGGCATTTGTTAATTTCAGTAGCCTGAGGGCAGAGAAAAACTGCAGGTCTGGAACTCCTATTTTACTCTGTGATTTCCTTGATTATTATGAATAAAACCACTGGCTCTGGCCACTAAATGAATTAATCATGCTGTAGTTATCAACACAAATAACTTTTTCTAAAGTTGCTACACAGCACTGAGTTCTGTGTGATTTGAGGTAGTAATACATGGATTTGGTCAACATTTTTAACATTATAGTGAGCCTCAAAAAAGATGGCAAAAAAGTTAATCCATCATCCCAGTGCTGTTCTCAGTTCGTCATGTCTGCTAGGAAAGTTTAGCCACAGGCACAGCTCTCAAACAATCAGGGAAAATCTTAAAAGAATCAGGGACAAATCCAGAAATACCCAGGGATAATCAGGTAACACTTTTAAAATCTATTAACTTGAGACATTGACAAAACAAAAGAATATGAATTAATATATCGTTTTTGAAATAAAAGAACTCTATAACTCAAATTATTGTCATTATTTATTAAGTATACTTTAACGTGTTTTTTCCAAAGGTGACCAATTTTAGGAGGGATTAAGAGGGACAGAGTGAAATTTCGGTTAAAATCAGGTATATGCCCTGAAATCATGGACAGTTGAGAGGAGTGGCCACAGGTGTTATACTACTCTCTTTTGGTCCTGTATTGCTTAATGTATGCATCAAATTTCCAAATATAAACTCCTGGTAAGTTCTGCAGCTCTGGCCATGAGCAAGGGACCTTTGAAATAGCCGTGTGCTAAAATTGTAATTACTTCACTACAGGCGAACATCAGGTGGGAATCAGCAGTCAAAGAGATCTGATCATCGTTGTAAAGTATTGCAAATATGCCCTCTACTACAGTCATGGCAGATACTACCGCCATTGAAGAGTGACTGCTGAAGTTTAAATGGACCATGCAGCAACTGAATACAGAGGAAAAAAATCTTTATGTGGAGTTAAAATAGTGATTAGGTGATCTCAGAAAACAGCAATGCCTGAGCTTATAAAAACAGACAAGATGAGTAAGTCATTAAGTGTATGTAATTTATTCATGTATTTATTTTACACTTCTTTACCCATTTCAGAGAAGGTCTAGGGAAAAATCTCCAATAAATGATAGAGTTACAAATAGTTTCAGTAAAACATTTACTATAATTTCATATCATATTATGCCATACAAGCTCAGAAAAAGATCAAGGTACTCAAATCTAAGACTGACTTATGGAAGAGAGTAAACCACCTAGATATAGTCCAGCAGTAGTATTTTTAGTCAGTCAGGGGTGATTCCTTCAAGCTGTCATTTCAACCCAGCCACATCTGCATGTTGCACTTAGTATGGTATATCTTACCATAAATGGGAGGATCCATTCATTTCTCAGCCTCTCAGAGGCATGTTATCTTGAAATGTTTCAGCGTTTCAGACCGGGAAGAGATAACAGACATATGTATATCCTGCCATAAATTAATGATAATAAAGTCACAGTATGGGTAGCATCTGATTACTCTCTGTACTTAATCAGTATCCATAAAGAGTTTGAACCTGCCATAAGACTTGCAAAATAGAAAGGCTTTCAGATGTAGCCATGATTTTCTTCTATATTCACGATTTCCATAGGTACAGTAGTCATTTCTATTATCTCTTAGATTCATAGGCGCATAGGTGTTTACTAGGCTAACAATCACAAGGGCCTTTTTAAGCCTAGCCATGCATCCCAAATCTCTGACAAGTTCTGATACCCTTGATAAGTATAAGCTTGGGCTTGGAAGATGAACCATTTACAGGTTACCTGTGTCCATTAGAGACATAGGTGCCAAACCAGGGATGAATTTCCGGTTTCCCATCCAATTGTCCAGGTTGCAGTTGAATTGGGTTACGGAGGAACTCTGCTTCACATGGATGGGGAGCCTGTTCCATAGACAGGTTATTATCTGAGATAAATACCTATCTCTCCAGCAGGTCCTACTTGTATCACAGGCGAGGTTTAAGTCTTTAGAACAGGTTATTCTGGTACTGTTTGTTTTGTGAAGGTCCATCAGAGTGAGGTCTGACAATGCCCTGTATGCCAAGCATAGATCTCCCCTCAAAAGCCTGTAGGAGACAAAATACAGGGATAGGGCCTTGAGGTGGTCTGCATAGGATATATTACCAATGCCCTGAATTCTTTTAGTGAGGAACCTCTGAGGACATTCCAATTGTTGGATATGCCTGGTTATGTACATTCCAAAGGGGGCATTGTACTCAATGATAGGTCTGATGAATGCCAAATACATTGGAACAATGACTTCCTTGGATTTAGGTGCCATACTTTAGTTTATAAGTTGTGTAACATAGAATGATTTCCTCACCACTGTAAACACATGATGATCAAAGGCTAGATTGCTATCTATGTGTATCCCTAAATCCCTGACTACTGGGTCAACTCTAAGGGGTGTGTTGTCAATATGATAGCTTGAAAGGAGTTTGGTATTGATTTGCGACACATAAGTTAGTAAAGCATAATTTGGATGAACTTTTGCAACGGAAATTAAAAGTGAATATAATGCTGAGATAATGTATTGTCTTTATGTCCCAGATTTCAGCATAAGATCAACCTGGGGGCTGGTCTGTTAACTTAGTGATAAGGTAACAACTTTGTTGAGACATGCAAATTGATTTCATATGTTTCTTAATGTTGCAGAAGAACTTTCTAGGACTAGACACCAATCACTTTATTTGATTGATTTTAAAAATTGGCTAGTTTCTTGTGTCAGTCCATGGGGGTACAATATTTGACGACCTGGGAGGACATGGCTTACAGACCACACTGCTTTTCCAGGCATGGTCTACACTTATTCCCTCTAGGCTTCTGGATACTGGCAAAGACCTTTTCAAGCCCATTAGTGCCTTTTTAGCCAATGCTAAACTGATAAACCTACCGACTTAACTGAACCTATGAAGGAATATTAGAAAGTGGTACTGCTCAGTGCTAGAAGTCTTAACAAGAAACTCCACTCCCTGCAAGCCTTCTTCTCTCCCCTGGAGAGTGTAGATATCTGTGTAGTAATAGAGAAATGGTTCAAAGTTGCTGAGAGTACCACAGCAGTACAATGTTTTAATGCCTTTCACATCTTTAGACCAGCTACTGCACTGGAGGGAACTAAAAGTGGAGGAATGTCAGTCTATGTTAAGACTAATCTCACATCCAGACTAGTTAAAGTGTATGACCCACTGGAACTCATACATGTGCATCTCACCGTAAACAGAGTCTTGTACCATATCCTTGCAACATATAAGTACCCTTCCATGTCCCAGGAAACCCATACTACCTATCTCACTGCACTAGTTTCCCTCAGTGTTCAACCCAATACAATATTCATGGGGGATCTCAACTACTCCTCTACAGACTGGGAATCCTACACCATTTCTAATGCACAAGCCCGGCGATTCCTAAACTTTGTTAATACCAACATCCTGAAACAGTTGGTCCATTTCCCTACTAGGGGTACAAATATCCTTGACCTTGTACTCATGAACATGGGTGGCCAACGTTCCTCACCCAATGCAATATCTTCACTCATCAGATCTGACTAAAGCCAACTTCATGCTTCTTAAGACAGAAGTGGTTAACTTCATGACACCCATGCAGAAGGACAATACAGTTACATGTGTAACAACTTGAAGAACAGCAGCAAGAAGAAATCCACAACTGGCCACAGTACAAACACAGGTTTAATAAAGAACTCAGAACTCTAGCGCCTCGGCTTACAGCCTTCCAGGAGTAATACAAACACAAAACTTTACACAGACTTTTTATAGCACCATTCATTAGTTAATTACTCAATTACATAATAATTGTTTCCAATTAATCTCTAAGTTTAAGCCTACAGGTACCATAGTATTAACCTTTAAAATATAAACAGATTCTTTATAAAGAAGTTTGTGTACTTACGTATTATCGCAACCATACTGCAAGCCTGGGGTAATTCACAATGTTTTCATGAAACAATTAGTGTTAAACCTCAGAAGGGGTGTGTAAACACCTAACTACTTTTCAGTGACATTGCTTGTGAGGCTCGAAGAGGGAAAATAGAAAAAATGCCTCTCCCTGGGTAGCATCCTTTACCGACGATTTTTAACTGTCACAGAAGGTAATACTCGGTCACGAGTGACTAAGCAGGGCCTTTTAGTAAAGGAAACCTTGCTTGTAGCCCTACTGATTTAATAATTCCCCTAAATCAGGCACTAAGTATGAATGCTTGTCTCCCTAAAATATTTCAGTAGCTGCTAGCAACCAAGGAGGGACAATGGGACACAAACCACCAAAGGTACTCACATGTGCAGATCCATTGTAAACACGAGTGCTCTTTCCAAAACGAACTGCGGTTCCCAATTATACAAAAAAAGTAGCATTTAACATTACCGGTGGCCAACATCAGCAGGTCTTGCAGTTTTTGCTGCTGTGCAATTGTGTGTCGGACAGTAGCAGATGAATGAAGGGCAAGTTTCATTGTTCCACATGCAGACAACTTTCACTGTCATACCTTATATGCATACTTTTTACAATGCAGCAGTCTTACACAGGGAAGTAAGTATGTGCTTCACTTATACAAAGGAGTCTGTGCCACAGTTCCCAAGTAACTTTGACAAAAGTATTTGGTAAGAGAAGGGCTTGCAAATTAGCTGCTTCTCCTCCTCCGAATGTGGTTGCGATAATGAATTGTCTTTAATGTCACATATTTCACCAATTTTCATAAAAACTTGTTCTAAAACAGAAGCTTTTAACAAAGAATAGTCAGCATTATGAATTGTTTTAAAGTGCATTGCAATGTTACTTTCTACTTTACCATTCTTTATATCTCTTATATGTTCCTATATTCTTACTTTAAATTTTCTTTTACTTTGTCCTATGTAAAATAAATTACAGGGACATCTAAGAACATATTTTACCCCTTCACTATTACATGAAAAACTACCACCAGGAGAAAAGTTAATACCATTTATTTTCTTAAAATTTTAAAAATATATATTGATGATTTAATTTTTATTTGTAAAGGTGGTAGGCATAATGTCATGAATTTTCATTTGGATTTAGAACAAAATATTTATGATTTGAAATTTGATGACATACAGTGTGGTAGCATGGTCCATTTTCTAGACTTGGTACTAGAGGGTATTAATGATGGGGGCATCAAGACATCAATCAGTACATAGGAAATTTGCTGACAATTTTCATTTTTTACATAGGGTTAGTTTTCATCCCCAGCATTTGTTGGAAGCCCTACCCTATGGGGAGTTTCTTCAAATGCACAAAATTTGTAGTGATGGGGGGATTTTGTAAGAGAGTGCAGGTACACTTTCTATGTTTGCTAATAAGGACTATGACTACAATATGGTTGAGATGTCTTTACAAAGAGTTGTAGCATATAGACTGGGAATAAATCAGTGTCAAAATGTTATGCATGGAGATGGGAATAATACCAAATCTTGTAAAAATCAGATATAGTTTGTCTCAGTGTATAATAGGTTGAGTAACAGGATTAACAAAATGCTGCATAGCTGTTGGAAATTTTTACTTCAGGATGTGGAGTTGGAAAGAATAATAGCAAATAGTCCTTGTATTTCCTATAAAAAAGGAAAAAGTTTAAAAGATTTTTTGGTTTCTAGTTATTTTTCTATGCCTAATGAGACATTATATATAACCCCTACCATGAGGGGTACTCACCCTTGTGGTGGCTGGTCTATATGTTCCTATGTTGTTACAAAATTTAAGAAAATAAATGGTATTAAGTTTTCTCCTGGTGGTAGTTTTTCATGTAATAGTGAAGGGGTGATATATGTTCTTAGATGTCCCTGTAATTTATTTTACATAGGAGAAAATAAAAGAAAATTCAAAGTAATAATACAGGAACATATAAGAGATATAAAGAACGGTAAAGTAGAAAGTAACATTGCAATGCACTTTAAAACAGTTCATAATGCTGACTATTCTTTGTTAAAAGCTTCTGTTTTAGAACAAGTTTTTATGAAAATTGGTGAAATATGTGGCATTAAGGACAAACTTCTTTATAAAGAATCTGTTTATATTTTAAATTTTAATACTATGGTACCTGTAGGCTTAAACTTAGAGATTAATTGGAAACAATTATTATGTAGTTGAGTAATTAACTAATGAATCGTGCTATAAAAAGTCTGTGTAAAGTTGTGTGCTTGCATTACTCCTGGAAGGCTGTAAGCCGAGGTGCTAGAGTTCTGAGTTCTTTATTAAACCTGTGTTTGTACTGTGGCCAGTTGTGGATAATACAGTTACGACTGCTGAATACTACACAAATGCACTCTATAAGCTATAAGCACTACCATGAGTGCATGGATCATGCTATTCCTAACAGAACCAAGATGGTATCCTCCGAAAAAAAGGAAGCCAATCTGGTGGTCCCCTGCCATAAACAAACTCTACAACAGAAGGAAGAAACTGTTGCAAAAGAGAGTAAAATCCCATGAGTGGAGGAACTCCCTGGTCAGCCTCAGTAAGAAACTGAGATCCCTCATAAAATCCTCCAAAGCTAGCTACGAAAACAAAATTGCCACTGATTCTAAGGACAACCACAAAGTATTCTACAGCTATGTCAAGAATCTCAATGGCAACACCCAGATCTGCTCTGAGTTACAGAACAGTGGCATGAAAATTTCAGAGCCAACTGATATTGCCAACATCCTGGCAGATAGGTTCAGTGCTAACTTTACCCCCTCTCTCCCCCTAAAGGGCCCATATCTATATCAGAAGAATGCAGAGTCCCTGTAATTACAACTATTCAGGTAAAAGCTGCACTCTTTAAAGCCAAGAACACAGCATCCATGGGACTAGACAACATCCCAGGCTGCGTTTTACATGAACTTCAGAATGAACTGGCTCCCCATCTAAGCACCATGTTCAGTCATAGCCTCACGTCAGGCTTTGTGCCCACTAAATGGTGCACAGCAACAGTTATCCCATTCCATAAAGGGGGAGCCACCATGGACCCCAGGAGCTATCGCCCTATTAGCCTGATGAGCCTGATATGTAAAGCCATAGAATGCATCATCATGGAACTTAGAAACAAAGACATTGGTAAACTTTAAACTCTGGAACCCACTCAGTTCAGGTTTGTGAAAGGCAGATCATGCCTCCTGAACCTGATCAACTTATTTGAAGCAGTCACCAAAGCCATAGATGAGGGTAAGGTGGCTCACACAGCCTAACTTGACCTCGCCAAGGCTTTTGACACCATCCCCCATTCTGGAATTATAGACAAACTCAATAAATTAGGTATAAATCCCTACATCACAAGATGGGTTACCTACTGGCTCACTGACAGAACCCACACTGTAAAAGTTGCAGACTCCAAATCTGATTTCAAACCAGTGACAAGTGGAGTACCACAGGGTTCAGTCCTGGGACCTCTCCTGTTTGGTATCTACTTCTCTGAAGTGCAGGCTAACACAGAAGGCCTCTGGCTAATGAAGTTCACAGATGACTGCAAACTAGGAGCCATAGTCAAGTCCACAAATGATGTGGACATCCTACAGAAGGGCCTCACTGAGACAGATGCCTGGTGTCAGAACCATGGCCTCAAGCTCAATGACAAAACGTGCATTGTCATCCCCTTTGGTAAAAACTCTGTACCCATGAACTACCACATAGGCAGCAGTATACTCAATGCCGAATGTGTGATAAGAGACCTTGGGACCCAGGTGGACAGTAGTCTCTCCTTTGATAATCACATCACCACAGTAGTCAGGAAATTCTTCTACATGGCACACTTCATCACGAAAGGGTTCTTATCAAGGAAAAAAGAGGTCATTGTTCCCCTCTACTTGTTACTCATTAGACCCATTATAGAGTACAATGCCCCTTTTGGAATGTACCTCACAAGACATCTGCAACAGCTGGAAAGGCCGCAGAAGTACCTTACCAAGAGGATTACCAGCCTCAAACAGATGCCCTATGCTGACCGTCTCAAAAAACTCCAGCTTTATTCCATAACATATCACCTACTCTGAGGTGATCTCTGCCTAACATACAAAGCTATGTCAAACCTAGAGCTGTTAGACATGCTACACCTAAAGAAATCACAATCTCTCTGAGCTACACACTCTAAGGACCTAAACCTTGTCACCACAATAAACATAACATGCTGGAGGGATAGATTCCTATCCCAGAGACTTCCCATACTCTGGAACAAATGACCCATCTATGCCAAGCAGAGTTCCTCATTAGCACTTAGCACTCTTCAAGAAAAATCTTGATGAGTGGATGGGAAATAGGAAATTCACCCCAGGGATCACTTCTGTGGCTCTGCTCAACAGGGGCACAGGAAAATAACTTTCTTGAGTGGTGAAAGCCAGGGAACCTTGTTGGCTAGGCTTACTTATGCCCTTGGGCTGATAGCCTAGTACCTACTTATGAACCTATGAACCTATTACCTGAAAAAAAATTAAATGTGGGGAATCAGCAAAAACAAAAACCTTTACAAACTATTCCAAGGCTAACATCTCTCTACTAAGAAACACCTTGGCTATTTTCTAAACACCCCCAAACCCAATAAACATCATAGAATACACTGAGCTATTTACAAAATCTCTGTACAGCCATGTTGATAGCTATATAGAGTGAGCTGTGCCAACTCATTTTAAGAATAAGACAAACTCCAAAACAGACAATACACCCAGATGTAATCACACTATCAATCGCTTATACAACAGAAGAAAAAAATCTTGGCCAAGCATAGGAGGAACAAAGACATACATACTAAAAGCTCTCTGACCAACTAAAAAGGCAGCTAAGAGGGTTCATTAATACTACTTCAAAGGCTACATTTGAAGAAAAAATAGCTTTTCAGACAAAGGACAATCACAAAACTTTCTACAGCTATGTCTGTAACTTCAGAGGAAATACCCAGCAATGTGCAGAACTTATTGCAAATGGCATCACCCACACTGAACTAGAGGCCATTGCCAGCATTTTGCCTGACTGGTTCAGCTCAAATTTCTTCCCCCATCCCCCCAGTAGTCCAAAGGAAATACCACATAACACAATCCACCTAACCATTACTAGAGAACAGCTCATTAATGCACTTTCCAAAGCTAAAAACACTTTATCAATGAGCCCTGATAACATCCTGGAATGTTTCATAAATAGCATGAAACATAACCTCTCTGGTCCACTTGAATCACTTTTCAAATGGAGCCTTCAGTCAGGTTTTGTTCCCAAGGAATGGAAGATGGCTACAAATCATTCTCCTGCACAAAGGAAGTCCAACCAGTGATCCAGGTAACTACAGGCCCATAAGTCTTACTAGCCTCATATGTAAGGCCATGGAAAGAATCATCATGGACATGATAAATAAGGACATAGGTAACCTGCAAATGCTGAACCCATCACAGTTCGGCTTTGTTAAAGGAAGTTCATGCCTATTAAATCTAGTAGACTTTTTTCTGAGAGGGTCACCAAAGCACTGGATGAAGGTAAGACTGAACGCAACTTACCTCAACCTGGCCAAGGCTTTTGATACAATACTCCACTCAGACATTATAGACAAGCTCATTAATTTAGGTATAAACCCTTTTATCACCTGCTGAATAGCCAACCGACTCACTGATAGGACCCAGGAGGTCAGCCACTAGTGGAGTCCCCTAGGGTTTGGTACTGGGCCCGCTCCTTTTTGACATTTTTTTCTCTGAAAGGGAAGCAAATGCTGAAGGTTTATGGCTGAAGTTTGCAGGTGATTGCAAGCCGGAGGATATCATCAACTCCCCTGCAGGCACTAGCATTCTTCAAGAAGGTCTATCTCTAACTAATAAATGGTGCCAAAGCCATGGTCTTAAACTCAGCACTAAGAAATGCATAATTGTACCCTTTGGAAAATCAACCATCCCAGCTAATTACCATGTTGATAATACAACCCTAAGAGTCAACCCAGTGGTCAGGGATTTGGGTATGCACATAGACAGTAGCCTTACCTTTGACCACCGCATGGGCACAGTGGTGAGGAAATCCTTTTATGTTGCATAAATAGAAGTTATGTTCTTACCATAACGTTCCATGTTAGTTGTCTTCTTCTCGCCTTCTTCTTGCTGGATGGGTTCGGAGCCGACCTCGGCTCCGACTCGGCCACTCTAAAGGCTCGAGAGTTGGTTCCACCGGCCCGAGGCTCCCCTTATATCCCACAATGCTAGGCGAGAGTTACCTCAGATCTCGTTTGTAAGCTAACCCAGCTTATATCAATAACAGTATAACTGTAAAAACAGAATCCACCTCTAACAGCAGGAAGAAAAGGGATGACCTATATCCTGAAACAAGAAAATATGCATAATAGCATATGACTAAGAAAGAGGTGGTAGAAAGAGAGGTCACGATCACAACTCCTCTAGGTCTGTCCAGGCCAGGGGAAGGAGGGGGCCTTAAGAAGAAGCGAGAAGAAGACAACTAACATGGAACGTTATGGTAAGAACATAACTTCTATATGTTAAGTTGTCTATCTCGCCTTCATTCTTGCTGGATGGGACCGCCCCTAGCACCTTGTCCCGGGTGGCCTAACGGAACAGACTCCTGAGAACAGTGGAACCAAAATTAGCTCTATGCCTAGAAGCTAAATCCAACTTATAATGGGAAATAAAGGTGTGAGGAGTAGCCCAAGTAGCCGCTGCACAAATGGTGTCAATAGGCAGTCTGTCTTGGAAGGCTAAAGAAGTAGCCAAAGCTCTGGTGGAATGGGCTTTAGGTTTATTAGGCAGTTTTTGGTGTCTAATCTCATAAACAAGGGTAATCAGAGATGTTAGCCATCTAGATAATGATACCTTTGAAACTGGAAATCCTTTTCTGCTTTCCGCATAGGAGACAAACAGCTGATCAGATTTTCTGAATTGTTTCGTCCTGTCCAAGTAATACCTTAATTGACGATGAACATCCAGGCAGTGTAATTTTTGTTCAGACCTATTTGAATACTCTGGGAAAAAGACAGGTAGGTCAATGCTTTGGTTTAGATTTGATGTTGAAACCACCTTAGGCAAAAAGGACGGGTTAGTTCGTAAGGAAACTCTGTCCTTATGGAACAAAAGATAAGGAGAACGACAACTGAGAGCTTGAAGCTCTGAAATTCTTCTAGCTGATGTAATAGCCACCAGAAAGAGAGTTTTCCATGATAATAATTTCAAGGAACATGAAGCTGCAGGTTCGAAAGGGGAAAGAATCAAAGAAGCAAGAACTAAATTTAGGTCCCAAGGAGAAGGAGGATTTCTTATAGGAGGTCTGAGAAGAAAAACTCCTTTCAAAAAGGCTTTGCAAAGTTTGTGGGACATCAGGCAGATTCAGAAATGCCCACATGAAAATTAGAAATAGCTGCCAATTGAACCTTAAGAGTAGATGGAGATGAACCTGCATGAAAGAGTTCAGCTAGAAAATCAAGGACTAGTTGGATGGAAGCGGTGAAAGGATCTATGTCCTTTCCTTGTGCCCAATATGAGAAGCGTTTCCACTTACTCAAATAAATCTTCGAGTGGAAGATTTATGGGAAGCTATCAATATATCTCTAACCGAGTGAGATAATTGAGGAAGCCTGGCTACGGTTGGAACTGGAGGAACCAAGCAGTGAGGTTCAGAGAGGGGAGGGAGCGATGAAACTGACCCGACTGGTGGATCAAAAGATCTGGAATTAGGTCCAAATGCCACGGTCGCTCCAAGAGAAAACGATGTAGAAAGGGGAACCACACTTGTCGAGGCCAGTAAGGAGCAATGAGGATCAATGAGGCCTTCAGAGCGATAGCTTTCTGTACTACTTGAGAGATCAGAGGGAAAGGAGGAAATGCATACAGAAGTCCCCGGGGCCAAACTTGGACTAGAGCGTCTCTGCTGGGTTGGCCTGGTAAAGGGAATAGAGTGAAGTATTCTCTGCACTTGCTGTTTTGGGGAGTAGCAAAAAGATCACAGCAAGGCTGACCCCACTTGAGAAATATCTCTCTCACTACAGAGTCTTTCAGAGACCACTCGTGAGGCATGAGTATAGCTCTGCTCAACTTGTCCATAATGTGATTGGACTTCCGGGGATGTGCGTTGCTATCAGAAAACGCTGAGAAGAAATCGCCCATTGCCACAGTCTGAGTGCTTCTCGACACAGGGGGTATGATCTGGTTCCGCCTTGTTTGTTGATGTACCACACTACAGACATATTGTCTGTCTGGATTGCAATTGTTCCCAAGGGAAGAGAGTCTTGAAGGGCTTGCAACGCTAAAAGCACTGCTCTCATCTCCAGAACATTTATGTGCAAGTGGCATTCGTTTGGTTGCCCTGTGCCCTGGACTGTCCTGCCCTGATAATGCCCCCCCCACCCGATCAGGGAGGCATCCATTGTCAAAGTAGCAACCGGAGGAGGTGGAACAAATGGTCTTCCCGACAGGAGCTGGGGGGAAGACATCCACCACAGGAGATGCTTTTTGCACGCTTGCGTGATCATAATGGTGTGAGACATTGGAAGTTCCTGGTATGACCACTGAGAAAAAAGCATCCACTGAAGGATTCGCATGTGGTATCTGGCCAATGGGAGGAGAGGTATGGCCGCTGCCATGATTCCCAACACCTTTAGAACTAACCTGGCTTTGGCTCTGTTGTTGTTGAGAAGAAGTGACACCAAATTGTGAATGTCTGATATCCTTTGGTTCGTTAACGTTGCAGACATGTTTATAGTATCTAAATTTGCGCCTATGTAGGTAATAGTACAAGGCGACAAAACAGACTTTTCGCAATTTATTGAAATACCCAGTTTTTGACAAACGCGAAAAGTATAATCTCTGGCCATCCGAAGGAGATGCTTGGTGGGAGCTGTGAGAAGCCAGTCGTCCAAATATGGAAACACCTGGAATCCTTGTCGTCTCAGGTGAGAAGCTACCACTGCCATGCATTTGGTAAACACCCGGGGGGCAGTGGTGAGACCAAAGGGCAGGGCCCTGAATTGAAAATGACTGGTTCCCAGCCTGAAGCGGAGGAATCTTCTGGAGCGTCTGTTCATTTTTATGTGATAGTACGCGTCGAAGGTCTATAGAGCACATCCAGTTTCCTTTCCCCAATAGGGGAAGAATGGATTGCAGCGTGACCATCCGAAATCTTGTTTTCTTGACTGATCTGTTCAAGATACTGAGATCCAAAATTGGTCTCCAGTCCCCTGTTTTCTTTGGAACCAAAAAGAACCTTGAGTAGATTCCGGATCCTTGTTGGTCTGCTGACACTGGCTGAATTGCTCTTTTGCAAGCAGTTTTGAAATTTCCAAAGCTGCTATATCCCTTTGAGCGGTGGAACATCTGGAAGGGATTTTTTGACTGATTTGGAAAACGAAGAAAGGGGATAGAATAGCCTTCGAAATGATGGACTGTACTCATTTGTCTTGAGTCAGGGATAGCCAGGCTTCTGGGTACAGTGACAATCTTCCCCGACTGCCTCCGAAGATGGGCAGTCGGGCAACACCTCAGGGATGCTGAAAGGGCTTGTCAGGAAAGGCTTCCGATTGCCCTGGTTCTGTGGACCCCCTCTGCCCCTAGGGCGACGTCTACCATTCTTATTCCGACCTCTGCCTCTGGTAGGAACGACTCTGCTGGCGTCAGGCGAAGTCCCTTGAGATTGTTTACGGAACCACATCTTCCCACCCTTCTGGCCTTTGGGTTAAGGCCTAGAAGGAGTCGAAAAACGGACTCCGATGGCAGAAAGGGTCTTGCCATCAGTCTCGCACCTAGTCAGGGTTTCTTTCACTTGAGGACCAAAAGAGATGATCCATCAAAGGGAATTCGTGAAAGACGTCTTGAAAGGTTCAAAAGTTGCATAGCCGCATCCAGGCGTGTCTACGTAAGGCTACCCCTGTTCCTGCGGCTCTGCTCGCTCCATCGGCCGCGTAAGAGAGGAGGCGCATGGAGGAGTTGGAAATGGAATTAAGGATAGCCAGCTGCGTGTTCATTTTCACTTGGAAACCCGCAGCTGTAGGGTCCTTCAACATTTCACTCGCTTCCTTGGTCAAGTCCCTTTGAAGACGAGTGAAATGGCACAGGTAATTCAGCGAACGCATGGTAAATGTCGCTGAGGAAAACATCCGCTTCCGCACCTATCCATGGACCTAGATTCCTTGTTAGGTGGATGGACAGGCACTGAAGGATCAGCCAGTTCCTTCTTTGTGGCAGCAGCTACCACCATAGCATCCACAGAAACTCCTTTTGATAAAAATTGCTTGTCTGATGGAGCTGTGATGAATTTGGAGGGTCTCCTGGGAGTGGGGTCCACTGAATCAGGAGCCATCCATGCCTTCTTAGCAACCACCTGCATGAGGGGGTCGAAGGGGGGGGACACCCAGGAGGTGGAAGGACGAGAGCCAAACGCCTCAAGATACACAGATTCGTCCTCCGAAGGGTTGAGGGCTGGCCAATTTCCCCTCTGTTTAAGGATCTCCAGAATGTCTGCAAATGAGACATCTTCAGAAGGGGAACGGGGGGAACCCTCAGAATCATCCAGATCTGTGTCGGACGTGATAGACTCAGGTGAGTCAATGTGCTTCCTCTTGCACTTCCTCTTCCGAGGGGCTCTTCTGCCAAATCAGGAGAGGCCTCGAAGAGGATGAAATCCCAAAGGGGGCTCCTGAGGAGCTGGCTCTCTGCAGTCCGGGATGAGGGAGTGAGTCGACTTACCCTGAGGCAGCATAGAGGAGGGGCTGACGGAGCCGACTGTGGAGTAGAGCCAGGCTCTAACACACTCCGCATGACCTCAATGCACCCCTGTCAGGCAGAGCCAGAGGTCCCGCCCGAGGAGCTAAGGACCCCCTCGGCACCGACAGTGATGGCTCCGAGGCCGATGTCGGAGCGAACTCTCTCCTTTGATAATCACATCACCACAGTAGTCAGGAAATTCTTCTACATGGCACACTTCATCACGAAAGGGTTCTCATCAAGGAAAAAAAAGGTCATTGTTCCCCTCTACTTGTTACTCATTAGACCCATTATAGAGTACAATGCCCCTTTTGGAATGTACCTCACAAGACATCTGCAACAGCTGGAAAGGCCGCAGAAGTACCTTACCAAGAGAATTACCAGCCTCAAACAGATGCCCTACGCTGACCGTCTCAAAAAACTCCAGCTTTATTCCATAACATATCACCTACTCCGAGGTGATCTCTGCCTAACATACAAAGCTATGTCAAACCTAGAGCTGTTAGACATGCTACACCTAAAGAAATCACAATCCCTCTGAGCTACACGCTCTAGGGACCTAAACCTTGTCACCACAATAAACATAACATGCTGGAGAGATAGATTCCTATCCCATAGACTTCCCATACTCTGGAACAAATGACCCATCTATGTCAAGCAGAGTTCCTCATTAGCACTTAGCACTCTTCAAGAAAAATCTTGATGAGTGGATGGGAAATAGGAAATTCACCCCAGGGATCACTTCTGTGGCTCTGCTCAACAGGGGCACAGGAAAATAACTTTCTTGAGTGGTGAAAGCCAGAGAACCTTGTTGGCTAGGCTTACTTATGCCCTTGGGCTGATAGTCTAGTACCTACTTATGAACCTATGAACCTATTACCTGAAAAAAAAAAATAAATGTGGGGAATCAGCAAAAACAAAAACCTTTACAAACTATTCCAAGGCTAACATCTCTCTACTAAGAAACACCTTGGCTATTTTCTAAACACCCCCAAACCCAATAAACATCATAGAATACACTGAGCTATTTACAAAATCTCTGTACAGCCATGTTGATAGCTATATAGAGTGAGCTGTGCCAACTCATTTTAAGAATAAGACAAACTCCAAAACAGACAATACACCCAGCTGGAATCACACTATCAATCGCTTATACAACAGAAGAAAAAAATCTTGGCCAAGCATAGGAGGAACAAAGACATACATACTAAAAGCTCTCTGACCAACTAAAAAGGCAGCTAAGAGGGTTCATTAATACTACTTCAAAGGCTACATGTGAAGAAAAAATAGCTTTTCAGACAAAGGACAATCACAAAACTTTCTACAGCTATGTCTGTAACTTCAGAGGAAATACCCAGCAATGTGCAGAACTTATTGCAAATGGCATCACCCACACTGAACTAGAGGACATTGCCAGCATTTTGCCTGACTGGTTCAGCTCAAATTTCTTCCCCCATCCCCCCAGTAGTCCAAAGGAAATACCACATAACACAATCCACCTAACCATTACTAGAGAACAGCTCATTAATGCACTTTCCAAAGCTAAAAACACTTTATCAATGAGCCCTGATAACATCCTGGAATGTTTAATAAATAGCATGAAACATAACCTCTCTGGTCCACTTGAATCAGTTTTCAAATGGAGCCTTCAGTCAGGTTTTGTTCCCAAGGAATGGAAGATGGCTACAAATCATTCTCCTGCACAAAGGAAGTCCAACCAGTGATCCAGGTAACTACAGGCCCATAAGTCTTACTAGCCTCATATGTAAGGCCATGGAAAGAATCATCATGGACATGATAAATAAGGACATAGGTAACCTGCAAATGCTGAACCCATCACAGTTCGGCTTTGTTAAAGGAAGGTCATGCCTATTAAATCTAGTAGACTTTTTTCTGAGAGGGTCACCAAAGCACTGGATGAAGGTAAGACTGAACATAACCTACCTCAACCTGGCCAAGACTTTTGATACAATACTCCACTCGGACATTATAGACAAGCTCACTAATTTAGGTATAAACCCTTTTATCACCTGCTGAATAGCCAATCGGCTCACTGATAGGACCCAGGAGGTCAGCCACTAGTGGAGTCCCCTAGGGTTTGGTACTGGGCCCGCTCCTTTTTGACATCTATTTCTCTGAAAGGGAAGCAAATGCTGAAGGTTTATGGCTGACGAAGTTTGCAGGTGATTGCAAGCCGGGGGTTATCATCAACTCCCCTGCAGACACTAGCATTCTTCAAGAAGGTCTATCTCTAACTAATAAATGGTGCCAAAGCCATGGTCTTAAACTCAGCACTAAGAAATGCATAATTGTACCCTTTGGAAAAGCAACCATCCCAGCTAATTACCATGTTGATAATACAACCCTAAGAGTCAACCCAGTGGTCAGGGATTTGGGTATGCACATAGAGAGTAGCCTTACCTTTGACCACCACATGGCCACAGTGGTGAGGAAATCCTTTTATGTTGCATAACTTATAAGTATGGGCATGGCATCTAGGTCCAAAGAAGTCATTATCTCACTTTATTCTGCCCTTATCAGACCAGTCATAGAGTACAATGCTCCATTTGGTATGTACCTGTCCAGGCACATGCAGCAACTAGAGCGACCTCAAAGGTTCCTTACAAAAACAATACAAGGCATAACAAAACTGCCTTATGCAGAGTGCCTTAAAGCCCTTTCCCTCAACTCAGTCTCCTATAGATTGCTGAGAGGTGATCTATGCCTGAATCTCCTACATATTTATAAGTTAAAGAGTACCAGAAATACAAGGTTGAAGTACCTGAATTTTGTCTGTGACATAAACAGAACATGCTGGAGAGATAGGTAAAGGGACTGTCCCTCCTATGGAACAGGCTTCCCATCCGTGTGAAGTTGAGTTTGTCTATTACCCACTTTAAGCACAACTTAGACAACTGGATGGGGAATAGGAAATTTACACCAGGCCTGCCACTCATGTCCCTTATGGACAGAGGTAGCTTATAAATGCCTGGCCTTCAATGTCCCATTTGGATGTAGAACATCATTATTCTTTTGGGAAAACTTAGCTAGGCTAAGAAAGGCCTCTTGGGCCTAGGAAGGCTACCCCCTGAAGCCTCCAATGCTTACATTATACTATCACCTATGTGCATTGTACATTTTGTAAATATTGTTAATATGTACCTACTTCTGGGTACCTTATGTTGACATATTGTACTGCTAATACTACTATTGTAAGACTTGTGATCTCCTGACTATACTATAAGTTTGTTTTATATTTAACTATTTTTTGCCTCATATGTTAGCATTCTACCACTTGTTATCCAACTACTATTATTGCAGTCTACTGTCATTCTTTATTAACCTATGTATTTCACCTTGTAACTTCTTGGAGCTTTTCTCCCCAGTATTCCGCTGAAAATGGACACCTGTTATCCAGTCAGATTTATCCTGGTAAAGCAAATGTTAAATAAAAATAAATAAATACATTAGCCTAGTAACAGTCTATGAATTTATGAGTCTGTAGGTTGAGTGAGATTTGGGAGTCTCGTTTAAAATAACAAACTTGAACCAGCTAGAAGGCATGGAAGAGCAATGAGCTGCTATTTAAATAAATGATTGCAATTGCCATGTTGCATTTCTTGTAATCACCCTTGTTTGTAAAGGGACTGTAGGACTGGAGCATGTAACCTATTACTCCAGAATATCTTAAAAGGCACAGATCATCATTGCTTCAAAAAACTCCTAAAGGAATACCTTACTCAACAATGGCTATGCTCCTGTAATACTCCTGGCTAGTTTCTCATGACTTCAATCAAATGTTTTCTATTCTGCTATCTTCTCCTCTTACTTCTACCAAATGAAAATGCTGCAGTGTTTTTTTTTAGTTATATATCTAATGAGTTTCATATTACTGTCTGTAATAAGGCTTAAGAGAATGTAATGTTTTCTGTTTTACATTCACCTTTTTGTAAATTGTGATTACTGGCAACTGTCAAACTTTTTTGTATATTGTTTGTAAATCTTTAAAAATGTTTTGTAACCTTTTTGTACTATTGTTATGGAGCTTATCTCCCCGAGTCTCTGCTGAAAACGGGCTACTTGCCCAGCCGGACAATACCCAGTTAACAAATGTAAAATAAAATGAATAATTTGGGAATGGCGGTACATAAAGGCAGGAACCTTTTTCTTTTCCACTGATAGTGTTTGCTCTGCTCCTCTCTAATGCACCCAGCTGTAGATAATGTTTTTTAGAGCTTGCTCCCTCCCACATAATGCTGTGTGTAGATTTTGCCCAATGCAAACAATATGTAGCTCCCATCTTATAAGGAGGGTGGGTTCATTGACCCCCATCCCTAAAACTCCTCTCCTTATGCACCTATCTTTAGTAATTTTAGAGGGGGGGGTAAGAATTGCCCTAGGAAGAATTGCAGGGATTGTTTTCTGTGATGAACAGGCACTTTTTCCTCCCCTGCTATATTATCTAAGTCAGGGGGCTCACTGAGATGTTGAGTAAGGGGGGGGGGTAACTCTTCTATCAAGCATTACATTATTGGTGGTGTAATGTGAGGACCATAGGATCTCCTATGCTGCCTGGGGTGATCTTTATAGTTAATTCTAAGTAGTTTCCTTGTTGATTTATGCAGTGTTCGCACCCCTAAGTGTTGTCCAGTGAGTTGTTTTGATGACTTTTTTTGTAGGAGTATAAACTGCACTTGTATATCACTGGTCTTAACTCAGGACCCTGATACTTTTAATAATGTAATAAAAGTAAAACCAGCATAGTAGATTATTCTTGTGCCATTATAATACAGTTTAGTGCTCAGCTATGTTTGCAAGTGTGTGTGTTTGTGTATGTGCATGTGAGAGTGGGTGTGCATGTTTGTGTGTTGGACTGACATAGTTATTTGGATAGTTTAGTGTGTGAGGTGTATTTTTTATCTCTTTTTGTCTCAATGACAGTTTGCATCCAAGACATTAGATTGTTAGTTTAATATTTTCCACAGACTAACTCTAATGTTACTGTCAAGGTTAGAATTCACAAGTGTGGGACCCTATTAGCTTAGTGGCTACATTCAGTGCAACTTGTTGCATATTTCCATGGCTTATACATAATAGTAAGTTAAGATAGCTAATGAAAGGTTTACTTTTAAAATCTGACACAAAAAATAGAGTAGCACAAAGACAGTGCAGTGTAAGACAGAAGACATGAAGGAAGACAAGTTGGAGAACAATGTGGGGATGAGAGGTTACAACAGAAAAGGGGTAAAAGGGTAATTCTGAATCACAAAGTTGAATGATATGAGGCATAATGTTTACCCTCTGTAAGTTTGCTATGTGGTACATGAGAGCAACACCATCTGTGCTCAAGTCTTTATCCTAGGATGAGAATGGAGTTCAAAGCCATACAGTCAGTGGCTCAAATACTTCTAGGTACCAAAGATACATTACAGGAAGGGGACAGCATAGCCCACTGAAAATGTCAAGACCAAGTTTTAGGCAGGGACAAGTTTGTTTGCAACTGTCTCCACAAAACAATGCATGCATGAAGGGACTTAGAGCTTTGGGAATAGCTGGTATAAAAATTGTTGCACTTTGCCTCACAAAGTGGGTCAGGTAGTGGTTAAATAAAGAGTCTTGGTCTCCCTCCATATCAATAGAAACATTAAATTGGTAAAAATCAGGCATTGGTAAGAACAAAGAGAACTTTTAGACATACCAGTCAAGAGCACACACATCAAATTAGAAAACTGAGTCAAAATTCTATCCCAAATGCTAAGTAACTGAGATAACCTAAGCAAATACATGGATCTTCATAATATGGAAAAATACTTTTGCAAGCATTGTATAGTCTTCATTCACCCTGATGTTGATGTCCCCTCAATTTAAACAATTTGTGGAATTCACCACAGAGAAAAGCAAGAAGCCTAGAATCTGAATGAACATAATAATTGAGTAAATAAAATAAATAAATAATCACACAACCAGGCAAACTGTAGATAATGAAGAACCTATAGTTAGGTCTTGTACAGATGACATACTTGAAGGAGTTAGAAAGTCCACAAGGTACTTGGGACATTTACAAGACTAGATGATAAAACATCACCCCAACCTCTGCATAATGGAGAACCTGCAAACACTGCTGCCAAAGATGGACTCAAATTGTCAACATGTCAGGTCTCTACTATTAATAATACTTCAGAAATATGCAACAAGTCACAGATGATTCCATGGCTGTTGTGAACGTGTCTGTCATTGAAATATACCATCTTTTTCCTAAACAAAGGTATATCAGGTCTCCAGTCTCTGCCATGGGACGTTATCAAGAACCATCAGTGTATCATCAAGCAAAACAACAGAATGTGGAGGTGCTGGATGTTTCACATGTAGCAGTACAGGGATCTAGGACTAATTACCGATGACATGTTTCATGCGAAAGTCTGCAAAAAAAACAAAAAACAAACCCACAACATTTAAAAAAGAAACAGTAAATACGTTTATGCAGGAGGCAAGCCCCCCTGTGCCCCCCACATCCCACCCTACTTTTATATTCTCACTACAAGATCACACTACAATGGGGAAAAGAGAATATTCCCTTATTCCCCACTGTAAAGCAATTTCAGCAACAGCCATTCTGTCATTTTTTTTTTTTGAGCTCACTTTAGCGAAAGTGCATTTTCGGTGAAAATGCACTTTCACAAAAGTGTGCTCACCTGTTTTGGTTTTGGTGAAATTAGCTTTTGCTCAACAGTCCTAGACCCCAGTATGGATAGGTCACTTTGGATTGTATGATCTACACCCGATGGGAATACAGCAACTGCTTCTATGATTTTGGAAGCTATGATATCTCCTATATCTGGCTAATAACTGCTTAGAAAGTTAATGTACTTAGAGACCAAAGACCAGTAGGGATGGCCTGACAGTAAAATATGATCATTGAAACAAAACTACACCTACAGAATGAACATTAACAACAAAATAAATAATATGTAACTTAAGGCTCAGAAAAACTGTAATGAACTATACAAAACAATTATGAGCGACCATAAACTAAAACCAAATCTAACTAAAACTTAGTAAATGTAAATTATGTCAGTAGAATGCATAAAATGTCAAACTTCATTCTACAAATACTTCAGAAGGTATGCTGTGCTTAAAGGGAGGAATAAAGCTGTTATTGTACCTCTGTTAAGTATGCACTATTGCATAGCAGCTACCATTATACCCCATTACTCATGGATATGTCAAATAGGAGGACACATTTATATTTAGTGATAGCAGCACTGTAGGCACATTTATAACTGAAGTTACTTGATTTGGATTTTGAGTGGATTTTTTTCATATTTGTTTACGAGGGCAGTCTAGCTGGGCATAACACATTTGTTAGTGAAGGGCCAAAGACAAAAGCTTCAGCTTTCACATAGTCATTCCTGCATATAGATGTAAGGCAAGCACCAGTGGGGGAAGAGAGGTAATGATGCTGTTGACTGGAGAGCCAGTCACCAATGAGAATAGGAGCTGTGTTAAGTGAACCAATAGGGGCTAGTTACAGTGAAACTGTTTTCAACACTGAGACTTATCAAGGCTTAGGAGGAGTTGACAAAGGCAGTAACCAAGGAAGAGGGGTGAATTCGTATTTTGGTAAATATAAACACCAGTGACTTATCATTGGAGAGGCAGAATTAATCATGGTTAAGAAACGAGACACGCCATGATAGGACTAGGACACTACTTCTGATAAGTCTGGCCTGTGACAGCAGGCAGCACTCTAAGGAAGGAGAACATTAGAGAGTGTAATGGCTGACTGAAGTACTGGACAATGAGTAATAGTTTAGAAATTGTAGGAGGTCTGGGGAGAAAGGGACCAGATATATAAACCAGTACTATACCAGGGAAGTTTCCATCTTTTTAGTAGGACAGGGGTGTCCACAGCTGGCTTTGAAATGTACAGCTAGCTCATTTACTCTACCTTTAATCTAAGATGGAAGGGGAGGATGGGATGTCAGAGATGCAAAGGGCCAGGGACTCAAGCAGCTAAAAGAAGAGAAATTGACACACAAAATAGTTATGGAGCAAACAAGGGAGGCCCATGTCATGGCTAGGCAGAGTCATTACACAGTGCAAGTCATTCATGTAGGACAATGGATGAGCTGTATGACGTGACGTTGTTAGGAGGTATCACACATAGCAGAAACAATGATAAGAAGGGGGTGCATAAGGACATAAGGAGTTGCCTGATTATAGCTTGTTCAGAAATAGCAAGGAGGGATGAATGTGGAGTAGAAATGTATATATATATATATATATATATATATATATATATATATATATATATATATATTTTTTTTTTTTTTTTCACTAGACAATCTCAAAATACTGAAATATTGAATGTCAGTATTTTGAGACTGTATAGTCGAAATTCCACACACTCAAAAACCAACAACCACGAAAACCACAATTGCGACCATACACACACACACACACACACACACACACACACACACACACACACACACACACACACACACACATACCACCACACAAACAAACACACATGCACCTACCCTGTGCCACCCACACTCCCCTACTTATATATACTAACGCTGAGGTCGCACTAAACACACAAACACACAAAAACCACCACTACACACACTCACACACACACTAAAAGCCCTACCAATACCCTTACGTAAACACCACTTACCTGAATCCCCAACTAAATCCACAAACCACACCACACATCATGAACACAACACCATGACAGCAGACTCAACATTTCCACATTCGAGATACTGCAATTTCATGTAACTGCACTTTCGACTATTCAGTCTCAAAATACTGAAATTCGACATTTCAGTATTTCAAGATTGTCTAGTGAACCTATATATATAGATAGATATATATATATAGTATATATATAGTATATATATATATATATATATATATATATATATATATATATATATATATATATAATGAAGAGAATCAAACATGAGATCATATGGAGGAAAAATGTAACCCATGTAGGGGTGGAAATGAGTGTACAGAATCAGAACTTGTAGTAAGGGCCCTAGCAACTATGATACATGAAGGAGGGATGCTGGTAGATTAGCTCAAGTAACTGGTTACAAGTCACATCAAGGCAGGAAAATGAAAAAGCGAGTAATAAATAAAGGAGCTGAGTAAAAAAAGGAGGGTTAAAGTATTGAATTATCTAAATCTCCAGTGTACAGAGGAAGGGACAGATGCCCATGATAATGGCTGTACGTTAATTTTATACCATGTTACCATTCATCATGAAGAGAAAAAATAGTCAGTTAAACAGCAATCAAATTGCCTGAAATGTGTAGACAATCTAGCAATACCATGTTCAGTGACTCCTGGAGCATGTAAGAACTTGAAGCAAGATTACTAACAATATGCAAACTGTCATTGTAGTCCTTTAGATCTAAAAATCAGCAAATATACAGTCTGTTTACCTTTTGTGAAAGCAATGCATTCTTAAACTTTCACAAAAGATGCAAAATATTTTGGAATTTTCAGCTCTGTCGATATTACTATAATGTTGTGAGGTAAAAGAGGGCTTTTCTAAATACCCCCATGGTTGAAAAGATGGCATCTTAGATCCATTTTGAAAATGCATCTTGTACAATTAACCGTAGCTTTCACCCTGACACCATCTATACTGGAGATTATGGCTAAAAGTGTTAATTTGAGGTCATGAATCAAAGGTTGTTATAATTTGTGATAGGCTTGGACTTAAACAACTGGCAAGAAAGTTTTAATCCAAAGGTACCTAGTATTACCTCAGATGTTTGATGAAATCTAATACAAGACTAGTTCCATAAGTTTGAGTAATTAAATGTAGTGCAAATCTTTTTAAATCTCTTGCCTGGTATGCGTTTATCACAAATCATGTCTATGCTGTAACATAGTTTAATTATATCAAAGTACTACTGATACAGGTAAGAATAAGTGAGCTAATAGTAAAAGAACAATGTGCTGTTTAAAACTTAACCATAAATTACCTGCTCAGGTAAAATCAAGATATATTACATGGTATACATATTTTATATATTAAAATAGATTTTATTACCACTTAATACAATTTTATATTGCAATAAGAGGTGTTCATATTATAAAAGGATTTACTTAAGTAATTTGCTTGTAATGTCAACTAAGACTTTGTAATCAATAATTCTTAACATAATATAAAGCATATATAAAATGGTTAAAAGTTTTCAATAATTTTCTAAATTGATTTTAGGTATTACATTAAAGTTGCTATAATTAAACTTAAACTATAAAATAAAAATTAGTTTCATTTTTAATAATATAAAGTATTTAATATGTAAAAAAAAATTAACTCTGTTATGCATTTGTTTCTCTACAAATTAAAAATAACAAAAGTTTCTGTTTTGGTCAATATAGTCTTAAATTCTGTGTAAATGTAAGCATAGTGCAGCAAAGTATGCGGACAACAGCATTTTACTTGTAATAACACTTTTGTAGTCCACATAACTATATGCTTAGGATGTGGCTCTTTTTATATTGATAAGGCAAATAGGAAGTTGCCTAAAGAAGTCTATGAGCACATTTATGTCATAAAGACTAGAAGCAAAAACAATGCCTTATGTAAACATGAAGTGGAATGTCAGACATAAGAATGTTTCTTTTCAATGCTGAATAGAGTGAATATAATATAATATAATATAATATAATATAATATAATATAATATAATATAATGATAAGTCAGAATTGGAATGTCACCTAAAATGCAGTACTACTGCCTTTCCAAGATTAAATGAATTGGGGAGAGGTTTAAGCTCTGAGCTTTAAAATAAGATAAAGGGTATATATTTTAGGTGTTGATATCCAAAATGCTGCAGTGCTGATACATTTTTATCATTGTTCATTGTTCATTGTGCATTATTTCACATCATGTTTGAATACCTTTCAAAACATTGCTAGATTTTTAAATATGAATTGAAGTAGTTGTCACGTGACATGTATTTTGTATTTATATAATGTACCTGTGCTTAGTGTTGTGTCTGATGAAGCCTGTATTTGTTTTATGCAGTTAAGACAGAAAAGAGCAAAATTTAATTCATTTATGTTGAATTTTCAGACTGGCCTATAGTGGTGTATTTCTTCTTAAACAAATTTTTACAATCCATTTTGGAAAGGACATGCAATTAGATTTCCATCTTAAAACACAAAAGGATTTAGTCTGCTTGAGTTTTCCTAACATACCCTGTCTGCCTTGACATTATGTGGCCTTGACCTGAGAAACACTTCTACATATACTATAGTTTGATTTTTGATTAAGGCTAAGGTAAAATTTGTTAAACTATGGATTTGCTAGAGTCACAATTTTAAGGAGGGTGACAATAAATTAAAGAGCCTTTATGTCTATATTTTAATTAAAACATTTTAGGCTGTGAACATATTGGTAATAAAATGTAACTCAAATGGTGCTGTTTTTCTGTCATGTAGCATAGAAAACCCTTTGTGTGACCTGTCAGCTAATTGCAAATAATCAGTGTATAACTAAATGAAAGCCATCAACCCTTGGCTTCATAAAAAGCAAGTTAGTAAACAGGGAGTGATAACATTTTCCAGATGCCTGAGATTAAAGTGCTAAGACATTCATGGTTTATAAAGTTTTGTTTATATAATGTAGATACAAGTTACATTTCATATTGCTTCCTCTGTCCTGGAAATCTATAAAAATGTTGCACATTATGCAGTCTCATTTCATTATTTCTGCATATGTTAGTTGTACTATACCGATTGTGAGTAAAACAGCTATTTTCTAGAAAGCTCTGTCTCTGCACTGGTATGATTTTTTATAGAAAATAATAAACTGTAAATCAGGAATATTTAAGAATCCACATTTCAGCCAGCATAAAAGTGGTGATAATATGGCAGATGGCAAATCTAGTGTCTGAAACAAATATTCAAGGCATAGTTATATATAATTTTACTGTTGTTAATACAGAGAAAAACATTATTTCATAACAAATAACAAGACGTAGGTAAAAGCACACATGATGAGATATGTTATCTTAATCTTGTTTTTTTTATATTTCACTTACTTTTTATAACTTTTCTTCTACATCCAGTATACATAAGTTCCTTATGTATTTCTGGTTAGAATCCTTGCATTTACTACTACATTTTTCCATTTTTGCACATAGGGTTGAGTTGTCATACACATCAACAGCCACAATTGTCCAGAGCCAATGTTCACACCACTAAGTGGCTAGCCCTACCATAGTTGTTCTTCCATACCACACATACATAGGCGCACTCCCACCTATGACCAGTTTAGAATGTCCAGTACAACTACAACAGTTATTTACTTTCCCAGTTAACAAATTTTAAATAAACAAATAAAAATAAATAAATAAATTTAGGATGCAGGAGGAGAGTGGAACACCCAGAAAACACCCTTATGAAAACAGGGAGGACACATAGACTCTGCATTGAAGGTACCCCAGCTGAGAAATGAAATAGAGAAAATCTTGCTATGTAATGAGAATGTTACTGTCTGTGTCATTGTGATCCGACAACAATATATATGTGTGTGTGTGTGTGTGTGTGTGTGTGTGTGTGTGTGTGTGTGTGTGTGTGTATATATATATATATATATATATATATATATATATATATATATATATATATATATATATATATATTTATTTATTTATTTATTTCCAGTTTGGTTACCGGGGAAGTCCACTGGGCCAACATGACCCATTTTCAGTGGAGGCCCGGGGAGAAAAGCTCCAAGAAAGCACTGTACAAATTTAGTTACAATAAAATACAGGAGTATACAAGATAAAATTGTAAGGAGAGTTAAAAAACAAGAATATTCACAAGCATAGTTAGCAGAATATATATTTGTATATGTATATTCTTTTCACCAGCAGAACAAAATTCATTAAGTCAGTTGTACTACCTGATTCTAAAATACCATGTTAATTAATGCACCTAGTATATTAGGTACCTAGATTTCAAAACAAGCAGTGTAATAAAAGAAATCCAGGAATTTAACGTAGTATATTTCAGCATGTAAATCATTATATAATGCTGATCTAAAAGTCTGTGATCCAGTTCAGAATGCATTAAATAAATCAACTATATATGATATATATTCTCCATAAACATATTCTGTGAGTGGACTATCTCCCAATATGCACCTCATTTGTATAATCGTATTCTGAATTTTCATTGCTGGCAATTCAGGTCACATAAGGTCAGCTTCAGTGCATTAACATCCCATTGATCCACATCAGCCTCACTGCACTACTTTCCCTTCCTGGCTGCAACGTATATTGTGTTTATGCCACATTGCACACGCAGATCACCGTATATTCAGCAGCTCAGAAGTGGGCTCAGGCTTCCTACACTGCCACATGGCAGCCACTCATTAAGCATTAGGAGTGATTTTATAACTATCATTGAATTACTTAAGAATTTCTCAACTTATACTATACAGCACTAGGTTTCTATATACCAATGAACTCTACATCTTTACAGAACTTACCTATTAAAATGATTCTAAATTCAATCATCTGTGAAGACAATTGGCAATAGTGGTAAGTATATGACAGTTGAAATCCAAACGTTTGAAAATCCAGCAGTTTGAAAATAACTTTGCACACTGCTATTTTTAAACAGGTATAATATACTTAAATGTAACTTTAGCTAAAATCTAAATCTAATGCTAACTCTGTATTCAGCTGTAACCAAAATGTAAATATTTACTTCAATAAGACTGAATTTGCACATTAAATCACTGATGCCTCAATATGCCACTAACATTTTGAACCTTAGTATATTATACAATGTAAACTTCGAGCATATAATCTTATGATCAGATCCACTTTTGCAAAAGCAGCACTTGAGCTAACAGAGTCACAAAAAACATTTTTGGAATGAATGTAATTTGAAACCAGTATATATATATATATATATATCTATATATATATATATATATATATATATATATATATATATATATATATATATATATATATATATATACCTTCTCCTTGAAAGGATAAATATCAAAGTAATATTCAATAATTCATAACAGAGAGAAAATGTATACTTTGCTATATTTTTAAACTGAAGCAGTAAATTGAAGATCAGAGCTGCAGAACATAATAATGAAAAGTTTAGTAATTGCATATATTGTGATGAAGTCAATAAAGCTGTTGGAAACATAATATTCATACCTCGTATATGCTCACATAAATCATTGGCATTATTATAAACTAACACCATGCGAATAAAAGAAAAATGCACCTTTCGAATTAATGAAAATTTTTGATCTTAGTGTAGTTCAGTGACAAATACTCACAATGCAGCTGTGACATTTTATTAGGGCAAGTGCAAAGTAGGCCAGCTTAGTTTAAACATGGCTAATACAGGCACCTGGTTTGGGTTTAATGTGGATGCATTAATGTCAGTAAACTAATTAAAAGCACTCAGTTTAACTAAGATAAGCTAATTATATCAACCAGTAATTAAATAATCAGTGGAGAAAGGCATATCTCTCAGTATGTGTTAATGTACTCAACTTGCATTATCAGCAATGTTGCAGTACTTAATTAGTTTCATGTCCAAATGATCAGTGAAATTCATTAGGTTATCTGACTCACTTGTACAGATCCTGGAATATTCATGTACCACTAAATGAATACCTAACTTGCCACCCCTTTGGTTGCTGATTTTGCATTGCCTCTTTAGTTTTGAATTGCTGGTTTTAATTTGCTTCTTTCAAGTTATCTGAGCATACCATAGGGAAAGCAGTTTTAGAGTGACATGCATATTTGTACAAATAGTTGATTCGGCAGACAGAAAATAAGAAATATTTGTGTAAGGTTTGAGGATTTTTTCTAGTTGCTAGATCTCTAAAAGTCTACATGTTATAAGTTCTGCAGATAATAAATTGCCAGGTATTATTCTAAGTGGGAAAATGCTCAAATACATCTTCCCCCACTTCTGCAGACAATTCTCAATAATTCATTAAGTCTGGGCATTCTGCATTCTATTCTGTATGCTATACAAGCTGACTTTTGTGGTATATGGTTGTTTGAGTTGGTTTCAGTGTCACCTATTGCATTGCACATTACTTGTCACATGGGGATTCAGTCATTCTTCTTACAACACATCTTCAAGTTTTGCAACTTCAGAGGAAATTATATTAGTTTAGAAAATGCATGGAGACTGAGACGGCATTTGTCGTCCAAGTAAAAAAAATGCAGTAAGTAGCACTTGCCAGATTGATAAATTAGGATGGATTTATCAGGTTTGATTAAAAGTTCCAGTGGAACAAATCACATACCCATCTGTTGCAGGGAATGCTATGCCAACAGAAGGTTTCAGGGTTTGGAACTCCTTGCCCTCTGCTGCTGTTAAGAAATATCTATTATTGCAGTATAGTATTTCCTCTTTAGTCTGTCTCTAGCACCATATATAAATAATGAGGCTTGATCTGTTTCTAAAGATAGAGATTGAGGAAAAAAACAAAGACATAAGTTTATCACGTCTATAAGCCTTAACTTGAATCAAGTCTGGCATGACTCACTTGCTGATGATGGTGAGAAAACGTATGGATTGCAGTTTATCCTGTTAGCAGCTACCTGCTGTCAAACTGCTTGTTCTACTAAGGGTTATTTTAGCTTTCTTGTATATGTATCTATAAGGTGGGTTGCCTGAAAAGGTCACAGTTTTTTTGAAGAATTATGCTGCCTTTCAAACATTAGGGGGCACTTTCACTCATCTGCTATATGTCCTGGCTTAATGAAGTAACAAGTCCCTTTTCAGTCACATCCCAGACAAGAGGCAAAACCTTAGCACTTTCCTTTTATCAACATTTAGAAGACATTATAAGTATTTGTAAGATAATAAAACAAAATTTACAGAAGTGCATGGCATTAGACAATAATTTAAATCAGTTCCTTATGCATGATAAAAAATATAAGGGTTGGAAATGATTAGCTAGCAATTTTAAAATAACAAAGAAAACAAACCTACTTATAAAGGCAGTAAATGATGTGACAGCTGTATCAGTTCTATGTTCTATGTATCAAGAGGTGGAACGTAATCCAGTGGGATAAAGGCCCGACTATAACCCTTGACTGAATACTGGAATCAATCATTCCATATCCACTTCATGAAATTTCACATGTGGTTATGGGTTTTGTCACCTTTGTGAATCTGATTCTCAAGTTTTTGTGTTCTTCTGGCTCTGACTTCAAATTCATCACTTATACTTCAAGGGGATGTCTGTTTCCAAAGAGAAGCATTGTTTAAGAAAACTATTTGTTATGGGATCCCTGAGTCTGATGGCTCCATATTTCCAAATGCCAGAAAAGAGTGTTCTTGTCTCTGAGCTACATAGTTACATAAACAAACACACATTTTTTCACTTTCCTCTAGGGTGTAAAATAGTGGTCTGGAAATCAGCCATATGAGTCCCTATAAAAATATTACTGGACTTTTATTTTGGATAAAATTATACAACTGGCTCTTTATGAAGTGCTGGAGAAGGTTGCCACTCTTGAGGAATATGTACTGTCTCTAGCCTTCTTGCATGGAGATCAATATAGCATTTTCCCAGGGTATAGCAAATGACTACAATCTCAGATATCATGGATATCAAATGACAAAGATCACCAATGTCTCTGGGAAATCTGCCTCACATCAAGAAATCCTGTGTATCACAAAAAGTGAGTCACAGGATGAACAAGTACAAAATCCACAACTGAGGTGTGAGGAGATAGCTGTCCCCAGTGTCTGGCTTCACTTTCTTGTTATTTGTGAAAAATGAAAAATGACAAACATTTAAACATTACAATATTAAGCAACAGTAACAAAATTTCAGATGTTAGCTCCTCTTCTATGAACGTACTGATGAAACAAACTAGTCACTGGAATAACTCAGCTTTAATTTATAATAAGCACCATCCACCAAATGCACTTCATCAGATCAAATTTTCAAAAACAGATTTAACCCATCAAAAACTAATATATACATAAAAAGCACAAAACATCACAAATCATGACTGACATCCTCATACATAGCAATGAGCCTAACCTACAACTAAAGCTAGCCTGATGTAAAACAAATAATGTTTTTACAATCCAAACTAAAACAAGAAACAGAAAGAGTACTAATAAAACAAAGTTCAAATAAACTGAAGTACAGATGTAGTAATTAATTCCTACTCTGTCTGCAGACAGGAACAAGCCCTCAGATTCTCAAAAGCTTGCATAGTGTGCAAGATCGGTGCAGGATCTCAAGCAGCAATATGTCAGCTGTACGATCCAGGAACAACCTGCAAGGGCGTGCACATGAACTCCTGCACTAATCCTGCATGGACGAAGCCATTGTATGCAAATCACCCCATTTTCAGGACAAATCCATGCAAATAAGGTGAATTTGTGATCCAGGAAGCTTGCGGCCATCCGTGCAGGACTAGTGCAATCAGCAGAAATGTACTCAGCTAGTAACCGAGTACATTTCTGCAAAATCCAAAACAAAAATAAAGGCTGCATATCATGTAGTAAGCATGCCAATGGCCAAGTATAAGGCCATTGGCATTGCAAGCAGTACAAAAATTAAAAAAATCAACTTTTAATTCTTATTAGCCAATCTCAACTGTTTAAGCATGGGGCAGCGGCGCACAAACGGGTTCGAGGGGGATGAAATTAACCTAATTTAAGCATTCAAACTAAAATCAGTATTCTTCCATGCAAGTCAATGGCAGGCAGAAGACAACCTGGCCAGTGAGTAGTGGTTGATAAGGGGGAAGGCTCAGTGTGAGATATGTAACTATGCATTAGCAGGCAATCCTATGCTAATGAGTGGAAGGATAGTGAATCCCAGTTTAGCCCGGAATGTGAGGCAGGTCCCAACAGTGTATGAGTAGGAATAGCTTGGTGCAAGCCTAGGAGGTAGGCGACATCATGGGGGTGTGTGTCAGGCATACTGTAAGCAGATTGGAGCCCTGTGGCTCGGGGCAGCTCCTAGCTCAGCACAGCTAAGCTAGGCGGTGTGTCTAAACCTGCCTAGCAAGCTTTACAAAGCCTAAGCAGGTGTGCGCACTGGGTAGTACAGGAAGAAAAAAGAGGTTAAACCAGGAAATAGCAGCAGTGTGCACAATTGAGCATTCTGTTTGTGAGGCACACACATGGGCTGAAACAGGAAGGCAATGGGAAGGGAAAACATCAGTAGGAAGGTAATCAAGAAGTACTAGCTTAGCTGGCAGAAGAAATGTATCAGAACCAGCCAATTACACAGGCAGCAGACCAGCCCAGCCCAGAACACTACTATAAACTATACAAACACCTACCCCTCTGTTTTTTCCCACACTCTACACCACCGGTGTAAACAAGCAGGGAACTTTTAACACTCACAATTGCAAAATGTTAGGGGCTGCAATAACTACCAAACAACAACTTGTGGAAGTGGCTGAGAGTGGTGAGGATGTGAATGCTGCCGAGCAACCCACAGTGTGTAGACAGAGAAGAGTGTACAGACTCAGGGTAACCTAGCAAGGGCTACATGAGCTGGAGATAGTGGAGCACTATAGGGTGGACAGGGACCTCCTACAGCAAATTGTTGAGCTGTGCCAGCCATGCCTCACACACAGAACTAACAGAGGGGAACCCTTCCCAGTGGATACCAAGGTATGTGTAGGCCTAAGAATACTAGCTACAGGTACCTTCCAAAGGCTAACTGGGGATATGATGGAGATATCATAGGCATCAGCATTCAGGGTAGTCCACCAGTTCCTGGATGCCATGTCAGCACATGTCGGTGAGCACGTATATTTTCCCAACATCCGTGAGGCATTGGCCAGCAATATGCAACTGTTCCACCAAATAGCATAATACCCTGAGGAGGTGGGTGCTTTAGACTGCACGCACATATGCATCAAAGCACCACCTGGTGAATGGGGTAGGGTCAACATCAACCGCAAGGGCTTCCCTTCCATCAACTGCCAGGTTGTGTGAGATGCCCAGGGCATAATATTGAACGTTTGTGCTGGCTGCCTTGAAAGCTATCATGATTCTCACATCTGGCATCTGACTCAGTTGTATCAGAGATTTGCCAATGGGGACATCCCACACAGTCACCTAGTGGGGGATGCTGGATATGCACTGGAGCAGTGGCTGATGATACCCATCAGAAATGCATACACACCCAAACAAGAACTCCATAATGAGACACACGCATAGACCAGAATCATAATAGAGCATGTGTTTGGGATGCTCAAGTCATGGTTCCAGTGCTTGGACACATTAGGTGGAGCCTTGCAGTACTTACCAGCTACATGTACCTAAATTGTCATCGTATGTGCCATGCTACACAATATGATCCTGTGGAAACAGCTGCAGCAGGAACAGCATGGGGCAGGGCCACACAGCCTCCCACCATTGCCAAGGCCTGCATGGACACAGAGTGACTCAGAGGAGAAACAACCTGAGCCTGTCCCAGTAGGCAGAAGGAGCCATGCCCAGTGTGCCCTGGCCTTGGCAAAGAGGCAACGCATAGCACATACACTGATATGGGAGGGACCCTGGGAATAACACCTCTCTCTGACTCTCACATACAGTAAAAGGGATGCCAAACATTAAACTACCTGTGCCTAACCATGTGTAGGGAGTATACTATGTGCAGTCAACATATGCAGCCCTGCAGCACCACCCTCAATACTGGGACACCCACAAGGTAAGTGACTCACACATGCAGTCAAGGGGGGTCACATACCCAATAACAGTCGCAGCCAGCAGGACAGGTGTAGATAAATACAAACAAATGCTGTGCTATGGCCTCTGAATTAGGCCTATGGGCAACCCCCCCAGGCCTACACAGACTGACTACAGCAGGCCAGACAGTGGGATGTCAGTTGTGAAGGCTAGGAAGTCAGACACTAATATGTAGGTAATTATAAGCTAAGATTAGTCATACACTCATATGCCTCTAGCAAGCGCAATAGGTAAGACTACAGACTGAAATGGAGTACCCGACATGCCAGTACAGTCCTAGCAAATGTGTACAAGTGTCAGATGTGCCCCCCCAACCTACATAGACACATGGTAACAGTCAGGTGTGCCCCTCCCCAATCCTGTGTAGGAATCTAGAAATAGTCAGTTGTGCTCCCCCCCCCCCACTATGCAGAAATGTAGTAACAGTCAATGCCAAATGATCGATGGATACCATGCAGAGACAGCATGCTACCTGTTGGTGTACAATACAAACACCAGCACTGCAGTACAAACTACCTGGACTTGACCCACACATGCAATACAGACAGCCATAATGGGCATGCTCATACACTTAGAGAAATGAGGGCAATGTAAGTCAACAACATACTAAAAGGTCACACTGGGCATGCTTACACTTAAACACATGTAGGCCATGTCTGCAAACACCAGTGGACCAGATATATCTGGCAGTTGCAGTTGTTAGTGCATACACTCATCTGTATGCACCACTTATGCCTTGCACACACAGTGGATAGGAACACAGACATATATGTAAGGACAGCACACTATAATAAGCCAAAGGTAGATGGACATAGATGTGTTGAAGAGGGTGACTGTGACAAGGAGCCATCCAGGCCTGTCCCATGCAGCACACAGCCAAAGGGCCCCAAACACATGAGGTGCAGATGTCACTCACTGCAGATACTAGCCACCAGTATCTGTCAGCAGTACAGACTATATGGTGCACTTGCCAGCTGTGCAACATGACTGTACAAGGAAGTAATCTAGCAACTGCATACATGTACCTGTGAAATATGACCCTGTGTGTTGCCGCATGTGGCGTGTCAACCCCTACATGAATGGGTAATGGCCCATGTACACACACTGCCCTCCCATAGCCCTATCTATGACAAGCCCGCTGAGGTCATCCAATGTGAAATACACCTTTGGGAGAGTTGTAGCCTAGTAATCTCCATGGTGCACCCCATAAATCCGTACTGCTGTAGTGTGATAAGCTAGTTAAGTAGGACTTTGAATCCCAGATTTGGCAACTGTGTGTGTGTGTGTGTGTGTGTGTGTGTGTGTGTGTGTGTGTGTGTGTGTGTGTGTGTGTGTGTGTGTGTGTGTGTGTGTGTGTGTGTGTTTGTGTATGTGTGTCTGTCTGACTGTGTAGAGAGCAATGCTTTTAAGGGTAGTCACACTCCCAACAATTTAAATGCACAATTTAGGCAAGCCTGCTGATGTCATCCACCTAGAAATACACCTCTGGGAAGATTACAGCCCAGTAATCTCTATAGCATGTCCTGTAACTGTGTATTGCTGTCATGTGATAAAGTAGTTTGGCAGATGTTCTAATCCCAGACATGGTGATTTTGTGTGTGTCTGCCTGTCTTTGTAGACAGGAATGCTTTTTAGGCTAGCCATACTCCCCATAAGTCAAATGCTCAATCTTTGCAAGGCAGCTGATGTCATTCACCTAGTAATACACCTCTGGGAAGCTGCAGTCCAGTAATCTTCCTGGTACATACTGTAACTGCATACCACTGTAGTGTGATAAACTAGTTAGGTAGTTCTATCCCCAGACATGGCAACTGTGTGTGTCTGTCTGTGTAGAGAGCAATGCTTTTTAGGCTAGCCAAACTCCCCACAATCCAAATGCTCAACATTTGCAAGGCAGCTGATGTCATCCACCTAGTAATACACCTCTGAGAAGCTGTAGCCCAGTAATCTCCATAGCATGTCCTATAACTGTGTATCGCTGTAGTATGATAAACTAGTTAGGTAGGAGTTCTATCCCCAGACATAGCAAGTGTGTGTGTTTGTGTGTCTGTGTAGAAAGCAATGCTTTTTAGGCTAGCCACACTCCCCACAATCCAAATGCTCAACTTTTGCAAGGCAGCTGATGTCATCCACCTAGTAATACACCTCTGGGAAGCTGTAGCCCAGTAATCTCCGTAGCATGTCCTGTAACTGCGTACCACTGTAGTGTGATAAACTAGTTAGGTAGGAGTTCTATTCCCCAACATGGCAACTGTGTGTCTGTGTGGCTGTGTAGAGAGCAATGCCATTTTAGGCTAGCCAGACTCCCCACAATCCAAATGCTCAACCTTTGCAAGGCAGCTGATGTAATCCACCTAGTAATACACCTCTGGGAAGCTGTAGCCCAGTAATCTCCATAGCGCGTCCTGTAACTGCGTACCGCTGTAGTGTGATAAATTAGTTAGGCAGGTGTTCTATTCTCTGATATGGCAAGTATGGGTGTTTGTGTGTGTGTATTCCTTTGTCAGTGTAGAGAGCAATGCTTTTGAGTCCATTCAGACACTACAACCTCCAATGGTCCACTTTGACAAGAGTGCCAATGTCATCAACTGTGAAATACATCTTTGGGGAAGTAATAGGTCAGTAATCACTGTGGTGCATGCTGTAACTGTGTACTGCTGTAGTATGATAAACTAGTTTAGTAGGAGTTCTAACCCCAGCCTTGGCGAGTGTGTGTCTGTCTGTGTGGAAAGCAATGCTTTTTGGGGTAGGCACACCCCGTACAATTTAAATGCTCTACCTTGGTTAGGCTGCTGATGTCATCCACCCCGAAATACACCTCTGGGAAGTTTGTAGCCCAGTAATCTCAGTAGCATGTGCCATAACTGCGTACTGCTGTAGTGTGATTCAGAACTCTGGTAGGGTTCTATACCCACCCATGGCAGTTCTGGATGTTTTGTGTGTGTTCCACTGTCTGTGTAGGGAGCAATGCATTTTAGGCTAGTCACACTCAGTACATGTCAAATGCCCTACTTTGGCAATCCTGCTGATGTCAGCCAATGAGATATACACCTTTGGGGAAGGAGTACTGCAGTAATCACTGTGACACGTACTATAATTGTGTAGTGCTGTAGGGTAATAAACTAGTTAGGTAGGGGTTCTACTCTTGGACATGACAGAGGTGTGTGTGTGTGTGTGTGTGTGTGTGTGTGTGTGTGTGTGTGTGTGTGTGTGTGTGTGTGTGTGTATACGTGTGTGTGTTTGTACCTCATATCCTGTGTAGAGGAGGGTGTGCGTGTGTGATACCTGGGCCCAATGTGTGGCGGGTTTTGCAATTTTCTTATATGGTGGCCCTAGTACATATCACAATGTCCACTGTACAGAGAAAACAGCTGTGAAATAGCCAAGAGGGTGGGGTGCATATCCATACTCATACATGTGACATCAAGGCCAGGCAATCACAGTTAGCAACCCCAGTATTACCCAGAGCACACTCTCAACCCATGTCTCATACACACACACATGGCAAGCCAACAGCCATGATGTGTGTAGTACACTGCATATTGCCGACTGATAGTAACTATGGTATGAATGCAGTGGCCTACAGAGGCCATGGCACCCTGTCCATCAGTACGATAGGCACATAATTTCAGACAGTGTGCCTTCAGTATGTTTCCCACTGGATGCCTGCAACAACTGTGGTTCCATCAAATGTGATCCACAAAGGACATACCATGCCTTACACACATGCCCTGTATGGACAGATGCCACTAACACCAGGGAATACCTTTAGCATGCTATCAATGTAGGTGCAGGGTCAACCTGCTGTCCATTACCTGGCCCCGCCACATGAGGGTGGGACTGTCACATCTGATGATACCATTCTGTGTACACAACATGGGCCAGACAAACCAGGTACACTTCCACATGCCACTGTACATGAATGTGGGACATGTGCACATCCCAAACACCATCCATGTCATGGTGTATAGAACACATACATGCCAAGTATTGCACAGCACTGGCCACTCACAATAGTAACCCAGGAGACTGGATGGTGAATACTATACCCACATGTGGGGTCCATTCCAGACATTACACCCCCTTAGTCATAATGCAGACCATTCTTATGTGGCCTGACGCCAAGGTATACCACTCACCTAGCCTTGTACAGCCATCTGGCACTGTCAACCACTACACACCCGTGAAGCAATGTACACATGCATGCCAGTACTAGCACTCTGTGTCTGTGTGTGTGTGGTGTATGATGCTTCTGACCACATTCACACCCAGTACCACCCTCATTGGTATACTGAAGCATGATCTCTAATGTCAGACACCATCACATACCCTTTGACCATAGAACCCCAGGATAACCCTGTGGGCCAATTGATACTTATGCATTACTGTATTGTGGCAAGGTAACTGGTTAGGAAGTGTATTTGTTACCCTGCCAAGTGTGGCAATGTGTATGAGTCTCTTACAGTGTGTGGCTGTGTTGACACTGACACCTGTTCATGTGGACAGGCTCATGTGTTACACCTACTGTATCACAACAGTGTTGCAGATGGCACTCACCAGCACATATACGTCTGGACAGCTCACATTCATGTAAGCTATGTGGTGCATGCAATAACTGCATACACATGTGATAGCTATGCATAGTCAGTCAGATATTTGAAACCCCGTACTGGTAGGTGTGTGACACAAACATGCTTAAGTTTTCCTCACCCACACCTTCCCTGACATACTTTGTCTCTGTCTGTCCCACCCACACCCTCTATGGTGGATGTGGAATGTACTCCTGCTTTGATAGGCAGCAGCTTGTGTTTTGTAAATGATGGTCATGATCAGCTGATGGCCTCTGTAGCAATTTCAGTCCTCCTCTAGCTGAGTGCATGTGGAACAACTGTGGTAACATTCCCATAGCCAATTGCATGGAAACACACTCAAATATCTAGGAACATCATTTTGGTGTTTGCCCTTTACATCCACTGTGGGCAGGAACTAGATCTGTCATTTGGCAAAATGAAACTCAGATGGATTGGGGATTTACCTCTAACACCTTACACTGTGGAAACAGGGCAACACACAGGAGGGGGATTTGCCTGACCTGACTATAGACTGTACATACTGCTATACTGCATGTGGAGTAATGTTGGTTTAACAGAGTGTGTGGATATGGCTATCCTACATTTTGTAATGCCTGCCATGTCAGTACTGTGTTTATGAAGAATCCGCATCCGCAGGGTCGTCTGCAGACTGGGCAGTGTGTTGTGCCCTTGGTGTCACATGTTATCCACTGAGCATGTATCTGTGAACTGCAGAAGGTAATGTGAGGATTGCAGTCTGTAGATGGTGAAAGCTCTGACAGTTACTGACTTCATATCCCTCATAGGACACATGTTGCAACAAACCCTGTTATGACAGTACACGTATGAGGTTATCACAGCAACATGTCAATATTGGCCCTGTGTATGTGCTTCCAGCAACCTTTGCACATATGTCGTGCATTAAGAGGTGCATATGTGCTGTACACCATCCTTAGTGTCATCATATCTGATAGCAAGCCAGGGAGATATCAAACTGTTACACGTGTTATGTACAGTACAGGTAATATTTGTTGACATTACCAGGACATTCCATGGTTGTTTGTACAGTACTGAGGTCTGTGTAACTATGATGAATGTCGACAGTGTGTGTATTGTGAATTTGTTTTTAGCCTGTGTACAGACTGTGGTAGATGTCATTGCTATAGGTCCCGTCCTATCTGATGTTACATGCTGCTCCACTGTATGTTACCATATTGGTTTACATGTTTGTAGGGCCATACACACACACATGTCCCATACCACAGACAGACAGCAGACCACACCATGTAGCAGCCCAGTATATGAAGGGTTAGCCTGTGAGTGGCACATATGAGAATGGTGTTGAACAGATAGTACTTTTATGCTAGCTCACCATATGTGGCTGTGGCTGTGTTCACATTGGATGTGGTTATGCACCTTCACACAGGTGTATCTTACAGTGTGGTGTGACATGCCTGCAGAGCCTGCTATATATGCAGGTACATGTACATTCCTCCATAGGAGATGTTGGCCAGTGTTGAACCAGTCTGCCTGTAGCCTGTACAGTGCATCATTACATGGCTAGCAGTGTAATGTACTTATCCAGTGAGATGTCATGTGGAGATACTTGCCGGATGTACTGCTGCTGGGTCTCCCTTAACAGTCATGTATGTCAGACAGGGCAGTGGGATGCTGTACAGATATATCTCACTATCTAATGGGTAGTATGTGGCCATGGCACCCCTGTACCAGCAGTTATTATGTGTCAGGCCTGACAGGGGTGTGTGAATGCATAACCTATGGTGGCATATGTACACCAGTTGTTATGTGTTATACCAATCTACATGGCTGTTAACATCCATATTGTCATGCATGCTGCACATGTTTAGCACTAAGGGGTTCTGTTTACACCTCCGGACTGTAAAGAGTGTTTCAGAATGTCCACATATATTGGCCAGTATCTGTGCTGCAGTCCACGGGGGCATTACGTGCTAGCAGTGGTACTTTACCAGAATGTCCTTAGGATGTCTGTCAGTAGCCAATGGCACACATGTGGAAAGCAGATGTGACCTCAAACACACCATGTCTGTAAAGACAATCCCAATTACAGTAGCAATAGTCTATCAATATACCTGTTATACATACCTGACATCCACTTGTACTACATCGTTTGGACTATAGGGGCTGGGATAGGTCTACAGTCCATGTCCAGGACATATGGTGAGAACATTTGTGCATATAATCATAGATATATATATATATATATATATATATATATGACTACACATATACATATTGACATATATAGATGGGTATGTATATGTACATAGATATACATATACACACCCAGATATATACATAAACAGATCAATATATACCTACACATATGCAGATAGTGATACATATGCACATAAACGTATGGATATCTACAGATATATCGACAGTAGTAGGTATAACGGTATAGATATGTATGCACATATATATATATATATATATATATATATATATATATATATATATATATATATATACCAACATAACTAGGCATATCAGTGCACATAGGACTTGCATACATATATAGCTATATACACATATCTATATGTACATTTATGTATACCTATATATACACATATGTATAGATACATAGATGTATAGATCTGTACACATATGCACATACGAAGAGGTGTACACATGGCCATATATATGTAGCACTATACAGATGTGTATACAGACATATGTATGTGTATACCTGTGTATGTACATGTAGACATCTATACACCTATATGTATACAACCATATACCTGTCTTGAGTAAATGTCATGTTTGCATATACCTTCCCACATGTATCCCACTGTATGTATCTGCTATGTGTACATTATGATAAAACAACATATGTGATGCAACAGTAATATTAATGACAAGGACTACACAATCTAGAACGTAAAGGCAAGAGTTCAATACCACTCAATTAAGGTAATGACAGCTATATTGGTAAAACAACAGCTGTTCCCACAATGGTCATGGCCTAATGGTCATGTGTTGTGACTTCAGTGTAAAGGGCCCTGAGTTCATGACCTGCAAGGGCTGCTCATTTTGTTGCTGGCCAGAACAAGGTCTGTTGGATACAGAGTAGTTAAAGCAGTGTTTGTGCAATATAGGCCACACGCATCAGTATCATAACATTGCTAGGTAGGGGTCTAGTCCCAGTGTTGGCAAGTAACAGTGTGCATGTATGTGGATGGGTCTACATCAGGTTACAGGATATACATGCCTCAGCGAGCCACTTGTCCATGTGGTACAAGCAATACCTGGTATAGTAACCTGTGAAATGTGTTTGACTGTACCCTAGATATATCACTGCCATGGTGTCAGCACAGTGACATCCCCCATTGTGCAATATGACTGCAGACCATCCTCATGCTGACACATATACACCTACAACACACTTGCATATCAGTTTAGAGACCACAACCAAGCAGTGTTACTAACAGCTAGAAGTCATCATTGCTGGACGGCTACATTAAATTATGCCTCACACTCTACACCCTACAACATGTTACACTGCAGGACTGTGGTACACTGGTGTACAGTCACCCTGTGCATCAGAACCATATCAGCCTGTCCCTGCATCGATGGTATGGATGACAGGGATGGGGCACAGATATCATCATATCCACAGGGCATCCTCATGCTGACACACTTGCATATCAGTTTACAGACCACAACCAAGCAGTGTTACTAACAGCTAGAAGGCATTATTGCTGGATGGCTACACTACCTGCCAATTATGCCTCACACTCTCCACCCTATAACATGTTAAACTGCAGAACTGTGGCACACTGGTGTACAGTCACCATGTGCATCAGAACCATATCAGCCTGTCCCTGCATCGATGGTATGGATGACAGGGATGGGGCACAGATATCATCATATGCACAGGATGTGGTTTTGGTCTGCCAGAGGCCGAGGCTGGGCCATGCATTTGACACCATGTGTGTGGATGAGAGGTGCATTCTGGGGAGCTGGCTGAGGTGATGTGGTGTGTGTAGGTATGAGGTGCCCTAGGTGTGTTTGCATAGTGTGTGAGTATGCATGCACACAGTTCTGCCTTGTGGCTGCCCTATAGAGGTGTTTATGGACATCTGCAGACCATACCTGGCAGGGTGTGCAGTTCACTGGCTCCGGCCATGAACACATGGACTGTGCCTGCCAGGGGTTCCGCGGTCATGAGCAAGTACAGGTGTTGAAGTGCTACTTTCACCTGCTGATGACATTTGTCCTCTGGTACCACATCCCTCCTGGAACTGGCCACGACCATGTGCACGTGGTCTGCTGTGGTGTGGACAGCACACCCCCCACACTGCTGGGGCTGCTACTGCCACTTCGGGAGCCCCTTGGTGTCCTAGCGCACCCACCCTGAGTTTCAGCTGTTGGTGTTGCTGTGCCACATCCACGCAGGTGTCGCCGCATCCCTACCACATGTCGAAGCACGGACACACCACAGCTGGTGAGGGCCATCAGCTCATCATGCCATCAATCCGCTTGCTAGTTAGAAGCACGGATGGCAGCCACCACTTCTCGGAGGTTGTCACTTACAGTAGCAAGTGCAGCCCTCTGCAGTCTAAAGACCTGTCTGGTGTAATGCTCAAACTTGCCTACACCACCATTACAGCCTGGAACATGCATCTGCTGATTGCAGCTATGTTGCCTAAGCTAGGGGCACGATGTCCAGCGGCCCTACCGCAAGCACCCGAGGACATCTGCCTGTGTGGCAGCCTGCCAGGCATCCAGCTATGCCTGCTGCAACTGGACACAGTAAGCATGGTTACCACACTTTCCCGTGCACCGCCACTGAATGCCAGCTGTCCCTCTGGTATGGCCACCAGTGCTGGGGTGTGTATAGGCACTGTAACTGTGGGTGGGGTTGGGGTGGCTAAAAGGGGGATGTGAAATGTTGGTGCAGTGTCGGCCCCTGACAACCCCATCATCATCATCATTATCATCAGTGTCTGTATGGACACCTATTTCAGATTGGTTGCAGGAGGGACCCTGACCCACCTCGCCACCTGTGGTGGAAAACAATGACTGCACTTTAAAACCTGTACAGCATTACTTAACAGTACACACACACACACACACACACACACACACACACACACACACACACACACACACACATCTCTGTACAACCTTCCTGTCCATGCCTTTACAGACAGCCCCACGTATATGTCCATATGTTACCCCACCCTGCATCACACTTGTTAACATACACACATTGCTACCACTCATTAACATCACAGTCCTCTAAATGCCCACACAAGCAGCCACAACACAAGGCCTGTTGCTACATTACCTACCTGACCTGTGTGTAGTGGAGTAACATGGCCTCAATGCTGTCATTTGGTATGCACCCTCTGTATGGCCGGAATGATGTGCATGGCCCCTATATGTGTGTGCTACTATGTTGCAGCCATAATAGCTCCCACTGGTGTGTCGTGAATGCAATGCTTAGTACATGCCAGATATGCTGCTCCTTCGGCCAAGCAAGTGTCAGCTGCAATATGTGGATACATTTCCTGGTGTTGACTATTACTTCCCCAATGCATCTGTAGAGCTGTATATGTGGGCTGTAGGTGACCTCTCCACTGACAGCAATATTAAGTGTGCACCTGGGGTCTAACTTCCCTCTGGATGCCTGATCCAAGCTACAGGCCATATTATACTATTTGCTGTCCTGTGAGTACATGACAGGTATTCCTGGTGTGCAATGTGGCACTTCATGTCCATGTACTGCATGGTCCCAAAAGGGGGTACAGACATATGAACACCCCACAATCACACGTGTGCATACATGGCCACACACACAAACACATACATGCACACATGCATCATACATGCATCTACCTCCCACCACTTTGCCAGAGTGACCATGCAGGCAAACTAACTAACCACCAGGATGCACACACACACACACACACACACACACACACACACACACACACACACACACACACACACACACACACACACACATTCTCATACATGTGAGGATGCACAATAATCGTACACACAGTCCTCCAATTACCCAGCCAACATGCAGAACATATGGTACAGAACAGCATGCAGTTCAGCTATACTCACACCATGCTAGCAGTGGTCTACATGCGTATGATGCATGTGCTGTGACTAGGTGATGCCTCTTCCCCTGGATACCTCTGCACCCATGTACACATTATTGCTGTGCACCTGTTCTGCACCCTGCCATGTACTATGCCCCACAACTCACAGGTGTCCAACCCATTGTGAAATGTGGATTACCATGTCAGTTATGCCAGCTGTACCTCTCACAGCCCCTATGTGTTTCAGCAAAACATACCTGGGATGATATCTGGACTGTTCTCATTGGTGAATCCTGGATGCCTGATTTATAGCTGTCAACATTAACAGACCATGTATGGCCACTGCAGAAATGCTTACACTGACAACCATCAGAGCATACCATGGCTATGGGGGGTGTACACATCTTTATTGCTTTTACACACACATCCGTGATCTGGCATGGGACCACAGCACTGCAAATCTTAGCTGTACACACACCTGGTATGTAACATATGTCCTGTACATTCACATGCAATGTCTACAGATTGTGGTAGGTGTGTGGCTGCTGACTGCAATGCATACACACCATGTGGGGATGTGTGTGCACACCTTTATCATGACAGTTTATCACACCTCTTGTTGTGTGTACGATAGCAGTCCCTGCTCATGGCAGTGGTATACCAGCATGGGCCTTCAGCAATTGCCAGTGTATGTTCAGCCTACCCTACACAGGTCCCCCTATTCTGCATGATTGCAAGGTCCTCTCATGCGCACATCCTATGGTGTTCACACAATGCCATCACTACTGCAGTGTAGGTTGGGTTATGGCTGCCACAGGTCCTGGACCTGACTATATACAGATAGAGTCATTCCCACCATCCTTAGAATCCCTGCTGCAGTACGCTGATGTTTCATGCTGAACCCGCCCCCCCCAAGCATTTATGCAGATGCATGACAGGTAAGCCAGACACATATGTGTCAGCTTGCAGTGTCCCATACACTGCATATCACATGTTGCAGCTTAGATCCAGCTGATAAAGTGAACTAGTGTAATGCCTTATGCCATAGTGTATCTCAGCAGATGCTAGCATTGCCCTACTGGTATGTACACTGGTGTTGCTTTGTATATGGGTGTTATCCAGAACATGTCGCTACTGTAGGCCATGTCTAGCAACAGTATGTTACCCCCTGTGGACACATTCCACAATGACAGGATGTTAGTTGTCATGCAGGTGTGTGACATACCCTTTCAATACCCCATCATGTTCGCCCCTGTGAGACCATGCATTTCACAGCAACAATACATGCACATGTACAGCATGCATTCAGGGTAGGTGTGTTAGATGCATGCATGGAATATTACATCACCATTACATGTCCGGTGTGTTGGCATACATCTACATAAGATATACTCACCAGCTTCAGGCTGCTGCCTTGCTGTTATCCCGGAGGGACCTACATAAGTGGGTGAGAGATGCAATGTCTGTGCCCACACCTGTGGCATTGCTACAGGCTGGGTGCAGTACAACCATACATCTACCGTAAAGTCACACAATACTACCACATCTGGACATCTGTTTATCACTACAATGGAGCAACACAATATTTGTATAACATATCAGATATGCATGATCTACATGTTCCACTGTGGATATTTACACAACAGTGAACTACTGATGTGCCTTGTGTCCTTACTTGCACACTCGGCTGTTGTGTGGGTGACACCCACCTCCACAAAGGGGTCCAGTGGTTGATGGTGTTCAGGACAGGCCGGTGCCACGAGGCTGGCCAGGAGTTCCTCCACACGTCAGAAGGGATGGATGGCATGGCCCCACCATAGCAAGGTGACCCCCCCCCCCAGGACTGCGGCAGCAAGCCGATGGGCATTGCGAAGCAGGTCACTGCAATGATGCCATACTTGCTCATAATTGCACTTATGCAGGCCAACATCATTGACGCTGTGGACAAGATTGTTCCACAGGGCGGTATGCTCTTGATGTTCCTGTGCTGTCCTGCCAAACAGGACCTGGTAGTGCAGTACCAGTTGGTTTATTATTATGTCATTGTCCTCTGCGGAATATACTGGGAGCCGGATGTGTGCCATCGTGCTTGAAAAACATGAGGATGGGAATAAGCCCGAGCAACTCATATGGTAAGGTTACCACAGTTCATCTCTGTCACCCCCCCCCCACCATATCAGCTTCAACAGACTATACACGCAACTCATTAGGTATGGCTACAGCTTAACTACCATTTGGACAGATTGTGTAGTGTACTGTGATTGTATCCATGTCCCCTATGTGGACACTAACATTGCCGACCTGTTACAGACTATTCACTTGCATGCCATTGTCAGGGCCACTATGGTTACATATATGCCAGTGGTATGGCTGCGCTGAGATTGCTGCACATCTCACAATCTGTGTTATAGGGGGGTTGTATGCATGCTGTTGGAGGTGTACCGGGATTGGGTAGACTATTACTACCAACATATGTACTATGACAGTGACACAATAACATGTATATGTTCCATTGGCCAGCTGATCCACCTCTCCACACTCATCTGACCAGGATACCTGGCCACATTACATGTGTGTGCCAACCTGGGGCCTCCTCATGTACTATTACAGCCATACCATCAGGTGGAACCACCCAGGGGATGTTGGCCCACCCCCTCAGGCACACACCAACATGTCCCTGTCCCCTGAGCTTAGGTATAGGGCCTGTTCCATACTAGACTCCACAGACACATGAGGGATGTGCTACATCTGTCTGAGGCACCCAGTACACATTCACACGGCCAACATGCTCCTCCTGCTCAGCCACCAGGCCTGGCACCTTCAGGACGTGGACTGCTGTTGTGAGTTGGGTTTGGTGGGAGCCTTGTTCCATTTTTGCCCATATTGGGGACCATGGGGTGTCCACATCACAGACCACATACACCATCCATGGTGTTTACCCATCACATGTGTCACATACCATCCCTGTAGACTGTCCTCTATATCTACCAATCCTGACCACCTCCACGGGTGTATCTGACATACTTCCCCATATTCCCATTGCATACTTCACAAGTGGGGGCATTGTGGTGCTAGGATGGGACTAACATAACAAGGCTGTTACAAAATGTGTGGGTATCAGGGGTGAGCTGCCTTAAGGTATCTGGATGTACAGTACCATACAATTCACCTAGATTTAACTTAGTTACATAAATTGGGTTAATGCAGGCCTACTGCCTCCTGCCATACAGACTGTTCTGTTTGTCAGTGTGCTTGTGATGGCATCAGTTATGCCTTGTTATGTAACTGTTGCATCCCATTGTGTCAACTGAAGTCTTTGCCACCTAGTGATTGTGTACAGAGTGTTGATGAGTCTGCTGAACTATACACCTACATTACTTACTGTTGATTGTTTGGTATCCTGTGGCCCAGTCTGTCTTTACTATTGTACTATTTGAAGGGCTTGGCCTGGACAGCAACATTTCTGAACCTTTCCATACTACTGTATTAGTATAACTGTTTCACAGCTGCATTACTCCGTTTATATGGATGTCAGTGTCTGAACAGCTATATGGCATGGCATATAAAACTGCAATAGTACACAAATAAAGGTTTTCCATTTATGCAAACCTGTGTGTGGTATTATATCCTATGACCTCTCTCTGGGTATATATTGCAGCAACGATTGTCATTTGTATGGGTGGCTCATACAGTGTCCAGTTCTTAAGGTGTTAACTGTAGGCATAGTGGCTGTTCCATATTGTGTGCACCTTCTACATATGTATCTTACTGTACATATCTCTGCGTGTGTATGTGTAGTCACATATATATATCCATATATATGTATATGTATATGTATGTATATATATATATATATATATATATATATATATATATATATATATATATATATATATTTATATATGTATATCTGTATCTGCATATATGTGTCTGTGTATATGTACACATTGTACATTTCCTATGGGAGCCAGACTGTACTGCATGATATGTTACCAATTCCAGCCTGAATCATACAGGTGGGATGTAGTACTGTTAACATGTTGTGCCCATGTCGTGTCAGGTCCTGGTTATGGGATCTGCAACACTTGGTAGTGTATTGCAGGGTGGACGTGTTTGGCTGTGGGGGGTATACCTATTCGTACAAGACGTATATTGTTTGGGGCCTCTCAACTCCATTAATGGTGCATGTGGACATATATGTTTCAGTTATTTTCCCATTGTTATCTACAGATGTATGTCCATATATACCTATATAGATATATATATATCTGCTTACATAAATATAACTATGCCTGTATATACCTACATAGATGTATATATCTGCTTACATATATGTAACTTGCTGTATATATTTAGACATATAGATGTAGACATATATATTTATAAATGTAGGCATTTGCATGTATATATGTTCATATATATTTATATATATATATATGTATATATATATATATATATATATATATATATATATATGTTGTATCTGTTTAGATATTAATATATTTACACACACACATACATCTAAATGTTGGAATATATTCTCTGTACTGTTGACTGACTGGGCTGGATGATATGTCTGTGAATACATCAATTTATTTTATTTATTTATTTTACATTTGTTGACCGGGCTAGTCTAACTGGATATATGTCCATTTGCAGTAGAGGCCCGGGGAGAAAAGCTCCAAACATGAATAGTGACAATGTTAAACATATATAAAAAGGCATGTAAAATCACATAAAGTGAAAGCATTGGTAAAAAAATATAATACTCAGGTTATGAACTAAAAATATTACTCTAAAAATTATATATAAAAAAATTATTAGAATAAAAAAGATTATACTAAATACAATAGTGTGTAAGAGTAAAACCCATCAAAGTTAGAAATATCTGACATGTCTCAGTGTTAAATCACTTTGTCTATGGTGTGCAAGGTAATGGGTTTGAGCCTTGCAGAAGTTCTTTATTTTGTTGCTGGGCAGAACAAGGGCCATTGGATACAGAGTGATTAAGGCATTTCTGAGCAGTTGTAAGTGGGTTTGCATGGGTTTGCACGGAGGTAAGCACTGCTAACTTCCATTTACAGTTTCTTATACTCAGTTAGCTTCTAAATTGCTTAACCAGTGTAGGCATTGCTTACCCCCCCCCCACAAACAGGCTTAAACCCACTTACTGCTGCTTAAAAGTGCTTACTCCCGCTTACCCCAGCACTAATTTCTTTAAAAGAAAAGAAAAGGGGTTGATAGGAAAGTGGTGAAAAAAGGGGTACAAAAGAGGGAAAGACAATAGAGAAACTAGCCAGGGATGTGCAGGAAGGGTGTAGGGAAGTCTCACAGCTGCCCATTTCTTCTAAAACAACAGCTGTGCATATACACTGAATTTGGAGATAGATTTGGACACTCACACCCCAGGGAGGGGGTGAGAACAACAATAATAAGTTGTGATGCCAGTTAAACCAGATTACATGTCCAGTGGACACATGTTCAAAATGGACAGCTATGTATGGGGCATGATTTTTTTGTGGGAACAGATTGCCCTTCTTTTTTTTTTTTTTTTTTAGGTGAAAGTGAAATGTTGGGGAGGGGTAGTAGGTATAGTTGTGGAGGTAGGTTGGGTAGGTTAGACAAACAAGACACATACAGGGGTGGTATTTGACATGTGGGGGGTAAATACCTTAATGGGGAGGGGTGTTGGGAAATTGGAAGCCCATGAGCCCCCTAGTGGAAACAGTGGGACTGAGGTCCCCACCCATAGGCAGTCACCACTGCACCTTCACAGCCCTGAAGGTGGCTGTGCTGGGGGCTGAGTTGCAGAGCCAGACTGAACTTCTAGTCACAACACGTGGCCCTCGAGTTGATTTATTTATTTATTTTTATTTTTTATTTTACATTTGTTAACCGGGCTAGTCTAACTAGATATATTTCCATTTTCAGCAGAGGCCTGGGGAGAAAAGCTCCACATATAGACAAGAAAGATACCACATAAGCAAAAAAATAACAGATTAAAATCTGGTAGGACGTAGACAGGGAACATTGTTTAAAAAAAAGAAATAGGATTTTAACTTCCTAGACAAGGTAATTAACAACATATTAAAGGTAATTAACAACATATTAAACATTATTTCATATTTTAAAACCACGAAGAGAAAGCGTAAAACCAAGGAAAAGAGAAACAATAATAGAAAGAGAGAACAGATTTATAAAAGATATGTACTGTCTGGAAAAGATGTAGCAGATCACCAAACTGCTGGTTGATCTCTCTACACACCACGACCCTGACCTAGTGATGGGTGACATGTGCCTGTCCGGTCCCGCTCCCAGGGGGGACAAGCCCCATCCTTTGAGGTGGTACCACCCAAAGGTGCAGGACCAACAGACAGGGTGGTCCCGGGTTGGGCCCCAGACATGCTGGTGCCCGGTGCCATGGCCAGCTGAGGTGGGACAGGTGGGTCTGCTGGGATCAGCCTTTCCAAGCGTGCTATTGTGTTTATATGTCATCATATGTGGATAAGTAATAGTCAACACATTCCAGGGTTAGGTATAACAGCATGCATAAGATATTCCCATTAACCCAGACACTAGATATGGAACAGTTACATAGCAAACAGAACACATGCATATGTGGGACCACAGTGGTAATAAGAGCAGCATGCAGGTACATTGATGGCACCATGCCACCAATGTTGGAATAATTCAATATAGCACATGCATAGGAACCATTAAAATATTTATCAAACAATTAGACATTATCAGAACATAGGTGTCATTACATACCAATTGGGGTGGGTATGTTGATTATTGTTGGAGATATGGTTGGGGGGAGAGAAAGATGTCAATTAAAAACTAGTATATTCCTGTAGTCCACATTACTTTCCTGGTCAGTGCTGTTATCTGTACCTTATAAGTCTTACTACACTACCCTATAGCCTTAGTTTGGACAGTGATATGGTTGTCATTATCGTTACACATGAACTGGTTTTACCTGCAGTATACACCTCTTATCTGGTATACCTGTGGAGGGAATGTTTGTTAACACTAACTAACTGTTTCTACACATACTGCCAGATTTGGGGTTCATGTTGTGCACATAGCTATCCAACTCTTTCTGCACAGACTCTAGCCATGTGTTGACCACATGCTGGTGTGCCAGAACATATCAAGTATATTGCCCTCTTCCACCTTTAGTGACCTGACACACACATACACATGCTTTTCTACACAGTTATATTATGTAGCACAGTGTGGGTGACAGTGATACTTTATTACTCAGAGAAATTGCAACACTCACAGTTCCCTACAACACCAGAGTGAACAGTACCAGTACAAGTTATAATGGTCTGTGTTTCTCAGCACAGTGTTCTTATCAGACGTACCTTTGGCAGCAATGTTTGTTAGCACTACATGACTGTTGCCACACAAACCTCCACATACATCTCACTGTTACTGTACACACTCTGACCACAGCTTGACAAGTTGGAGTGTAAATGGGACATACATGGCTTCTTACTCACATAAGGTATTGGGGAGTTGCTAGAGTGCTTACTACAACAGTACTATTACATAATTGCAAATCTACATTACCGCAATTCCTTACAATACCAAAGTGAACAGTAACAGTACAGGTTATAATGGTCTGTATTCCTCAGCACAGTGTTCGTATCCAATGTATCTGTGGGAGCAATGTTTGTTAGCACTACCTGACTGTTGCCACACAAAGTTCTGGATTACACATAGTATTATGCACATCCCACTTTGTTAATGTACACACTCTGATCACAGCTTGACAACATGGGAGTGTAGATAGGACATACATGAAATATAACTCTCCTAACAGTTTTGGGGGTTCTACAGTGACAGATTTGTTCTCATAGGTGTTTGACAATCACTTATATTCCCTGATTGCTGGTAAATATCTGGGATCATCCCACAGACTTACCAGGGGGACAGGGGGACAGGCAGCAGATATGGACCCATATACTGAACATTCTGGCCTCATCTGTACAGTTATGGGGTATGATTCTGTATGCAGCCTACATCCACTCCCAGGATTCAGACCATGGCTGTGTCTACTACAACTTAAACACTGTCCATCACAGTTGTGTCTGCTATATAGATATTGCTGTATATCTCCTATCTGCTTTCTGTCTTATTAATCCCCTGTGCTTTTGCATTCTGACCTTGTATTACAACACTCTTATACAGATTTCCTAGACAGTTATATGTTGTAGAACACTGTGGGCGACAGTGATGTGTGACACCTCATTATTCAGAGCACCTGCATCAGTCGCACTGCTATACAACACCAATGTAAACAGTACCAGTACTGGGTATCATTCTTGTATTTCTGGACACAGTGTTGGTATCTGACAGACCTGTGGGAGAAATATTTATTAGCACTACCTGAATGTTCACACACACAGTACCAGATTCCACATTACTATTATGCACATACATCTCACTCCTTTACTGTACACACTCTGAACACAGCTTGACAAGTTGGGGTGCAAATGGGATATACATGGCTTCTTAGTCTCATAAGGTATTGGGGTGTTGCTAGTGTGCCAGCTTTGTTCTCATAGATGTGTGCCAATGAGCTGTATTTCCTGTTTGCTGCCTATATGTCTGGGATCATCCCACTGATTTCCCAGGAGGAAGAGGTTGATAGGCAACAGATGTGGGCCACTTTACTGGACATTCTGTACATATTGGTACAGTTGTGGGGTATGATTCTGTAAGCAGAGTACTACCACTGGCAGGATTTGAACCATGGCTGTGTGTGCTAAAAAAACAGTTTACATTTCAGTCGCATGTGCTATCTGGGTTTTGTTGTTTGCATTTTTCCTGTTTACTGTTTATGTGTCTCTCAGTTGTACTACATGGCCTCTGGGGATTACACCTGTCATATACAGGCATTCCTACACATTCAATTTTTTGTGCACAGTGTGAGTAACAGTGCTTAATACAACAGTACTATTACATGATCGTCAATCTAAATTACCATATGATACCAGAGTATACACATGCAGTCCAGCAGTTAGATCTTTATTGTCAGGCTATTACACTTTTATTGACATACAAATGATATGAGACACTTCCTGCCATATTCAGTAGTGTATGCAGTACTTGCCTTGAACAATACAGGTTTTATACAGGCAATTAATTCACTACTACTTTTAGTTTTATTTCCTATGACAGTAAATGCATGAGTATTACTGACCTGCCTCGTGTCACAACTTCGGCAGGTGACTAACGTGGGCCTCCTGATTCGTGGCCCATTTTATTGTAGCTGTGGGGGACATAAGAGGAATATTTAGCCATACCAATTCATGATATACCTGAGCTGGCAATTATTACACACATAGTAGGGTGATACTTACACACAACTGGAACATCCTTTGCCGCACTAGCCTCTTGGATCCACTCCTCCAAGAGGTCCCCCTTATGCTGCTTCTGGTCGACATAGTGATGCCTGACCTGCTCACCAGTTCGGGGTATGCCAGTGGCACTGGTGAGGTCGTGGGCGAGACGGTCCCAGGCCTCCACCTTATATTGGGAGCCTTAGTACTGGCCTTGCAGCAGTCTCTGATCATGGTCTTTGACAAGTAGTCCTGCCATGACTTTGGACTCCTAGATGCACCAGCACTGTGCCCGAAAGCGCACACCTTCTCCCCTTACTGCCATTGTGCCTGCAAGGGGAAGCTACAACCAGTTATGAGATGTATTCCTGCCTCTTGGGTTTAAGTAGGGCTGGTTTCCCACACTTTTCCTTGATTGGCCAGTTTTGAAAAAGCTAGGCTATCGGCAAACCTGCTTACCTATGGTTGGCATTGTTTAAAGGGGTATAACACTGGGCACATTGAGTTAGCTGGCCTACACATTGCTTACACCTCCTAAGCTGGCCTGTGCAATCCCTAGCATTGCTTACATTAGACTTTGCATTACAATTCCTTTTTGGCATTAAGTTATTATTCATTACACCATATATGTATGCCTGGTATCCATGATTCATGTGTACATACACGGTATGGGGTCCTTGTTTTTTATTGGTGACTTCAACACTCTATTACAATTACACCTGACTGTTGGCCTTACTGCTGTACTCCGGTTCACATATTTATGTTATGTAGTGGGTTAGGGCACATATGTCTGTATACTGATTCCTTTCACAGGTTCAGTTTGGTTTTACTATGGTGAAGACTTGTTTGCTGATGTCTCAGTTTTCTGTATTTCTGTGATGGCTTGGTGGTCAACTACTGTGACTATGGCGTATAAGGTCCTGGATTCGAGACCGCCATGGCTTTTTGCTTTGTTGATGGGCAGAACAAGAGCTGTTGGATACAGAGTGATTAAGGCACTTTTGAGCATTTGTAAGTCAGTTTGTGTGATGGTAAGCACTGCTAAGCTGCCATTACATCTGCTTACAGAGAGTTAGATTCAGAATTGCTTAACCAGTATAGGCATTGCTTACTGCCACGCAAACGGGCTTAAGCTCGCCTACTAGTGCTTAAATATGCTTACTACTGCTTATTGGTGCTTTAACCTGCTTACTACTGCTTTATTCATTATGTCACTGACACCTCACATGTGCATTTACTGCAGTACTCCAGTTCATAAAAATATGTTATTTAGTGAGTTATGCAACATAAATATTAGTCATAACGTGCTTTGCCATGGAAAAAAGAATGCGCTGAAGTGGGACTCGAACCAGGAATGTCTGCTCATAAGGTGAATGCTCTGCCCACTACACTATTGCAATGCTGCTTCATTTGTGTATATCTTCCTTGTTATCCTCTTCAGCCATTTAAGCTGCATTAACCATAGCTAAGCGATGGGCCCACCCACGCACCTATGGTTAGCTGTAATCGGATTTTAAAATAAAAATAAATACAGGGTTTGTTCATTTTATTTGTAAACACTTGCTGTTGTACACGAGGGGGAATGTTGGTGGGGATATGCGGACACCTATGAGCAGTCTCGCTCATTTCTTACCCCTTTATGCTGTTCTTCATTGCGGTGGCGTGTATATTCTGAGAGCTCTGTTCTCAGACACGCCCCCTGCACTCTTACACACTCCGTGTAAGATTAGGAGCTCAGGCAGCGGGCCTCATTACTATGCATGGCGCGCTGCCGTCCTGCTCCTAAATGGCCGCCTCCATGCAGGACTAAGCTAGTCCTGCACAGAGGAATAGTAAATCCGGGGGAAAATATTTGATTATGCAGGGGGGGGGGTTCATACAAATTACTCACAAAATAAAATTCCAAACTGAAACCTCCCAAATGATATGAAAAATGGGGACCCATAGAAAGGTGGCTGCATTACCTGTCTCCCTGTAAGTCCTCCAGAATAATTAGTTGAAAATTATTTCCATTCACCTGAAGCTCAAAGACCCTGGATTTCAATACCTGGCTGTACTTACCTCCAATCATTTTTGTAATATAGTTGATTAGCGTTTGCACTGAGCATCAGATGTGTATTACCCAGGTAGTAACCAAATAAGAAACATTTTTTTGTTTGGCTTCATAAAATTATAAGAAAACAGCATAACTCTTATATAAGACATAACTTTACAGTGCATTATATGACCTGGAAAAAAAGGAATTCAGCCTTTTTAAAGGATTGCTCAGATAATACTGGTTGCTCATTAGATCACTGCTGCAATAGCCTTAAGGAATATGGGGTATTCTACCAAGGATGGTATTATCCAATTATCCAATTAGCCAGCCAGCTTACAAAGCGATGTCTCCTTCCAAGCACCCAAGCCACTGGTATGTATGTGGAATGCAGAACAAAACAGTAGTCATGGTACCAAGGTGCTAAACCTTAGAACTGTCTTGTTGCCAAAGAGTGGGCTCCATGGCAGACTCCAGGTGATTGGTTGGATAGCTAAGTTCTCCATTCGCGATTATCTTTCACACAAATATTTTAGTAGAAAAGTGACTTGTTCTTTTAAATAACTTATTTTAGGCCATTTCTGTCTGTTAGATGATTTGTTACTAGAAAATATACCTCAGAACTTTGGCTTAATTGTTGGATTTTCTGAGGGAATTCCTGTATAAAACTGTATTTGTCTGGTAAAAATAGCAATATTTTACTTTTAAAAAAAATCTGAGGTGCTTATATTTTAGTTTCCAAAGTGGCCTTTGGTAATTTTTCCACAAAAATGTTTACTTTTCCTATCAGAAATTGTGACAAGTATTTCTTAGCTATATTGATTGCTTATCAGATACTATTCTCAGCTGTAAGTTGGTCCTCAGTACCTGCTGCGATTCTCTAACTTTGTATTCTTTTTTAGTAATGTTTTTGCACCACACCACATAGAACACATAGCCCTCCAGAACACACACCATCACTGCCCTCACATAAAAACACAAACTGCACACCCACCTTAGTGGAGGCTCTCAATAAAAATCTACCCAAGCAGCAGAGACCTCCAAGGCAGAAACGCACTTGACCACCACAACACAACACTAATCATGAGACACATAGCTCTCCTAAAGAGTGTGTCACTCAACCAAAGCCCCTAAGGCAAAACAGCATGCCCAACACACTAGTCATAGGTGACTCGATAGTGAGACACACTGATGTCCCACTCACTAGGTTGAATAAGGAGACAGTAACAGTCAGCTGCCTGTCAGGTACCAGGATCCAACACATAACGCACGCACTCAGGTTGCTCAACAACAGGTACAAATATGACTCTGTCATTGTACATGTGGGTGTGAATGACCTGAGACATACCTCCCTGACTATAGGAAAAGAGACATGGAGGAGCTCTCAGATTATGTAGCTCAGGCGGATATGACCCTAGCCCTGAGCAGCATCCTACCATCACCCAGAATGATACCACAGTACAAGCAGAAAATGATTGATTTCAACAATTGGCTAAGTTTCTGGTGTCATTCTAAGGGGATCCAGTATCTGTCTGCCTGAGATGACATGATTGACAGACCTCAATGCTTTGCCAGAGATGGCCTGCATCTGTCACCCCTGGGCTTCCAGATACTGGTCAAGACTCTTGCCACCCCTATAGTGTTTTTTTAGGCAGTGTTCCAAAGACCAAATTACCACTGTAACAGCTACAAACAAATGCAATCCGAGGGTCATGTTGCTGAATGCTAGAAGTCTAAATCTCAAAATGCACTCACTCGATGCACTCCTTAAAATGGAAAACATCGACATTTGTGCTGTAACAGAGACCTGGTTCAAGGCAGCAGAAAGCACCCCTGCACTACCAGGCTATAACTCATTCCACACCTTTCGGCCCCAGAACTTGGACCAAAGCTCCAAAGGCAGTGGTGTTTCCATATTCATAAAGGATATGCACACCTCCAGACTGGTAGCCTAATATAATGCATCACAGATATTTCAGGTGTAGCTAACATTGGGTAAGACAGCGATTCAGGTCATAGCCTGCTATAGGTCCCCAATCATGTCCCAAGACTCTCACTCCATGTTCCTAAGTACCCTGGAGAGTATTAGGGTCCAACCTAATACTCTCTTACTAGGCTATTTCAACTACCGCTCCATTAACTGGGTAAACTACTCATGTACCAATACACCTGCCCAACGTTTCTTGGAGTTCATTAATTCCAATGCCCTGGAACAGCTCATTCTTACCCCCACTAGAGGTAGCAACATCCTTGGCCTGGTCATTACTAACATGGGCGACTGTTGCTCTACATCAATAGTCAGTTCCTCCCTGGTTAGATCTGACCACAAACTAATCACTTGGAAATTCACATCCCTCCCACCCCCCCAGCAAAGGTAACCACCATGAAAAACTTCTCCAAAGCTAACTTTGGGATCCAAAAAACAGAGGTGGCTAACTTCACAGCACCCATGCAAATGGAGAATAGTTGCATGGCTGCAGAATCATGCACCAGTGCACTGTACGAACACGTACACAAACGCATGGATCTCGCCATACCCAATAGAACCAAGACACTATCCTCCAAAAAAGGAAGCTGATCTGGTGGTCTGGCTCTACAATAGAAGGACGAAACTGATGCAGAATAAGGTGAAGTCCCCCAAGGCTAGAGAAACTCCCTTATCTGCCTCAACAAAAAGCTGAGATCCCTCATCAAATCCTCTAAAGCTAGGTATGAAAACAGAATTGCAGCAGATAGTAAAGATAACCACAAGGCCTTCTATAGTTATGTAAAGAAACTCCACGGCAATACCCAGATTTGCTCTGAGCTACTGCACAATGGTATCTCCTATACCGAGCCAACAGATATTGCCAGTATACTGGCCGACAGATTCAGTGCCAACCTTACCCCCCTCCCCCCCCAAAGCACCAATCATAATACCAGTAGCTTGCCAGACACCCAGTATTACTGCTGCACAGGTTAAAACAGCACTGTCCAAGGCCAAGAATACAGCTTCTATGGGACCTGACAATATATCTGGTTGTGTTCTACATGAACTATAGAGTGAACTGGCACCTCACCTGTGTGCCCTGTTCAATCACAGCCTCACCTCAGGCTTTGTCCCTGCTGGATGGTGCACTGCTACAGTCATCCCACTACACAAAGGAGGGGTAACTACAGACCCTGGGAACTATCGCCCCATTTGCTATGCAAAGCTATGGAATGCATCATCATGGACCTAATAAACAAGGATATAGTGAATCTCCAAACTCTGAATCCCACACAGTTTGGTTTTGTGAAGAGTCATGCCTTCTCAACTTGGTCGACTTCTTTGAGTCAATCACCAGAGCTGTGGATGAAGGCAAGATGGTTCATACAGCCTACCTTGATATAGCCAAGGCTTTGATACCATTCCCCACGCAGGAATCATAGAAAAACTCACTAAGCTTGGCATCAACCCCTATATCACTAGGTGGGTTGCAAACTGGCTCACAAATAGAACCCACAGTGTGAAAGTAGCTGACTCCAAGTCAGACCGCTGATTAGTCACGAGAGGAGTCCCACAGGGTTTGGTCCTGGGTCCTCTCCTGTTTGGTATCTACTTCTCTGAAGTCCAGGCCAACATGAAGGGACTCTGACTGACAAAGTTCACAGACTATTGCAAGTTGGGAGCTATTATTAACTCCCCAAATGATGTTGACATCTTACAGAATGGCCTCACTGTGACCAATGACTGGTGTCAGAACCATGGCCTTAAGCTCAATGCCAAAAAATGTGTCATCATCCCCTTCGGGAAAAACCCAGTTCCCATGATTACCACATTGATGGTAGTTCACTGAACACAGAAGGCATTATAAGAGAGCTGGGAACACAGGTTGACAGCAACCTCTCTTTTGATCACCACATTCCCACTGTGGTCAGAAAGTCCTTCTATGTGGCACATCTCATTACTAAGGGTTTTGCATCCAGGAAGAAAGAGGTCATTGTCTCCCTCTACTCTTCCCTCATTAGGCCAATCATCGAGTACAATGTGCCATTTGGCATGTACCTCACTAGACACCTGCAACAACTGAAGAGGCCGCAAAAGTACCTTGCAAAGAGGATATTAGGCCTTAAATACTTGTTCTATATGGACAGACTCAAAAACTCCAACTATTCCATTCTCTGTCTCATATCACCTACTTAGAGGTGATCTCTACTTGACTTACAAAGCCATGTCTGACCCAGCTCTGTTAGAAATGCTACATCTAAAGAAATCCCAATTCCTCTGCACCACATGCTGCAGAGACCTCATCTTCTTTACCACAATTAACAGAACATGCTGGAGGGACAGGTTCATAACCCAGAGACTGCCCATGCTATGGAACAGACTTCCCATACATGTCAAGCAGAGCACCTAGCTGACCCTCTTCAAGAGGAATCTTGATAAGTGGATGAGTAACAGAAAATTCACCCTGGGGATAACTCCAGTGGCTCTACTCGACAGAGTCACTGGGAACTAAGGTTGGGTGGCACTATGCCAGGGTAACCCTATGGCTAGGCTTGTAAAGGCCCCAGGGCCATTAGCCTAGTAAACACCTATGAACCTATGAGAAAAAGTGTACTGCTTATACATTACTTTGTTAAGAGGGCTAAAGGTAAGTGTATTTTGTGCTTATCATTAAATATTTGTACCTCAGTAACTAGAGTTTTAGTCAACAGGTACTACATTTTTTAGTCAGAGGATGCCATCAATTCTTCTTGTCTCTTGTGAGATTCCTTTCTCAGCTAAGACATATATTAGGGTCCTTCTTAGACTACAGATCCATCTCTGAGCTCCAAAAAGAAAACAAAATGTTTTCCAGGAAGCTTTGACATTTAATCCAGCGTCTTCCTTTTCTCAGCCATTGATGAATGACTCTGCCTTGCCATCAGCTCTTTCTCAGACCTCTTATCTTTTTCTCCTGTTTGCTCTGTTATGCCATGAACTGGAAAGTCAGGGATGTCCTCTGCAGCTGTAAAGTTACCTTTGCTAGGGAAAAGATAACCACCCTTGCAGGCTTCTGGAAAGGTTCTAGGGATGCATCTTTGCTGTACTACAATCAGAAACCTCTTTGCTAGGGCTGGGATCATATGTTGAGCTGCACATTTCCTAAGGTGTCTTCTAGGAAGAAAAAACATAAGTGTAGACATTTTTGCTCTCCTGAAACAGATAGCTGGCTAGGTTTGGTCAAAGGATTGATGAGAGCATTTTTGTATTTCAGTGATGATTTTCCTCCTCAGAAGAAAAAGAAAATAATTTCTTTCCTATAAGAGTCTGATTCTTAGTCTTGGGCATAGGATTTAAATCAGGACTTTCTCACTATGGGATGGAGATTCTGACTTTGAAGAGGAGGTTTCCTTAGATTTCCCTCCAGAAATGAGGGACTTTTTTCAATGGGAACAAAAAGACATGTTTGAATCTCAACAAAGATATTATGATTTATTGCAGATAGATATTTCTCAATCTGTATGTGTTCCTCCTTAGAGGATGCCTTTTTGGCAGCCTACATGTTGCATGACAATAAGACATCTGTTTCTAAAACATCTGATAAATTGGTAATAAAAGTTTACTTTTCATCCATCCCAGCCTTCAGAATTGTGAATTGTCAGGCACTCGTGTACATTTTTGATGGCTTCTTATGATACATTAAGGAATTTAATTGCTGTTCTCTCTCATTCATATACTAAAGTATCTATGTTTTCTGTGGTATCTATTACATCCATAGGTTCAAAGGTTCATAGGTAGGTACTAGGCTATCGGCCCTGGGGCCTATATAAGCCTAGTCAAAAAGGTTCCCTGGCTTTTGCCACCCAAGAAAATTATTTTCCTGTGCCCCTGTCAAGCAGTGCCTCAGAAGTGATCCCCAGGGTGGATTTACTATTTCCCATCCAGTCATCAAGATTTTTCTTAAAGAGGTCCAATGAGGAGCTTTGCTTGACATGAATGGGTAGTTTGTTCCAGAGTATGGGAAGTCTCGGGGAAAGGAATCTATCCCTCCAGCATGTTCTGTTTATTGTGGTGACAAGGTTTAGGTCCTTGGAGTGTGAGGTTCGGAGAGACTAGGATTTCTTTATGTGTAGCATGTCCAACAGCTCTGGGTTTGACATAGCTTTGTATGTTAGGCAGAGATTGCCTCTGAGTAGGCAATATGTGACTGAGAAGAGCTGGAGTTTTTTGAGACGGTCTGCATATGGCATCTGTTTGAGGCTGGTAATCCTCTTAGTGGGTATATCTGTGACTGTTCCAATTGTTGTAGGTATCTTGTGAGATACATGCCAAATGGGGCATTGTACTTGGGTCTGATGAGGGATGAGTAGAGAGGAACAATGACCTCCTTTTTTCTAGAGGAGAACCTTTTTGTGATGAGGTGTGCCACGTAGAAGGATTTCCTGACTACTTGGCAATATGATTATCAAAGGAGAGACTACTGTCCACCTGTGTCCCAAGGTCTCTTATCACACTTTCAGTGTTTAGTGAGCTACTGCCTAGGTGGTAGTTCATGGGTACTAAATTTTTCCCAAAGGGGATGACAATGCACTTTGTGGCATTGAGCTTGAGGCCATGACTTTGACACCAAACATCTGTCTCTGTGAGGCCCTTTTGTAGAATGTCTACATTATTAGGTGATTCTATTATGGCTCCCAGTTTGCAGTCATCTGTGAACTTTGTTAGCCAAAGACCTTCTGTGTTGGCCTGCACTTAAGAGAAGTAAATGCTGAACAGGAGGGGACCCAGGACCGAACTCTGTGGTACTCCACTCGTCACTGGTCTGAAGTCGGACTTGGAGTCTGCTACTTTTACTGTGTGGGTTCTGTCAGTGAGCCAGTTGGCCACCCATCTTGTGACATAGGGATTTATGCCCAGTTTAGTGAGTTTATCTATAATTCCAGAGTGAGGGATGGTATCAAAAACCTTGGCGAGGTCAAGGTAGGCTGTGTTCTCTACCTTGCCCTCGTCTACATCTCTAGTGACTGCTTCAAAGAAGTCAGTCAGGTTTAGTAGACATGATCTACCTTTTATATACCCAAACTGAGTGGGGTCCAGGGTTTGGAGGTTACCTTTGTCTTTGTTTATAAGCTCCAAGATGATATGTTCCATGGCCTTGCAGACCAGGCTCATTAGGCTAATGGGGCGGTAGTTTCCAGGGTCTGTGGTGGCACCCCCTTTGTGGAGTGGAATAACCATCATGGTGTGCCATTCAGTAGGCACATAGCCTGAGGTGAGGCTATGATTGAACATGGTACTTAGGTGGGGTGCCAGTTCATTCTGTAGTTCGTGCAGTATGCAGCCTGGGATGTTGTCTGGTCCCATGGATGCTGTGTTCTTGGCTTTGGAGAGTGTGGTCTTTACTTGTTCATCCATGATTACAGGGGCTTTGCATTCTTCCAGTATTAAGATGGGCCCTTTGGAGGGTGAGAATGGGGTAAAGTTAGCACTGAACCTATCTGCTAGGATGTTGGCAATATCAGTTGGTTCTGTATATTTAGTGCTATTGTGCTGTAGCTCAGAGCAGATCTGAGAGTTGCCATTAAGATTCTTGACATAGCTGTAGAATGCTTTGTGGTTGTCTTTGGAATCAGTGGCAATTTTATTTTCATAACTGGCTTTGGAGGATTTTATGAGGGATCTCAGCTTCTTGCTGAAGCTGACCAGGGACTTCCTCCAATCTTGGGATTTTACTCTCTTTTGCTTCTGTTGTAGAGTTTGTTTATGGCAGGGGACCACCAGATTGGCTTCCTTTTTTTTGGAGGCTAGCGTCTTGGTTCTGTTGGGGATGGTACAATCCATGCACTTGTGTATGTGCTTATACAGTGCATTTGTGTAAGATTCAGCAGTTGTACCTCTATTTTCTGTCTGCATGGGTGTCATGAAGTTTGCCACTTCTGTCTTAAGAAGCATGAAGTTGGCTTTGGAGTAGTTTTTGATGGTGGTTTCCTTAATGGGGGGTGGGATATGGATGTCTAGGGTGATTAGCTTGTGGTCAGATCTGACCAGCAAGAAGTTGACCTCTGGCATGGAACACCAGTTACCCGTATTGGTAATGACCAGGTCCAGGATATTGCTGCCCCTGGTGGGAGTGTGGACAAGCTGATTAAGGCACTGGAATTTATGAATTCCAGAAAACGTTGAGCGAATAAGTTGGTACATGAGTTGCTTTCCCAGTTGATGGTGGGGTAGTTGAAATCACCCATAATTAAGGATTGTACCTTAATATTTTTCAGTATCTTAAGAAATGAAGAGTGGGAAACTTGGGGCATAGTGGGGGATCTGCAACAAGCTGCAACCTGGATTGCAGTCTTTACCAATGTTAGTTGCACTTGGATAATTTCAGATGCATTATGTTGAGCAACTAGCCTGGAGGTGTGGATATCCTTAATGAATATAGACACGCCTCTGCCTTTAGTGTTTCGGTCCAGGTTAGGTGGCCGAAAGGTGTGGTATGAATTATACCCTGGTAATGCATGGGTGCTCTCTGGAGCCTTTAACCAGGTTTCTGTCACTGCACAGATGATGTTCTCCATTTTAAGGAGTGGCTTGAGTGAGTGCATTTTGAGGATTAGACTTCTAGCATTGAGTAGCATTACCCTCAGAGTTTGCTTACTTGTACCTGTTTCGGTGGTGAATTTAGCATTTGAACCTTGCCTAAAAAAGGCACTATAGGGGTGGCAAGAGCCTTAGCCAGTATCTGGAATCCCAGGGGCGACAGGTGCAGGCCATCTCTGGCAAAGCATCATGGTCTGTCGACCATGTAATCCCAGGCAGACAGATACTGGATCCCCTTAGAATGACACCAGAAGCTTAGCCAATTGTTGAAGTCAATCATATTTTCCTTGTACTGTGGTATCATTCTGGGCAATGGCAGGATGCTACTCAGGGCTAGGGTTATACCTGCCTGTGCTACAAGATCTGAGAGCTCCTGCATGTTTCTTTTCATGTAGTCCAGGGAGGTGTATCTCAGGTCATTCACACCAACATGGACAATGACAGAGTCATAGTTGTACTTGTTGTGGAGTGACCTGAGTGCGTGCGTTATGTGGTGGATCTTGGCACCCAACAGGCAGCTGACAGTAGCTTTCTCCTTGTTTAGCCTTGTAAGTCGGACATCAGTGTGCCTGACTATAGAGTTACCTATGACTAGTGTGTTAGGTACGTTGTTTTGCCTTATGGGCTGAGGTAGAGTGGCACACTGATTTTGTGGGCTGTGTATCATTTGGGTATTGTTGGGGGGTGTTGGTTGTCTGTGTTTTAGCTTGGGAGGTCTCTGTTGCTTGGGCAGATTTTTATTGAGAGCCTCCGTGAATGTGGGTATGTGCTTTGTGTTTCTATGTGTGGGTTTTTGTAGTGTGGGTTTTGAAGGACTATGTGTTGAGTGTGGTGTGGTGCAGGTGTTAACCTTTTCCTCTTGACTGTCTAGTCCAGTCTTGGCTGGAAAGAGCTTGGCTTCCAGTTTGGCTATATAAGTGCATCTCTCAAGTATTCTTTAAATGACTAAGAAACATAAACATATTGCACATAGCATCTTAAAAGCAGGATACAGCTCAAATATTGTAGAATTAATGTAGAAAACAAAATGTATTCAATAATGGTTAAGAAGCTGTTCCACTCAGTAATAAACAAGGCTTCATCAGAACAATGATGCACATTTGAAATGCCATTCCATAACCTTAGGACAATAACTTGACTTCTCGAGTACATGATCTTAAAGACATAACTCACATTCTTCTATAAATAAATCAAAGCTTATTAATAAATATCAGCACTAAAAATGTAATAAAAATGGTAATCTATTTTTAAACCTAGCACTACTTTCCAGGGATAATGGTATGCCTTCCCCCAGATTCAGCACTCCAGCAGGCAATATGTCTGCCATGCGATCCAGGATTAAGCTGTAGGGACGTGCATGAGCGCTCCTGCACTAGTCCTGCACGGACTCAGCCCCATTTGCAGGAGAAACCCATGCAAATTAGGTGAATTTGCGATCCAGGAAGCTGGAAGCCGGACATGCAGGACTAGTGTAATCTGCAGAAATGTACTCTGCCAGTAACGGAGTACATTTCTGCAAACTACAAAATGGAGCCATGACAGCTCAAAATAAAGGGTGGATATTATGTAGAAAGCATACCAATGACCAAATATACGGTCATTGGCATGGAAAACAGTTGAGAAAAAAAAATCAACTTTTATTTTTATTTTACCAAAACCAAAAAACTGCTGAAAAACTTATTCTCCACGAAAGAAAGCAGCAAGAAGACCAGGAACGACCGCCAAGGAGAAATTCAGCCAACCACACGATGAGGAACAACAGATTATAAACTGAGAAATGGTCGTCACCTCCAAGAAAACAAACTCCACCAGCAAAACACCTTTTATTAACGCCACAAATAAATCCACGTTTTCGTCGGCAATGCAACTTCATCAGATAAAAACAATTGATTTACCCCTGTATTTTATACACAGCTTAATTAGTTAATTGAATAAATGATTGAGTAAAAGTGATTGAATAAAAAACATTCTTAAAGAAACAACTGAACTGACAAATAATGTTAAAAATATAAAATAAATTTAAATCTACTGTGTATTATAATTAATTATACCAAAACAAATACCCACACTTGCAATATAAATCGCTTATATTGAAATTACAAGTGAAACAAATAAGAATATAAATACATAAAGTTTCCAAACAACTTTGTTGTTGGATATCTGTTACAAACTCTTATAAATTATTAATGTATTTAGGAATAAAGGTTAAGCATTATATGTATTCATAAGTTAAAAATAGTAAAATTTCACCAATTTATACACGTGTAAAAATATGTTAATATTAAAAAATGTTATGAACATGTTAATCAAAATAAAATAAAATAAACATACTTAAATCTTACAGTTGATCTGCCTTTAATTTTAAATAAGGCATAATAGAAATAGAATCATTCAAACCCGGAGGTTTGTTAGATTCCAAAATAATCTGGATAATCGTGCTGCCCTCCCTAATGCATTTGGGCACTGCTTCCAAAACAAAAAACATAAAAACTGCAGATTCACATACAACTGCATGTCTATAAAGTGCATTTGTATTGCATTGTTTCTGAATTTCGTAACAATGTTCATAAATGCATCTTCTAAGCTGCCTTTTCGTTCTCGCCACGTGACGAGAGACAACACCGGCAGACAGCCAGATAAACTATACCAGTGGAATTACAGTTATAAAAATGATGGGAACAAATCTTTCTATTCCTACTTTCTAAATAAACATGTTCCTGGTTAATGACATGTTTACACTGGGAACAACGGCCACAACGAAACGTGCCTTTCCTGTGGTGATCAGAGGTACTATGGCTTGTGTTATGTTCCAAAATCCTCTTGATATTAAAACCCCTTTTGTATACAAATTTACAGGTCAAATATTTTAGATTACTCAAGTCAGTAAATTCCTTAAATGAATTCAATTCCTTTTGGATAATGTACCTAATGTGTCCCACATCTGCACTGTGTTCTGTAACAAACACCTGGTTGGAACCAAATGAAGTGAGGGGACCATGAATAGGGTCCACATTATTAACTGTTTGGCTCTTCCCTAGAATGGGGCAAAATCTGGAACCCCTAGCCAAATGGACTTCTTCCCGCACTGAATTAATCAATGTGATAGGATACCCCCTGTCTACAAACAGGGAACTCAACTTGTCCCCCTCAATTTGAAAAAGAATGTCATCTGATGTCATATGGGAAACTCTTACAAATTGACCCTTGAGTATTGACCTCTTTTGAAATTTGGGATGTGAGCTGTTGTAGTGTAAATAACTGTTAGAAAAGGAGGATTTCCTGTATATACATGAACTGAAGCCGTCAAATTTCTTAAACAGGGTAACATCTAGATAGTTGACATGGTCTGATGATATACTGTATGTAAATTTCAAAAATTTTGTTGTAGAATGTAAATAAGTTACGAACTCATCAATGCAGTGCCTGGGTCCTGTCCAAAAGATACAAATGTCATCCAAGAACCTGGTATAGTGTGTCCAATATTTGGAAAATTAACTATTGAATACAATTTTTTTTCTCCCATACTGACAAAATTATGTCAGCATAGGTGGGGGCACAATTTGCTCCCATGGAGACACCTGATATCTGCTGGAAGTATTCCCCACAAAAATAAATGTAGTTGTTACTCAGGACCAACCCCAATAATTCCAAGATCAAGTGTACATCATTGTTAGTAACACCCTTACATTCCCAAAGAGCCTCCTCCATCCAGTTCAGACCAATCGTGTGTGGGATAACAGAAAACAAATCTACCACATCGATGGTGACAAATAATAAGTCTGGCCTGTATAGGTCATTGGTTATGCCCCGTAAGAATTCCCAGGAATCCTTAAGTAGGTGTTCCTGTTTCCCCCATAGCTGTTTTAATTTCCAATCCAAAAATTTGGAAAGGTTATGAGTTTTGGAACCCTGGGCAGCCACTATTGGTCTAAGGGGGGGATCCTGTATGTTTTTATGGATCTTCGGCACACCAAAAGCAGTGGGTATTTTGGGATAGGGGTTGTCCAAATAAGCGTAAAGATCAATTTCAATAATTTCTTGGTCTAAAAGATCTTTAATGGCCAAATCAATTTTTTTATATGAAATATGAACCTCATTTAGGGAGGCAGTGGTGTATTTTGTAGTGTCCTGTAACAAATTATACATTTTAGCTTCATCTAATATTCAGTCCATGATAACAGTACCACCTCCTTTATCAGGTTCCATAACTCTGACCGAATGATTGGTACTCAATTCGGTCAGAAGAGTGGTCTCAGCCTGATTAAGGTTAGAACCATATTCAGCATTGCCCTTACTACTACGTATCTGATGCTCTATCCTGTTTTCCAAATTCCTTAATTGCGGGTGTAATGGGGGATTGTAAGTGCTAGATTTCTTAAGCATGAATCCTCGCCCCATGTAGGTAGAACCAAACAAATTCTGTAAATTGAGTTTACGTATAAAAAGTTTGACATCTAATATAGTGTTAACTAAACTACTACCCCTACTGGGAACAAAATTTAAACCCTTAGTAAACAGTGAAAACCATATCTCAGAAATAACTGCATCACTATAGTTGTATATATGGTACCCATTCAGTGTGTGCATAAAATAATCACCAATAGCAGACACTTCAATGAGCCCAGAATTTACCAGTCCTGTTTCTTGTTCCTCCTCCACCCTCTAGGGTGCACCCCCCCCCCACCTGCCGAGGGGATTGGGGTCCCGAGAAATGTTGGTTCAACTGCTGGTTGTATGATTGCTTGCGGAGGCGTTCTGACCTCCTGGGTAAAAAAAATCATCATTAGCCTCGTCAGCAGAATGATAGAGTGGTAAAGGAGGAAAAGGTTCTTGAACAGAAGACTGGAATTCCTGGACACTAGGAATATCTCTGGGGGCATGTTGTAATAAAACACCACCCCTAACTAGGGGTGGATTGGGATATTTTTATTTTAGCTGATCTCGGCTGTTTAAGTGTAGGGCAGTGGCGTGCAAACGGGATAGGGCAATAAATAATAATAAAAAAAACTAAAATAAGCATTCTAACCAAAATCACTATTTTGCCATTATACTCAATGGCAGGCAGAAGACAACAAGGTGAGTGAATAGTGGTTTCTAAGGGGGGAGGCTCACTGTGGGACCTGTAACTATGTATCAGCAGGCAATCCTATGCAAATGAGGGGAATGATACTGAATCCCAGATTTCCACTGCATGCTAGTCAGCACCCAACAGTGTAAGAGCAGGAATAGTTTGGTGCAAGCCAAGGAGTTAGCTAGCATTATAGGGGTGTGTGTCAGGCACACTGTAAGTGGATTGGAGCCCTGTGGCTCGGGTTTGCCTGAGCTTAGCAGAGCTAAGCAAGGGTGTGTGTCTGAGGCTGCCTAGCACTCTTTACATTGTCTAAGCAGGTGTGCATGCCGCGTACTGGGTTTTAAAGGAAAAAAAAAAGTAAACCAGGAAATAGCAGCTCTGTGCACATTTGAGCACTGTGTTTGTGCAGCACACCCTCGGGCTTAAACAGGAAGGCAATGGGAAGGGAAAACAGTAGTAGGACGGTAATCTAGAGAACTAGCATAGCTGGCAGGTGGAATGTATCAGAATCAGCCAATTACACAGGAAGCAGACCAGCCCAGCCCAGAACACTACTATAAACTGTGCAAACACCTTTCCCTCTGGTTTTTCCCACATACTCAACACCACCGGTGTATACAAACAGTGAACTTTAAAAAAAAAAAACAACGAAAGGATAGGGGCTGCAATAGCTATCATACAACAACATGTGGAAGAGGCTGAGGGTGGTGAGGATGTGAATGCAGTCGACCAACCCACAGTGAGGAGATGGAGAAGAGTATACAGACCCAAGGTAACCTACCAGGGGCTACATGAGCTGGAGATAGTGGAGCATTATAGGGTGGACAGGGACCTCCTACAGCAAATTGTTGAGCTGTGCCGGCCACGCCTCACACACAGAACTAACAGAGGGGAACCCATCCCAGTGGATACCAAGGTATGTGTACACGTAAGAATACTAGCTACAGGTACCTTCCAAAGGCCAACTGGGGATATCATGGGGATCTCACAGGCATCAGCATCCAGGGTACTCCACCAGTTCCTGGATGCCATGTCAGCACATGCCAGTGAGTACGTATATTTCCCCAACACCTGTGAGGCGTTGGCCAGCAATATATATCAGTTCCACCAAATAACAGAATACCATGAGGTAGTAGGTGCACATATGCATCAAAGCACCCCCCGGTGAGTGGGGTAGGGTCTACATCAACCACAAGGGCTTCTCCTCCATCAACTGCCAGGTCATGTGCGATGCCCAGGGTATAATAATGAATGTGTGTGCTGGCTGCCCTGGAAGCTATCACAATTCCCACATCTGGCATCTGACACAGCTGTACCAGAGATTTGCCAATGGGGACATCCCTTATGGTCACCTATTGGGGGATGCTGGGTACGCACTGCAGCTGTGGCTGATGACGCCCATCAGAAATGCAGACACACCCGAACAAGAACTCCATAATGAGGCACATGCACAGACCAGAATTATAATAGAGCATGTGTTTGGGATGCTCAAGTCACAGTTCTGGTGCCTAGACACATCCGGTGGAGCCTTGCAGTACTCACCAGCTACATGTACTCAAATTTTCATCGTATGTAGCATGCTAAACAATATGATCCTGTGGAAACAACTGCAGCAGGAACAGCACAGGGCAGGGCCACACAGCCCCCCCACCATTGCCAAGGCCTGCACAGGCACATATTGACTTGGAGGAGGAACAACCTGAGCCTGCCACAGTAGGCAGAAGGAGGCAAGTACAGTATGCCCTGGCTTTGGCAAAGAGGCAACGCATAGCACATACACTGACACAGGAGGGACCCAGGGAATGACACCTCTCTTTGACTCGCACATACAGTAAAAGGGATGTCAAACATGACACTACCTGTGCTCAACCATGTGTAGGGAGTGTACTATGTGCATCCAACATAGGCAGCCCTTCAGCAAGACCCTCAATACTGTCACACCCACAAGGTAAGTCACTTAACTTACCAATTGCCAAATGTAGTAGTATGTGTTGTTACCTGAATCTATGGTATGGATGTGAGCATGTAAGGGAATCGGGTGGCTGAATGGGATGCCAGCAGATAGTAGATACCTATAGTGGCAGCATGATATCTGTAACAAATACTGGTGTCACCACACTAGGCAGTACTACACATGGTGACAAAACCAACTGCAGGAAATGTGCTGGGCCACATGTGAGTCCAGATGACACACACATGCTAGTCAGGGAGGTTCACATACCCAACAACAGTCACAACCTGCAGGACAGGTGTATACAAACACAAACAAAGGCTGTGCTAAGGCCACTGAATGATGCCTATGGGTAACCTCCCCTGGTAGGCCTACACAGACAGACTACATCAGGTCAGGCAGTGGGATGTTAATTCTGAAGGGTAGGAAGTTAGAAACTAATATGTAGGTCAATCAAACGTAAGACCTGTAGTACACTGACATGCCTCTAGTCAGCATGATAGGTTAGAAAACAGAATGAAATGGAGTACCTGACATACCAGTACAGTCATACCAAATGTGTACAAGTTTCAGGTGAGCCCCCACCAATCCTGTGTAGCAATGTAGAAACAGCCAGGTGTGCCCCACCCATAGCCTATATAGACATGTAGTAACAGTCAGGTGTGCCCCCCAATCCTATGTAGACATGTAGTAACAGTCAGGTGTGCCCCCCAATCCTATGTAGACATGTAGTAACACAGTCAAGTGTGCCTCCCCAATCCTGTGTAGCAATGTAGAAACAGTCAGGTGTGCCCCCCATATCCTATGTAGACAGAAATAACAGTCAGGTGTGCCCCCCAATCCTATGTACAAAATGTAGTAACAGTCAGGTGTGCCCTCCAATCCTATGTAGACATGTAGTAACAGTCAGGTGTGCCCCCAACCCTATTTAGACATGTAGTAACAGTCAGGTGTGCCCCTCAATCCTATTTAGAAATGTAGTACCAGACAGGTATGCCCCCCAATCCTGCGTAGCAATGTAGAAACAGTCAGTTGTGCCCCCCATGTCCTATGTAGACATGCGCACTCAGGTCACTCCACAACCAGTACAAATATGACTCTGTCATTGTCCATGTTGGTGTGAATGACCTGAGACATACCTCCCTGGACTACATGAAAAGAGACATGGAAGAGCTCTCTGATCTTGTAGCCCAGGCAGGTATGACCCTAGCTCTGAGTAGCATTCTGCCATCACCCAGAATGATGCCGCAGTACAAGGACAAAATGATTGACTTCAACAATTGGCTAAGCTTCTGGTGCCATTCTAAAGGGATCCAGTATCTGTCTGCCTGGGATGACATGGTCGACAGACCATGATGCTTTGCCAGAGATGGCCTGCACCTGTCACCCCTGGAATTCCAGATACTGGCTAAGGTTCTTGCCACCCCTATAATGCCTTTTTTAGGCAAGGTTCAAATGACAAATTCACCACCATAACAGGAACAGGCAAGCAAAAACTGAGGGTGATGTTACTCAATGCTAGAAGTCTAAATCTCAAAATTCACTCACTCAAGGCACTCCTTAAAATGGAAAACATTGATATCTGTGCAGTGACTGAGACCTGGTTCAAGGCTTCAGAGAGCACCCCTGCACTGCCAGGCTATAACTCATACCACACTTTTCGGCCATGTAACCTGGACCGGAACAGCAAAGGCGGAGGTGTGTCCATATTCATTAAGGATATCCACACCTCCAGGCTTGTTCCTCAGCATAATGCAGCCAAGGTTATCCAAGTGCAACTAACTCTGGGCAAAACTGCAATCCAAATTGTAGCTTGCTACAGATCACTCACCATGCCCCAGGATTCCCATTCCTCTTTTCTTGATGTACTGGAAAATATTAGGGTTCAAGCAAACACCCTAATAATGGGCGATTTCAACTACCCCACCATTAACTGGGAAAACTACTCATGTACCAACTCCTTCACTCAATGCTTTCTGGAATTCATAAACTCCAAAGCCCTGGATCAACTTATCCACACCCCCACCAGGGGCAACAATATCCTGGATCTAGTCATTACCAATATGAGTGACCGGTGTTCCACACCTGAAGTCAATGCCTCATTGGTCCGCTCTGACCATAAGCTAATTACCCTAGATATCCACATCCTGCCTCCACCCCCCATTAAGGAAACCATGGTAAAAAAATTCTCCAAAGCCAACTTCATGCTTCTTAAGACAGAAGTGGTGAACTTCATGACACCCATGCAGATGGACAATACAGTTACGACTACTGAATCCTACACACTTGCACTTTATAAGCACTTGCATGAGTGCATGGATCGTGCTATCCCAAAACAGAACCAAGACACTATCCTCCAAAAAAAGAAAGCCAATCTGGTGGTCCCCTGCCATAAACAAACTGTACAACAGAAGGAAGAAACACTTGCAAAAGAGAGTAAAATCCCATGAGTGGAGGAGCTCCCTGGTCAGCCTCAGTAAGAAGCTGCAATCCCTGATAAAATCCTGCAAAGCTAGTTACGAAAACAAAATCGCCACTGATTCTAAAGACAACCACAAAGCATTCTATAGCTATGTCAAGAATCTCAATGGCAACACTCAGATCTGCTTTGAGTTACAGCACAATGGCACTAAATATGCAGACCCAACTGATATTGCCAACATCCTGGCAGATAGGTTCATTGCTAACTTTACCCCCCTCTCACCCCCTAAACAGCCCATCTCTATACCGGAAGAATGCAAAGTTCCTGTAATCACGGCTGCACAGGTAAAAACCACACTCTCCAAAACCAAGAACACAGCATCCATGGGACCAGACAACATCCCAGGCTGCGTTCTACATGAACTACAGAACAAACTGGCACCCCACCTAAGTACCATGTTCAATCATAGCCTCACCTCAGGCTTTGTGCCTGCTGAATGGCGCACAGCAATGGTTATCCCACTCCACAAGGGGGGAGCCACCATGGACCCCGGGAACTACCATCTTATTAGCCTGACGAGCCTGGTCTGCAAGGCCATGGAATGTATCATCATGGAACTTATAAACAAAGATATTGGTAATCTTCAAACTCTGGATCCCACCCAGTTTGGGTTTGTAAAAGGCAGATCATGTCTCTTAAACCTGATAGACTTCTTTGAAGCAGTCACCAAAACTGTAGACAAGGGTAAGGTGGTTCACACAGCCTATCTAGATCTTGCCAAGGCTTTTGACACCATCCCCCACTCTGGAATTCTAGATAAACTCACTACACTAGGTATAAATCCCTATTTCACAAGATGGGTTGCCAACTGGCTCACTGACAGAACCCACACTGTGAAAGTAGCAGACTCCAAATCCGACTTCAGACCAGTGACAAGTGGAGTACCACAGGGTTCAGTCCTGTGTCCTCTCCTGTCTGGTTTCTACTTCTCTGAAGTACAGGCTAACACAGAAGGTCTTTGGCTAATGAAGTTCTCAGATGACTGCAAACTAGGAGCCATAATCAAAACTCCTAACAATATGGACATCCTACAAAAAGGCCTCACTGAGACTGATGCCTGGTGTCAAAGCCATGGCCTCAAGCTCAATGCCAAAAAGTGCATTGTCATCCCCTTTGGTAAATACTCTGTACCCATGAACTACAACATAGGCGGTAGTATACTTAACACTGAAAGTGTCATAAGAGACCTTGGGACACAGGTGGACAGTAGTCTCTCATTTTATAATTACATCGCCAGAGTAGTCAGGAAATCCTTCTACATGGCACACCTCATCACACATGGTTTCTCATCCAGAAAAAAAGAGGTCATTGTTCCCCTCTACTCACCACTCATTAGACCCATTATAGAGTACAATGCCCCTTTTGGTATGTACCTCATAAGACATCTACAACAACTGGAAAGGCCGCAGAAATACCTCACAAAGAAGCTTATCAGCCTCAAACAGATGCCCTATGCAGGCCGTCTCAAAAAACTTCAGCTTTACTCCATCGCATATCGCCTACTCAGAGGTGATCTCTGCCTAACATACAAAGCTACGTCAAACACAGAGCTGTTGGACATGCTCCACTTAAAGAAATCCCAATCCCTCCGAGCTACACGCTCCAGGGACCTAAACCTTGTCACCACATTAAACAGAACATGCCGGAGGGATAGATTCCTGTCCCAGAGACTTCCCATACTCTGGAATAAACTACCTATCTATATCAAACAAAGCTCCTCATTAGCACTCTTCAAGAAAAATCTTGATGATTGGATGGGAAATAGGAAAGTCACCTTGGGGATCACTTCTGTGGCTCTGCTCGACAGTGGCACAGGAAAATAATTTTCTTGGGTGGCAAAAGCCAGGGTACCTTTTTGGCTGGGCTTGTATAGGCCCCAGGGTCGATAGCTTAGTACCTACCTATGAACCTATGAACCTAGTAATAGTCAGGTGTGCCCCCCAGTCCTGTGTAGACATGTAGTAACATGTATGTGTAGGTATAATACCAGTGAAGCACAGATGCCCAGAGGTGGCCAAGGTAGCAGGATAAATTGTAGCATTTGTACAATATGCAGGTATGTGTGTGTTAAGTTGGTGTGTGTTTCATGTTGTGTGAGAGCGGTCAGTATGTATGCATGTTGAGGTACGACCTGGTGGCCATTGCCCACTACTGTTCATGACAGGGCCAAATCCTCAAAACTGCAGTTACACAAAGACAATTCTCACCCATATAACACATGCTAGCAGTAAGTCATTGTAAATGTATGGTGGTAATATGTGTCACCGTCTGAAAGATTGACATGGCATGACTGTTGAGCTAGACATACAAGCAGTACACAAGGGAAAGTACCCCAGACGTACAGTATATAATGTGTAACTGTGAAATGGACACACCCTTGGAATTGTACATACAGGTATGCATCACATTATCTGGGCCTGTAGTAGGGAATACCGGTGTCATCTGCCCGAACACTTGCAGATCACAAAGGTGATATGACTGATGTATTGGGAAACAGCGGATGTACTTGCACATGCCAGCATAAATGGAATGCCCCATGCATATCTGTGCATCAGATGCAAGTAGTGTCCATAGCACACATGCACCCAGCTCACCCAAACACCACCCAGAGGTACCTCTCTGGTCGCATCCCTGTTGTTGGGAATGGGTACAATATGACTCTCACCTGTATATGGCAATAGCAAAAGAATGCAGCATGCAGTGCAGTTGTCCCATGCAGGTGTGTCCCTAGCTGTAGGTAGCACCCTGCCAGCACCCACACCATCTGATCAATATTGATAGAAAGTATTGGCATGAACACCTAGCACACCTACCCTGTCACCACAGGGGAATATACTGTATGGCGGTCTGGGACTGAAGAACTGGTAGAATGCAATGGCCTGCCACAGCTGGCCCGCAACACCACCAAATGGCCTACAGGCCTCTGCCAAAGGTCTGTGTCTCACACTTACTGCCAATGCATGTTATGTCATGGACACCCAAATAACAACATAACATACTCCAATAAAGCCATATGCAAGGCCATGTGGACAAACCACAGTAACATGTCCACCATGTTCCACTGCATGAACTGTGGGCCAACACAAAAACACAACTGTGATGAGGTGATAACCTCAGGGAAAGTATCATAGAATGTATGCATAATGTATGGAAGAGGATAGAATAATAGAGGGGGGGTGAGAGCATAGGCAGCATGGAATATGCAAGGTCCAACACACAGCCGTGTGCACACACTATCCCTGGCTGCAAACACATACATGGGTGGCTACAAACCTGCCCATACTCTACAATAGGGGTAATGTCTCGACTTATGGCCCCTGCCTCTGGGTAACCTGTATGAATCTATACAGCTGTGAGGTATTGCCACAGCAAGATAAGGCCATACTGTCATGTCGATGGATGTACAAGTAGGGGATCCTCTGCCAGCACTGTACCAAGGTGTTGAACTAGATACAGAGACCCAGCAGCAAATGTCTGCAGCTCCCCTCCAGAATGGTATAACTTTCCATGAATTTAAAGGCATTTGCAAACAATACTGGACACAGCTGCATTCACCCTTGTTCCACAGGACATCACTGTGAGCAAAAATGACCACCTGACAGTACTTGAGGGCATACAACATCACATTGTATAACAGTACACATGTCTGAATATCTCTGCTAACACCAGTACCATGTAGCAGAAGCAGCACAGGCACAATCACCTACAGTAAACACTATCCCTTGCACAGTTTGACCCCATATTGCCAAATGATCTACGGATACCCTGCAGAAACAGTTTGCTACCTGTAGGTGTACAACACAAAAGTCTGCACTGGAGTATAAACTAACTGGAATGGATCCACACATTAAATACAGAAGGGCATACTGGGCATGCTTACACACTTAGAGGAATGAAGGCAATGTCTGACAACAACATACTGAAAGGTAATACTGGGCATGCTCACACACTTAAACAACTGAAGCCCATGTCTGCAAACAACAGCAGACCATACATATCTGACAGTTGCAGATGTAGTGCATACACTCCTCAGTATGCACCAGTCATGCTTTGCACACACATTGGATAGGAATACAGACATATATTCAAGGACAGCACACTATAATATGCCAAAAGTAGACATACAGAGATGTGTGGAAGAGATTGACTGTGACAAAGGGCCATCCATCAGGTGGCCTGCCCCACCCAGCACACAGCAAAATGGCTACAACCACATGATATGTAAATGTCACTCACTGTAGAAATTAGCCACTGGTATCTGTCAGCATTACAAACTATGTAGTGCAAGAGCTAGCTGTGCAACATGACTGTACATGGCAGTAGTCGTCTAGCAGCTGTATACACATACCTGCTGAATGTAACCCTGTGTTTGCCTGATTGTGGTGTGTCAATCTCTAGCTGAATGGGTTATGGCCCATGCACACACACTGACCTCCCCATAGCCCTACTACAAAAAGCCTGTTGATGTTATCCACTTTGAAATACACCTTTGGGAATGGAATAGTCCACTAATTTCTGTGGTGTGTCCTAAAATTGTGTAATGCTGTAGTGTGAAAAACTAGTTAGGTAGGAGTTCTAATCCCAGACATGGCAACTGTGTATGTATGTGTGTCTCTGACTGTGTATGGAGCAATGCTTTTTAGGCTAGTCACACTCACTACAATTCAAATGCCCTACTTTGGCAAAGCTGCTGATGTCATTCACTGTGAAATACACCTTTGGGAAAGGTGTAGCCCAGTAATCTCTGTGGTGTATCCTATAACAGTGTAATGTCATAGTGTCATAAACTAGTTAGGTAGGAGTTCTAATCCCAGACATGGCAACTGTGTGTGTGTGTGTGTGTGTGTGTGTGTGTGTGTGTGTGTGTGTGTGTGTGTGTGTGTGTGTGTGTGTGTGTGTGTGTGTGTGTGTAGTGAGCAATGCTTTTTAGGCTAGTCACACACACTACAATTCAAATGCCCCACTTTGGCAAGGCTGCTGATGTCATTCACTGTGAAATACACCTTTGGGGAAGGAGTACTCCAGTAATCTCCATGGCATGTCCTATAACTGTGTACTGCTGTAGTGCAATAAACTAGTTAGGTAGGAGTTCTAATCCCAGATATGGTAGGTGTGTGTGTGTGTGTGCGTGTGTGTGCGTGTCTGTGTTTGTCATTCGTATCCTGTGTGGAGGTAGCTGTGAATACGTAACAACTGGATGCATTGTGGAGTGGGTTTTGTAAATTTCTAATATGGTGGCCCTATGATATGTCACAATGTCCACCTTACAAGGATAACAAATGTGAAATACCCGAGAGGCTGGGGTGGCAATCTATACTCCTACATGTGACATCAAGGCCTGGCGAACATAGTGAGCAACCCATGTATTACACAGAGAACACTCTCAACCCACATCTCATACACAAACACACTTGCCTAGGCAACAACTGCTATGTTGGTAGTACCCTGCATATTGCCCACAGATAGTAACCATGGTGTGAATGCAGTGGATGGCAGATGGCATGGCACCCTGTCCATAAGTAAAATACGCATCTACATTCAGAGAGTGTGCCTTCACTATGCTCCCCACTGGATGCCTGCAACACCTGTGGTGCCAACAAATGTGACCCACAAAGGACATACCATGCCTTATAAACATGTCCTGTATGGACAGATGCCACTGACACCAAGGAATACCTGTATCATGCTATCAATGTAGGTGCAGAATCAACCTGCTGTCCATTACCTGTCCCCAGCACATGAGGCAAGGACAGGCACATCTGATTATCACAACCTGTATACACAACATGGGCCAGACACCCCAGGTACAGTTCCACATGTCACTGTAAATGCATGTGGGACTTGTGCACATCCCAGACAGCATCCATGTCATGGACTAAAGAACAAATAAATAGCAAGCATTGAACAGCAATGGCCACACACAATAGATACCCAGGTGACTGGATGATGAATACAATACCCACCTCTGTGGACCAATACAGACACTACAACCCTGAGCCACACTGCAGATCATTGTCATGTGGCCTGATGCTAAGGTATACTCTTTGCCTAGCCTTGTATAGCCTTCTGGCACTGTCAACCACTATGCACCTGTGAAACAATGCCCACATGCGTGTCAGTACTGGCACCCTGTGTGTGTGTGTGTGTGTGTGTGTGTGTGTGTGTGTGTGTGTGTGTGTGTGTGTGTGTGTGTGTGTGTGTGGTGCATAATGCTTTTGACCACATTCACACTCACTACAGCCCCCACTGGCATACTGAAGCATGCTGTCTGATGTCAGACACCTCCACATACCGTTTGCCTAAGTAGCCTCTGGATAACCCCTGTGGTGCATGTGATACCTGCACAGTACTGTATTGTGGCAAATTAACTAGTGAGGAAGTGTATTCCTGACCCTGCCATGTGTGTCAATGTGTGTGAGTCCCTGAGAGAGTGTGGCTGTGTTGACTCTGACACCTGTTCATGTGGACAGGCATGTGTACTACACCTACCGTATCACTACCATATCACTGTTGCAGATGTCACTCACCATCACATATACATTTGGTAAGCTCCTCAACATGTAAGCTATGTGGTGCATCCAATAACTGCATAGATATGTGATAGCAGTCAGTTAGGGGTTTGATATCCTGTAATGGTAGGTGTGTGACACAAACATGCTTAGGTTTTACACTCCCACCCCCTCCCTGACTTATCCATGCCTCTGTCTGCCTCTCACTCCCTCTCTGGTGGATGTGGAGAACTACTCCTGCTTTGCTTTGGCAGCAGCATGCATTTTGTAAGTGATGCTCATGATCAGCTGATGGCCTCTGCATGAATTGCAGCCCTACTCTAGCTGATTGCATGTGGAACAGCTGTGATAACATTCCCATAACCAATTGCATGGAAACACACTCCAATATCTAGGAACATAATGTTGGTGTTGGGCCTCTTCATTCACTTTGAGCAGAACCTAGATCTGGTATTTGGCAAACAGCATCACAGATGGATTGGGGATTTACCTCTAACAACATACACTGTGGAAACAGGCCAACACACAGGAGGGGAGTGTGCCTGACATGACTACAGCTTACCATATGTGGCTATGTTCACATTGGTTGTGGTTATGCACTTTCACACAGGTGTCTGTTACTCTGTGCCATGACATGCCTGTAGAGCCTGCTATATATGCAGGTACATGTGTATTCCTCATAAGAAATGTAGGCCAGTGTTGCGGCAGTCTGCCTGTAGCCTGCACAGTGCTTTGTTATATGCCTAGCAGCTTAGTGTACTTACCCAGTGAGATGTTATGTCCAGATACTTACCAGATGTACTGCTGCCAGGCCACCATAACAGTCATGTATGTTAGATGGGATATTGGGATACTGTACAGATGTATGTCATTACCTAATGGGCAGTATGTGGCCATGGCACCTCTGTACCAGTGGTTATTATGTGTCAGGACAGACAGGGGTGTGTGAATGCATTACCTATGGGGGCAAATGTATCCCAATATTTACGTGATATACCCATCTACATGGCTAACATCCACATTGTCAGGCTTGGTCCACATGTCTTGCACTAAGGGGTTCTGTGTATACCTCTGGACTGATTAGAGTGTGTCAGACGGACCACATTTATTGACCATATCTCTGCTGTAGTCCAAAGGATCATTACTGTGCTAGTAGTGGTACTGTACTATGATGTCCTTAGGATGTCTGTTAGTAGCCAATGGCACACATGTTAAAAGCAGATGTGACCTCCCACACACGTCTGTGAAGACAATCCCTATTACAGTATCAACAGTCTACATATATACCTGCAATACATACCTGACATCCCCTTGCACTAAGAGGTTGGGGCTACTGGGGCTGAATTAGGGCTCCACTTCATGTTCAGGACATATGGAGAACATATATGTATAGGTTTATCTTCATGTATGCGTATTGCACATGGGCGAACACCAATTGTCCGAAAGGCAGTTTGCAACGTTTGCAAACACCGAACAGAAAAAGGTTTGAATGTGCAATGAGTGAATGCACAGTGGCATTCGCTCATTGCACATTTGACATTTTGGGGCGGATTGCACTATAGTGGGTATCGGAAAATGGTCCCTTTCCCCACTGTAGTGCGATCACAGAGTTAGAATATTAAAGTAGGGGGTGTGGGGAGTGCAGCCTTTACACTTCATTAGATTTTTTTGTTCGACATTAATGTTCAAAAATCAGCGAATCTGCTTTTCGATTTGCTGATTTTCGAACATTTACAACTGTCGCTGTTTTGATTTTCGTGGTTACGATTCACTCATATGAGCAATCTGTTTTCATTTTCGTGGTTATGATTCGCTCATATGAGCAATCACACCACTGTGATTCAGGTTTGTAAAGGTAAACCTATGCATATATAATTATCCATATATCTATATATACACATATACATATCGACATACATAGATGGATATGTATATATATATATATATATATATATATATATATATATATATAGACACCCAGATATATACATATACACAGCAATATATGTCTACACATATACAGATAGAGATATATATGCACATATACATATGGATATCTACATATATAATGACAGTAATAGATATATCAGAATAGATATGTATGCACATATAGTTATAGATATCTACATATATATTTACATAAATAGGCATATCTGTAAACATATATATATATATATATATATATATATATATATATATATATATATATACACACACACACACACACACACACACACACACACACACACATATATATATATACATACACACACACACACACACACACACACACACACACACACATATATATATATATATATATATATATATATATATAGATGAATATACATACATACATACACACACACATGTATATATATTTAGATATATATATATATATATATATATATATATATATATATATATATATATATATATATATATATATATATATATATACATATATATATATATATATATATATATATATATATATATATGTATGTATATATATATGTACATACGGAGAGATGTACACATGGCCATATATATGTTGCACTATACAGATGTGTATACAGACATATGTATGAATATACACGTGTATGTACATGTAGACATATAGCAACCTATTACATGTATATATCCATATTTCTGTCATGTGTAAACCTCACAGTTGTGTATACTCTCAGATGTATCTCACCGTATGTATCTGCTATGCATACATTATGATAAAACAACATATGTGATGAAACAGTCATATTAATAACAAGTACTACACAATGGTGGAAGTAAAGGCAATTGTTCAATACTAATCAATATGTGTACTGACAGACATATTTGAAAACAACAGCTGTCTTCACACTGGTCATGGCGCAGTGGTTAAGTGTTGTGACAAAAGTGTACAGGGTCCTGCGTTCAAGACTTGCAAGGGATTTTCATTTTGTTGCTGGGCAGAACAAGGGCTGCCGGATACAGAGTGGTTAAGGCAGTTTTGAGCAGCTTTAAGTGGGTTTGTGTGGGTTTGAGTGAAGCTAAGCGGTGCTAAGCTATGGGTAAACGTACAGGCGCTTACACTGTGTGGACTTCACTTACCAGTGTGCAAATCAGCTTAGCTGTTATATTGTATCAATGTTGATACCTGCTAAGCATGGGTTAGCCCTGGTAACCAGTTCACACAAAAAAAATGCTGATGTTTAGAAACACTTTTAATAATAACAGCAAAGCTTTCGGTACTATACCCTTCTTCAATACTACAAACAATTCAAAAATCAAAGCAGTTGAATTTAAATAGGAACCAAACCCATCACATGATTGCAGCCAGCCAACCATGCAATGAAAACACATAAATGTCAAAATTTAATGATGAATAATTAAAATAAATAATTAAAAACACAACAGTACATCAATAAAATCCAAACTTTAAAATTTAGTATGTTGTAGCCTCACTAAAATTGGTTTTAAATGTATTGCTGTGTTACAGCCAGGTGAATGGTCAGCAGCAAAACGCAAAATGCATTCATATTCTTTAATTTCTAGGAAGTTGTTAATATCACCACCTCTCATAGATGCATACACCGTATCTATCACCCTGAATTTAAATCTATGGGCATCCCCATCGGTACTAATGTGCTTATATAAATCATTATTTTCATTCTTTCTCCTAATATCAGATTTGTGTTCAATAATGCGCTCTTTAAGTTTTCTAGTGATCTTACCTACATAGAAAAAAGAACATTGAGTGCAGGTAGATAGATAAACCACAGCCAATTGCGTTAGTTCTAATGTGGTTTATCTAGCTACCTGCACTTAAAACCAATTTTAGTGAGGCTACACCATACTAAATTTTAAGGATGTACTGTTTTGTTTTTAATTATTTATTTTAATTATTCATCATTAAATTTTGTCATTTATGTGTTTTCATCACATGGTTGGCTGGCTGCAATCATGTGATGGGTTTGGTTCCTATTTAAATTCAACTGCTTTGATTTTTGAATTGTTTGTAGTATTGAAGAAGGGTATATTCCCGAAAGCTTTGCTGTTATTATTAAAAGTTCTTCTCAATGTCAGTGTTTTTTTGGCATATTTCTTTTTGTTTTACAGCAGAAATTCTGTTTCGTTAACCAGTTCACACCACCCAGTCTGATAACATAGCAGGGTAATAACATCTGTAATAAGTGTATGTACTGCCATGTACAATAAATGCACCTATGTACTGTCATTACAGTAGCAAGGGGTGTGAGTATCATGTGTGGAACACAGGTATATATGAGACCTGTACAGCACTGTTATCCATGTGAATGTGTTACATACAGGGTTAGTAGCCCAGAGTACATGCTGTCACACTGGCATGTAGTGTATCATGGCAGTACTATTGTTGACAGTGCTTACCCAGGCAAGAGTAGAGTGCTAAATGTAGTGCTGAAAAAGGGGACACCTGCAGGCATAGCTGGACTCTGAGGCCTCCCTGTTGTATCCCTGGTGTGTGAGCTGTATCACAGTATATAACCCCTATTGGGTAATGATCTGACATGTGGAATGTAACTGTAGACTACCGTCTGTACAGCACATGATAGTGAGGGCTCCTGACATGTAGTTATGGCATACATATTGTTGTCAAATGTCTATCTGTCAACACATTCATCCTACTGCATAGCTACTTGCCAAGCTGATGACTGTCAGTCCCTGTACAGCTGTGCAGATGGTAGATATCCAGCTGGGATAAGTACAGGCATCCTAAGCTTGATTGACACTGACATGTCTGCCCAGCTATTTAAGAACTAGCACATATTGGAGATAACACCCTATACACACCACATGCCATGGGCACCTCCACTACACTACCACAGTCAACAGAACATGCTTGGGTACAGGTCTCCATCACAGACACAAACCATGTGTTGTAATGCATGTTGCATACATGTCAATTTGATCACCACAGTGGTCATGTGCAGGAGACACCTGGAGGATTGGTTGATGCATGTCACTCTCACACTGAGGATCACCACAGTAATGTCTGTCAATATATTGCCTGCTGCCACATGGCAGGTGGCAGGATACCACTGTACACACAACCACTACACAACTCACCTCTCCTTGGACAATAGCTAGGTACACAGCTATGGCCATCTGCAGCGATGCACCCCAGTACTGACACATGTGTATGTGTGCATGACTGAGTATAGCAGTGTCTGTGTGTTAGCACACCTGTACTTGGGAATTCCATGAGGACCTTCACAACCACTGAATGGGTTGATAGGCATGGTTTACCCATTGTGTTCTGGCAGGTGTGTGCATGTGTGCATGTCTGCATATCTGTAAAGGCATTCTAGGCTCTCGACTCTATTTACATACCCATTGCCACACAGTAGCACAGACAGTGTTTTGATATGTCATAGCAGGGCAATGTGAGGGTGCAACACCCTACTATGCCTACTGCATAATGTGCATTAGATGAATATCCCTGCTGTACCTCCTCGTTGGGATCTACAATGGGTTGTATCTGTGATGGTGGGAATGTCAGAGTGTCAGGTCGGTTTGAGGGTCATCACGGGTTTCAGGGAGTACAGGGGATGTGGGGGACTGTCATTACACATACACTGCTCTGCCACACCAAGGTACACCCAGTATATGTCCCATGTACCATTTTGGTTACCACTCGTCACCTGATACCACAATATGCAACTGGATACCACAATATGCATGTGTTATGTATGTAACACACAGCCTACCGTACCACACACAGTGGGCACATGGTCACCTGGCAGCAATAGTCTGCTCTCTCTCAGTCATAAAGTCTGTAATGTGCGTCTTGCTGCTTACTGTCCATATACACCCATTACATCCCCCATTAGCATACTGTACATGTCTGAGGATGTTCTGCATGTAACATTTAACCTGGGACACACCTCACCCTAAATGCTGTGTGGTGTGTGCAATGGAAGCCACACACTTCAGTATCACTACATATCTAAGTAGGGGTCTAGTCCCAGTGTGGCCAAGTAAGAGTGTGCGTGTATGTGGATGGGTCTACATCAGGTTGCAGATTATACATGCCTCAGCGGGTCACCTCTCCATGTGGTACAGGCAATAACTGTTATACAAACCTGTGACGTGTTCAACTGTACCCCAGATAATATGGTTTTGATGCACACAGTGATGGTGTCACCACAGTGCCATACCCTGTTGTGGAATATGACTGCAGACCATCCTCGTGTTGACACATGTACACCTACAACACAAATGGATAACACTATAGAGACCACAATCAACCAGTGTTACTAACGGCTGTAATGCATCATTGCTAGATGGCTACACTACCTGACATATATGCATTACACTTTACTCCTTACAACATGTTACACTGCAGTACTGTGGTACACTGTAGTACAGTCACTGTATGCATCAAAACCATATTAGCCTGTCCCTGCATTGATGGTATGGATGACAGGGATGTGGCACAGGTATCATAATATGCATAGGGTGTGTTGTTGGTTTGCCAGCGGCTGAGGGTGGGCCATACATTTGACACCATGTGTGTGGGTGAGGGGTGTACTGAGGTGAACTGGGCATGGTGATGTGGTGTGTGTAGGTATGTGGTTGCCATAGGTGTGTTTGTATAGTGTGTGGATATGCATGCACACAGTTCTGCCATGTAGCTACCCTACACAGGTATTTATGGACAGCTGCAGACCATACCTGGCAGGGTGTGCAGTGGACTGTCCCTGCCTGGGGTTCCATGGGCACATCCAGGTATAGGCCTTGATCTGCTACTCTCACCTGATGATGACAAATGTCCACTGGAACCAGGTCCCTCCTGGGACTGGCCAAGACCACGTGCTCATGGCCTGCTGTGGTGTGGTGTGGACAGTGCCCCCCTGCAGTGCTAGGGCTGGTAGTGCCATTACAGGAGCCCCTTGATGTCCTAGTATGTCCACGTTGCCTGCCAGCTGTTGGGGTTTCTGGCCTAGGTCCACATGGCTGTCACCGCACTGCCGCCACACATTCAAGCAAGGACAGACCATGGTCGAAGAGGGCCAGCATCTCACCGGGCCGTCTTTCCATGAACTCAGTTAATGCACGGATGTCACCAGCCAGTTCACAGGTGCTGTCACTTGCTGATGTGAGAGCAGCCCTCTGCAGCCTCAGACCCTGTCTGGTGTAACATTTCATATGTGCCTGCACCGCCATGACAGCCAGAAACATGCGCCTGCTGGTAACAGCTGTATCACATCTGCCAAGGGCATGATGACCAGTGGCCTTACCACGAGCACCCTGGGAAATCTGCCTATGTGGTGCCCTGCTGGACATCGGGCTATGCCTGCTGCGACCAGACACAGTAGGCATGGTTACTGCACTTTCCTGTGCACTGCCACCAAACGCCAGCTGTCCCTCTGCTATGGCCACTGGTGATGGGATACGTATAGGCACTGAAACTGTGTGCGGGGCTGGGGTGGTTAAAAGGGAGATGTCAAATGATGGCACTGTTTTGGCCCCTGACAACCCCACCTGTGCCTCAACAGTACTATCATCTTCGTGTCTGTATGGACACCAACATCAGATTGCATGCAGGAGGGACCCTGACCCACCTCGCCACCTGTGGGGGAAAACAATAAATGCACTTTAAAACCTGTACAGCATTGCATAACAGTATATATACACACACACACACACACACACACACACACACACACACACACACACACGCACATACACGCACACACACACACCACCGTAATACCTACCTGAGACTTTACAGACAGTCCCACGTATATTTCCATGTGTTCCCCATCCTGCATCACACTTGGTAACATACACACAGTGATACCACTCATTAACATATCAGTCCTCTAAATGCAATACAAGACCTGTTACTACATTACCTGCCTGACATGTGTGTAGTTGTTTTAGATGGCCTCACTGCTGTCATTCAGTGTTCACCCTGTGTATGTCCAAACATCATGAGCATGGCCCCTATATGTGTGGGCTACTATGTTCACGCCATAATAACATGGCACTGGAGTGTCATGTCTATGTATTGCTCAGTACATGCCAGATATGCTGCTCAATCAGCCTATCATGTGACAACTGTAATATCTGGATGCACTCCCTGATGTTGACTAGTACTTCCCCAATGCATCTGTAGTGCTGCATATGTGGGTTGCCGGTCATCTCTCTGCTGAATGTGATATTAAGGGTATACCTGATGTCTACCTTCCCTCTCAATGCCTGTTCCATGCTACAGACCTTATTATACTATCACTGTCCTGTCATTACAATGACAAGTGTTCCTGGGGTGTAATGTGGCAGTCCATGTCCATGGACTGCACGATCCCAAAGGGAAGTACTGCTGTATGAACAACCCCACAATCACACATGTGCATACATGGCCACCAACACAAACACACACACATGCCCACATGCATCCTGCATGCATTAACCTCCCTCCACTTCACCAGAATGACCCTACAGACAAGCTAACTACCCACCAGGATGCACACACACACACACACACACACACACACACACACACACACACACACACACACACACCTACAGGTGAGGTTGCACAATGATAGTACACACAGTCCTCCTATTACCCATCTATCAACATGCATAACATATGATACACAACAGCATGCAGTGCAGCTATAGTCAATCCATGCTAGCAACAGTATACATGTGTGTGATGCATGTGCTGTGTCACTATGTGATGCCCCTTCCCCTGGATACCACTGCACCCATGTACACAGTATTGATGTGCACCTGTTCTGCACCCTGCCATGTACTATGCACCACACCTCACAGGTGTACAACCCATTGCTGAATGTGCAGTACTGTGTCAGTTATGTCACCTATAATGCTCACATCCCCTATGTTTTTCAGCTACACATAACTGGGATGATATGTGGACAGATGTCATTTGTGAATGCTTGATATCTGATTTACAGCTCTCAACATCAGCGGACCATGTATGACCAGTCCAATACTATTACACTGACAACCATCAGAGCATACCATGGCTATGGGGGGGTGCACAGACCCTTATTGATAGGACGCACCCATCCTTGATCTGCCATAGGACCACATCACCGCATATCTTAACAGTAAGTGAGCACGATATGTGACACATGTCCTGTACTTTCACATGAAGTGTCTATGGACGGTGTTAGATGTGCGGATGCTGACTGCGATGCATACACTCCGTGTGGGCATATGTGTGCACACCCTTATCATTACAGTTAGTTGCACTTATTGCTATGTGTACTACAGCAGTCACTATTTCTGGCAGGGGTATACTAGCGTGGGCCATCTGCATTTGCCAGTGTATGTTCAGTCTGCCCTACACATGTCCGCCTAATCTGCATGATTGCAAGGTCTGCTCATTTCCACATCCCTTGGTGTTCACACACTGCTGTCACTATTGCTGTGGGGGTAGGGTTACATCTGCCAGAGTTCCTGAACCTGACTATGTGCAGATACAGCCATTCTTAGCAATCTTAGGACACCCCCCACATTCAGCCTCTTCGCAGATGCTTGACAAGTAAGGCCTACACATGTGTGTCACTTTCCAGTGTCCCATACACTGAGCATACACTGAACACCACATGTTACAGCCTAGTGTCAGCTGATAATGTGGACCACAGTAATACCTTATGCCATAGTGTATATCTGCAACAGTTGCCATTGTCCTACAGGTATATACTCTGGTGTTGCACTGTATATGGGTGTTTTTCCAAACATGTCCCTACTGTAGGCCATGTCTCCCACCATTATGCTACTCCCTGTGGACACATTGCACAATGACAGGATATTAGTTATCTTGCAGGTGTCTGACATACCCTTCCAATACCCCATCATGGTCACCACTGTGATGCTGTGATTTAACAGCAACAATATATGCACATGTACAGCATGCATTCTGGGTAGGTGTGTTAGATGTGTGCATGGAATATACCATAGTCATTACATGCCCAGTATATTGGCAAGCATCTACATAAACCATACTCACCAGCTACAGGCTGCTGCCTTGGTGGTACACCGGAGGGACCTACATAAGAGGGTGAGAGATGCAAAGTCAGTGGCCACACCAGTGGCATTACTTCCACCACCAGCTATTGGCCACAGTAATATACATGCCTCCCATTACACAACACACAATATGATGGCTTACATCAGATAGCATGTTCTCGATGGTTGGGGTGGAACCCCCAGGGCAGCCTGTGCCTTAGCATTTTTCGCTGGGTATTCAAAACACCTAAGGTTTTTTCTCAATTGCATTTTATACCAATCCCTTGTAAAATTTAAAACCCCCCTTTTGGGTTTGTTTGATGGGGTTTTTGGGTTGCCCCCCCCAAAAAAAAAAAAAAAAAAAAAAAAAAAATTTTTTAAAAAAACCCAAAAAAGGTCAAAAAACAATGATGCCAGGGGGGCCCTGCCCTCATTTAACCCCGCTGGGTGTTTTTGGGAGGTTTTTTTTTTCCGGAACAAAAAAACTTGGGGAAAAAACCCCCCCGGGTTTTGGAACCCCCCCAAAAAATTTTTTCCCCTTTCCCAAAAATTTTGCACTTAAAGCACTTCGGGGGGGTTTTAAGGTTGCAGGGAAATTACCATGTCATTCATGCCCTTTTTGGGAAGCATCACTAAACAACCCCCAGTACAGGCTGTTTGGTGGCCCCGGAGGGCCTACAAAAGATGAGAGTGAAAAGTCAGGGAACCTGTGGCATTTTAATGGGTGGTTCAAACATCCTACTGTCCCAATCTCCCACATATGTTTTTTAACTCATGCAGAAAAATTATCAGTGTCGAATCTTCCACCTAAAATGGTTTTAAAAGGGTTTACGACCCGGGGCCTTAACCTTTTTGGGTGAATGGTGCGGGGTTTTGGCATAAGGGGCGGTGCCAGACTCAACTCCTCCACACATGTCGGGGGGGGGCCCCCCGGGGGGGCCCCCCAAATCAGGCACCCGGGGGCATTAAAAGGGTCAGAACAATATCCAGCCCTTCCAAATTTTCATGACATCTTACCCTTGACACATTAGGGGGCGGCCCATTGCTGATCTCCTGCCAAAAAAAAGGGGGAGTGTTATGTGTTCCCGTGTTTTTTACTGCTGATTGGGGTTTAACCCCGGGGGTGGCCGGTGAGAGAAATTTAAAAAACCCCTTTTTAAACATCATTACCCCCCCTTGTGAAACCTGACCAAAACTAAAAGGAGGGGCCGCAAACCAGGGAAAATTGTTTTGCCCCCTTTTTTGGGGTTTTGTAGCCATTTCCTTGTGGACATTCTTTTCCCACAGCTTTCACTCTCCCTTGTGGGCCCCTTGGCCAAATGTGTGGTATTTTTTATGTTTTCACTCTGAACGGGGTTTTTGGGGATTTTGGGCCTGGGACTTTTGGGAGTGAGACATTTTTCAACAATTTTAAACAGTCCAAATACATTTAACATTGGCCACAAACCCCCCCTTTTCCCCCATTTGGAATAATGTTGACCCCCCGGGGGCCCTTTTGGTAGCAATTTCGGGGGAAACCCAATCGGGTTTTCCCCCAGAAAACCACGCATGTTTGTCCCGGCAGGTCCATGGCTTTCAAAAAAGGCTCAAAACACATTGTTTTAAAATTTGGGACCCATTTTAAATTGGGGGGCCCCCTTTACCCCAAGCCCTTCAGGCCTGCTGTTTGATATGGGGGGACTTTTCCCCATTTGCCATTTGGGGGCCCATGGGGCTCCCATGCCCACCATTTCCAGGTTTTCCAACATGTGTCCTACCACCCCGTACTGTCACTTATTCCAACTGCCATTCCACCTATTCCAACCATATTCTTCTACTTAAAGACAAGGCAATGGGTCCCAAGGGCCCATGTGCATAGTCCATGTTCCGGACACTTAGATATCGTGATTGCTATGTGTGCGTCCTCACATGTTGCCACTTTGGTAATATAGGACAATACATACACCACATGTTACAGCCTAGTGTCAGCTGATAATGTGGACCACAGTAATACCTTATGCCATAGTGTATATCTGCAACAGTTGCCATTGTCCTACAGGTATATACTCTGGTGTTGCACTGTATGGGTGTTTTTCAAAACATGTCCCTACTGTAGGCCATGTCTCCCACCATTATGCTACTCCCTGTGGACACATTGCACAATGACAGGATATTAGTTATCTTGCAGGTGTCTGACATACCCTTCCAATACCCCATCATGGTCACCACTGTGATGCTGTGATTTAACAGCAACAATATATGCACATGTACAGCATGCATTCTGGGTAGGTGTGTAATTGTAGATGTGTGCATGGAATATACCATAGTCATTACATGCCCAGTATATGTATGGCCAGATTGCAGGTAACCCTATTACACACCTATGGCATTCCTGCATGCTACAATATAGGTTAACCTGAGTATCCTGCAAGAGGTGGGCTGTGGAACCCATGTGTCCATCATTATGGCATTACTTCCACCACCAGCTATTGGCCACAGTAATATACATGCCTCCCATTACACAACACACAATATGATGGCTTACATCGTATCAGTCAGTGTTGCTCTGCATGGTTGACGGGTATGGCCCACTACCCACAGGGACAGACTCTAGTGTCCTTAGCAGTTGTTCAGCTGAACGTCATTACAAGAACACCTGAAGGCATATATAAATCATTCCACATCATCTATTGCATTATTAATAACCAAGTACTATGGTCAATTACATGCATATATACTTCACATACCTGTTATAGAAATTAAGTCTCTTCTGGATGGTTTGTTTGATGTTTTTTTTTTTCTTTTGTTGTTGATTGTGCCTTATACACACTCTCTCTCTCTCTCTCTCTCTCTCTCTCTCTCTCTATATATATATATATATCTGTCTCTCTCTAGTAAATGGATTGAACTGCTTTGAATAGATTGCCACATGGATTTTGTAGGTGATGTACATGATCAGGTGATGGCCTCTGCACCAATCAGTGTCCTCCACTTGCTACATGCATGCAGCATGCTGTGTAGTACTTCCAATTACCACTGTCATGGTAACCAACTACTATAAATCCCTACATCATGTGGGCGTGGTTCATAGGTTCATAAGTAGGAACTTGGCTATTGGCCCAAGGGCATACATAAGCCTAGCCAACAAGGTTCCCTGGCTAACGCCTCCCAAGAAAGTTATTTTCCTGTGCCACTGTTGAGCAGAGACACAGAAGTGATCCACGGGGTGTATTTCATATTTCCCATCCACTCATCAAGATTTTCTTAAAGAGTGCTAATGAAGACCTTTGCTTGACATAGATGGGTAGCCTGTTCCAGACTATGGGAAGTCTCTGGGACAGGAATCTATCCCTCCAGCATGTCCTGTTTATTATGGTGACAAGGTTTAGGTCCCTAGAACGTGTGGCTCAGAGGGATTGGGTTTTCTTTAGGTGTAGCATGTCCAACAGCTCTGGGTTTGACATAACTTTATATGTTAGGCAGAGGTCACCTCGGAGTAGGTGATATGCTATGGAGTAAAGCTGGAGTTTTTTGAAACGGTCAGTGTAGGGCATTTGTTTGAGGCCAGTAATCCACTTTGTGAGGTACTTCTGTGGCCTTTCCAGCTGCTGCAGATGTCTTGTGAGGTACATTCCAAAAGGGGCATTGTAGTCTATAATGCATCTAATGAGTGTCGAGTAGAGGGGAACAATGACCTATTTTTTCCTGGATGAGAACCCTTTTATGATGAAGTGTGCCATGTAGAAGGACTTCCTAACTACTGTGGTGATGTGACTATCAAAGGAGAGACTACTATCCACCTGGGCCCCAAGGTCTCTTATCACACATTCAGTGTTAAGTAGATTGCTGCCTATGTGGCAGATCATGGGTACAGAGTTTTTACCAAAGGGGATGACACTGCACTTTTTGGCATTGAGTTTGAGGCCATGGTTCTGACACAAGGCATCTGTCTCAGCGAGGCCCTTCTGTAGGATGTCCACATCAGTTGGGGACTTGACTAGGGATCCTAGTTTGCAGTCATCTGTGAACATCATTAGCCAGAGGCCTTCTGTGTTAGCCTGTACTTTAGAGAAGTAGATACCAAACAGGAGAGGTCCCAGGACTGAAGCCTGTGATACTCCACTTGTTACTGGTTTGAGATCAGATTTGGAGTCTGCAACTTTTACAGTGTGGGTTTTGTCAGTGAGCCAGTTGGAAACCCATCTTGTGACATAGGGAGTTATACCTAGTTTAGTGAGTTTAGCTATAATTCCAGAATGGGGGATGGTGTTGAAAGCCTTGGCAAGGTCAAGATAGGCTGTGTGAACCACCTTACCCTCATCTACGGCTTTGGTGACTGCCTCAAAGAAGTCGATCAGGTTCAGGAGGCATGATCTGTCTTTCACAAACCTGAACTGGGTGGGATCCAGAGTTTGGAGGTTACCAATGTCTTTGTTTATGAGTTCCATGATGATACTTCTATGGCCTTTCAGACCAGGCTCATCAGGCTAATAGGACGATAGTTCCCGGGATCAGTGGTGGCTCCCCCTTTGTGGTGTGGGATAACTGTTGCTGTGTGCCATTCAGTGGGCACAAAGCCTGATATGAGGCTATTATTAAACATGGTGCTTAGGTGGGAGCCAGTTCGTTCTGAAGTGCATGAAAAACGCAGCCTGGGATGTTGTCCAGTCCAATGGATGCTGTGTTTTTGGCTTTAGAAAGTGCAGCTTTTACCTGTGTAGTTGTGATTACAGGGACTCTGCATTATTCCTGTATAGATATGGGCCCTTTAGGGGGTGAGGGGGAGGTAAAGTTAGCACTGAACCTATCTACCAGGATGTTGCCAATATCAGTTGGTTCTGTAATTTTCGTGCCGTTGTGCTGTAACTCAGAGCAGATCTGGGTGTTGCCATTGAGATTCTTGACATAGCTATAGAATGCTTTGTGGCTGTCCTTAGAATTAGAGGCGATTTTATTTTTGTAGCTAGCTTTGGAGGATCGTATAAGGGATCTCAGCTTCTTACTGAGGCTGACCAGGGAGCTCCTCCACTCATGGGATTTTACTCTCTTTTGCAAAATTTTCTTCCTTCTATTGTACAGTTTGTTTATGGCAGGTGACCACCAGATTTGCTTCCTTTTTTTGGAGGATAGCGTCTTGGTTCTGTTTGGGATAGCATGATCCATGCACTCGTGTAAGTGCTTATAGAGTGCATTTGTGTAGGATTCAGCAGCTGTAACTGTATTGTCCATCTATATGGGTGTCATGAAGTTCACCACTTCTGTCTTAAGAAGCATGAAGTTGGCTTTGGAGAACTTTTTTACCATGGTTTCTTTAATGGAGGATGGGGCGGGATGTGGATATCAAGGGTGATTAGCTTATGGTCGGATCGGACCAACGAGGAGTTGACTTCAGGTGTGGAACACAGGTCACTCATGTTGATAATGACTAGGTCTAGGATATTGTTGCCCCTGGTGGGGGTGTGGATAAGGTGATCCAGGGCATTGGAGTTTATGAATTCCAGAAAGCATTGAGCTAAAGAGTTGGTACACAAGTAGTTTTCCCAGTTAATGGTGGGGTAGTTGAAGTCACCCATTATTAGGGTGTTTGATTGAACCCTAATAGTTTCCAGTACATCAAGAAAAGAGGAGTGGGAATCCTGGAGCATGGTGGGGGATCTGTAGCAAGCTACAATTTGGATTGCAGTTTTGCCCCGAGTTTTTTGCACTTGGATAACCTCAGATGCATTATGCTGAGCCTGGAGGTGTGAATATCCTTAATGAATATGGAGACATCTCCACCTTTGTTGTTTCGGTCCAGGTTACATGGCCAAAAAGTGTGGTATGAGTTATAGCCTGGTAGTGCAGGGGTGCTCTCTGGAGTCTTGAACCAGGTCACAGTCTCTGCACAGGTATCAATGTTCTCCATTTTAAGGAGTGCCTCGAGTGACTGCATTTTGAGATTTAGACTTCTAGCATTGAGTAGCATTACCCTCAGTTTTTGCACACCTGTTCCTTTTATGGTGGTGAATTTGTCATTTGAACCTTGCCTAAAAAAGGCACTAAAGGGGTGGCAAGACCCTTAGCCAGTATCTGGAATCTCAGGGGCGACAGGTGCAGGCCATCTCTGGCAAAGCACCATGGTCTGTCGACCATGTCATCCCAAGCAGACAGATACTGGATCCCCTTAGAATGACACCAGAAGCTTAGCCAATTGTTAAAGTCAATCATTTTGTCCTTATACTGTGGTATCATTCTGGGGGATGGTAGAATGCCACTCAGGGCTAGGGTCATACCTGCCCGGGCTACAAGATCAGAGAGTTCTTCCATGTCCCTTTTCATGTAGTCCAGGGAGGTACATCTCAGGTCATTCACACCAACATGGACAATGACATAGTCATATTTGTACTTGTTGTGGAGTGACCTGAGTGCTTGGGTTATGTGGCGGATCCTGGCACCCACCAGGCAGCTGACAGTAATCTTCTCCTTGTTTTGCCTGATGAGTGTGACATCAGTGTGCCTGACTATAGTCGCCCATGACTAGTGTGTTGGGTATGTTGTTTTGCCTTATTGGCTGTGGTTGAGTGGCACACTGAGTTTGTGGGTTATGTGTCATTTGGGTTGTTGGGGGATGGAGGTCACTTACATTTCTGCTTTGGAGATCTCTGTTGCTTAGACAGATTTTTATTGAGAGCCTCTGTGAATGTTTTTGTGTTACTATTTGTGGATTTTGGTGGTGTAGATTTAGTGAGACTATGTGATGAGTGTGGTGTGGTGCAAATGTTTACCTTCTCTTCTTGACTGTCAAGTTCAGTCTTGGCTGAAGAGAGCTTTACCTCCAGTTTGGCTAGATAAGTATATCTCTCACAGGTTGTAGTGTTGGGTGGTAGGAGGAGATGGTTGTCTGTGTACATGAGGCAATTTCTACATTGCCTCAAGATGCCCAGATTCATCAGATAGACAGGAGAGAACACTGGGAGCGGACGCTTGGACGTGCCTGAATAAAAAAATATTTTCCTCTAGATAAGTGAGGAAAGTGAGTACAAGAGCTGTTTTTCTCTAAGCAAGTGAGAAAAGTAAGTACAAAAACTGTTTTCCTCTAGGTAATGAGGAAGGTTGAGTGCTGTAGTAATTAGTAGCTTATTTAGTGCTTACAAGTTCTGAACAAATGCTGAGCATGAATAAGCAAATTTAAGTGCTAAAACTAAGAATCTGTATCTCCACTAGATGAGTTATGGGACAGAAACAAGTGCAAATGCAGGCTTTCAAATCAGAAAGTTGAGAGAGATGGAAAATATTGCCCAAACGGCCAGTAACTACAATTTCTTGGGGTCAGAACCACTCCTTATGTGGTAAACAGGTTACCTAGTGCTTACCACTCTCACTGATAAGCTAGAAGGCTTCCCTGCAACACAAAAAGGCTTGGGGGACTCAGAAACTTACATACAGTCCTGGATACAAAAAATCTGTATCTGGAACACTAGTTACAGGAAAGGTAGGAAACAGGCTTACAGTATTTTTTTTTACAGAAAAGTAGCTAAAACAGCAGTAAAAACAATTCACATGCAGTACAAGCTAGCACACTTGAGTATGTAGCAATATTAGACCACACACAGTTTAAAAATGCAATTAAATTAAAAAGGACTAAAAGCAAATGCAGAAGGAGTTTATTAGGTAGAATGTGGTAAAGAGATGGGACTGGAGGTGTGTCCCATATCAAATCTACAGTGAGGCGGGCAACTGCAAAAGCCACCAAATTTAAACTACAAGCCAGAAATGGGGAGGGTAGGTGGGACAAAACACTTTCAGCAGAGTACCTTTACCTTTCAGCAGGTCCTTTTACCTTTCCTGTATGGTGGACATTCTTCCTGTGTGTGGGCAGTAGTGTTAGAGACAGCAGGTAGCAATACCTCTTACAGGAGAACCTGCACATTCAGGCCAGCTACATATTTGTAAGAGGTTCCAGAACTACAGACAGAGTGTGAGTAGTGTTGTTGTATGCATTGTATAGCACCGGTGTTACAGGGTGTGTGTGTGTGTGTGTGTGTGTGTGTGTGTGTGTGTGTGTGTGTGTGTGTGTGTGTGTGTGTGTGTGTGTACATACTAGTTTATCTTAGAATGCAGTCTGTCTGCATAGCTCTCAACTGTGGGGCCATCCACTTGATGGCCAGAGGTGTGCCTATTATGTTTTGTCTATCCACCACACAGGTCTTGTGTCAGATATATCACTGGCAGTGTGTGTGTTGAGTGCTATCAATACATGGCTACATCCATTTATATTTCTAACTTCATATTCCTGACTAAGGGTATGTTGCAGACTAGCATGTAACACCAGCGACTTGCTTAGTGTATGACAACAGTATTTCACATATGGGCCTGTGTTCCAGCCTCTGTCCTCTACCTATATACCAGGCTATGTACATACAACATGCTGTCAGGGGTTGTTATGTAGTGGGCTGTGAGTATGTCATGCTGCTATTCCTGCCACCAGACCACTGCTGTTGTGGCCCCCACATATATTGTGGAATTGGGGCCATATATGTGTGGGCTACACCTACACAATACATGTGTGCCCTTATGCACTCCACAGGCCAGTGTATGTAACAGTGGCATATTGCCCTGTATTATTAGTCTATGGGGGGATACATCATAACTAACCTAGGCTGTTACAACATGTGGGGTTATCAGGGGTAAGCTTCCTTAAGGTATCTGGATGTACATTACCATACAATTCACCTTGGGTAAATGCAGGCCTACTGCTTCCTGCCATACAGACTTTTCTGCTTGTCAGTGTGATTGTGATGGTGCCAGTTATGCCTTGTTATGTAACAGATACATCCCATTGTGTCAACTGAGGTCTTTAACCCCTAGGGATTGCGTACAGAGTGTAGATAGAGGCTGCTGGACTATACATCTGCATTACTTACTGTTTATTGATTGGTATCCTGTGGCCCAGTCTGTCTTTACTATTGTACTACTCGAAGGCCTCAGCCTGGACAGCAACATATGTAAACCTTTCCAGACTACTGTATTAATATAACTGTTTCACAGTTGCATTACTCTGTTTATATGTATGTCAGTGTCTAAACAGCTATATGACATGGCATATACAACTGCAATAGTACACAAATAAAGCTTTTCCATGTATGCAAACCTGTGTGTGGTGTTATATCCTTTGAACTCTCTGTGGGTATATGTTGCAGGCAACAATTGTCATTTGTATGGGTGGCTTGTAAACTGTCCAGTTGGTAAGGTGGAAACTGTAGGCATAGTGGTTGTTCCGTATTGTGTGCACCTTCTACATATGTATCTTCCTATCCATATATCTGTGTGTGTATGTGTAGTTACATATATATATATATATATATATATATATATATATATATATATATATGTGTGTGTGTGTATGAGCTTATATGCGTCTGTGTATATGTATGTTAGGAATGTTGATTGCTTCCACATTGTACATTCCCTGTGGTTGCCAGACTGTACTGCATGATATGTTACTGTTATCAGCTTGACATCATATAGGTGGGATTGAGTACTGTTAACATCTTGCGCCCATTTTGTGTCTGGTCCTGGTTATGGGATCTGCAACAGTTGGTATTGTATTGCAGGGCAGACATGTTTGTCTGTGGGGGGGGGATATCTATACGTACAAGATGTACGTTGTTTGGGCCCCCTCACCCCCATTAATGGTGCATGTGGACATATATGTTTTTATGTTCCCTTTTATATCTATAGATGTATGTCTGTATATATCTATATTGATATATATTTAGCTTACATATATATATATTGCTGTATATATATATATATATATATATATATATATATATATATATATATATATATATATATGCATATATATATATATATATATATATATATATATATATATATATATATATATATATATATATATATATATATATATATATATATATATATATATATATATATATATATATATATATATATATATATATATATATATATATATACATATATAGATATGTTATATCTATTTAGATATTAATATATATATGTATATATATATATATATATATATATATATATATATATATATATATATATATATATATATACACATACATCTACATGTTTAAATACATTTCCTGTACTGTTGAATGGCTAGGCTGGATGATATGTTTGTGAAAACATCAGGGCTATTTAAAATTGACATGGCTTATTGGTAAATCACTTTGGCTAAGGTGTGCAAGGTCCTGTGTTTGAGCCTCGCAGAGGCTTTTTATTTTATTGCTGGGCAGAACAAGGGCCATTGTGTACAGAGTAATTAAGGTACTTTTAAGCAGTTGTAAGCGGGTTTGCATGGGTTTGCGTGGAGATAAGCACTGCTAACTTCCGGTTACAGTTTCTTACATTAATTTAGCTTCTCAATTGCTTAACCTGTGTAGGCATTGCTTACCCCCATGCAAACAAGCTTAAACCCACTTACTGCTACTTAAAAGTGCTTACTCCGGCTTACCGACACAATACTTTCTTTAAAAGAAAAGAAAAAAAGGTCGATAGAAAAGTGGTGAAATAGGGGCTAGGACAGTAGGGAAAATAGCTAGGGATGTGCAGGAGGGTGTAGGGAAGGTCCATAGCTGTCCATTTCTTCTACAGGAACAGCTGTGCATATACAATAAATTTGAAGGAAGATTTGGACACTCAATCCCCTGAGAAAGGGAGAGGACAACAATAATATGTTGTGATGCCAATTAGACCAGATTACATGTGTCCAGTGGACAGGTGTGCAAAATGGACAGCTATGTATGGGGCAATATTTTTTGGGGGGAATAGATTGCCCTTTTTTCTTTTTTCAGGTGAGAGTGGGATGTTGGGGAGGGGTAGTAGGTATATTTGGGGAGGTAGGTTGGGTAGGTTAACAGACAAGACAAACAAGACACATACAGGGGTGGTATATGACACATGTGGAGGGGTAAACACCTTGATGGGGAGGGGTGTTAGGATATTGGAAGCCGACAAGCCCCCTAGTGGTAACAGTGGGACTGAGGTCCCCACCCATGAGCAGTCACCACTGCACCTTCACAGCCCTGAAGGTGGCTGTGCTGGGGGCTGAGTCACAGAGCCAGGCTGTCTCTCTAATCGCAACACATGGCCCTCGAGCTGGTGTAGAAGATCACCAAACTACTGGTTGATCTCTCTACGCACCACGGACCTGACCTGGTGGCGGGTGACAGGTGCCTGTCTGCACCCACTCCCGGGGGGTGAGTTCCATCCCCTCAGGTGGATCCACCTGAAGGTGGTGCAGGACCAATGGACAGGGAGGTCCCGGGTTGGGTCCCAGACGTGCTGGTGCCCGGTGCCACGGCTAGCTGAGGCTGGACAGGTAGGTCCACTGGGACCTGCCTTCCCAAGCATGCTATAGTGTTTAGATTTCATCATCATATGTGGGTTAGTAATAGTCAACAAATTCCAGGGTTAGGTAAAATACCATGCATAGATATTCCCATTAACCCAGACACTAGATTCAGAACAGCTGCATGGCAAACAGGACACATGCATATATGGGACAGTGGTAATAAGAACAGCATGCAGGTACATTGATGGCACCATGCCACCAATGTTGGAATAATTCAATATAGCACATGCATGGGAACCATTAAAATATTTATCAAACAATTGGACATTATCAGTCATTACATACCAGTTGGGGTGGGTATGTTGATTATTGTTGGAGATATGGGGGGGTGTCAATTAACAACTAGTATATTCCTGTAGTCCACATTACTTTCCCAGTCAGTGCTGTTATCTGTACCTTACAAGTCTTACTACACTACCCTTTAGCCTTAGTTTGGACAGTGATATGGCTGTCATTGTTACACATGAACCGGTTTTACCTGCAGTATATACCTCTTACCTGGTATACCTGTGGAGGGACTGTTTGTTAACACTAACTGTTTTTACACATACTCCCGGATTCCAGGTTGATATTTTGCACATAGCCGTCCAACTCTTTTTGCACAGACTCTGGCCATGTCTTGACCACATGCTGGTGTGCTGGGACATTTGTAGAATATTGCTCTCTTCCACCTTTAGTGACCCGACACACACATATACATGCTTTCCTACACAGTTATATTATGTAGCACAGTGTGGGTGACAGTGACCAGTGATACTTTATTATTCAGAGAAACTGCAACAGTCACAATTCCCTACAATGCCACAGTGAACAGTACCAGTTCAGGTTATAATGGTCTGTATTTCTCAGCACAGTGTTCGTATCCAATGTATCTGTGGGAGCAATGTTTGTTAGCACTACCTGACTGTTGCCACACAAAGTTCCAGATTACACATTAGTATTATATACATACATCTCACTCTGTTAATGTACACACTCTGGTCACAGCTTGACAACATGGGAGTGTAGATAGGGCATACTTGAAATATTACTCTCCTAACAGTTTTGGGGGTTGCTACAGTGACAGGTGTGTTCTCATAGATGTTTGACAATCACTTGTATTCCCTGTTTGCTGGCTAAACATCTGAGATCATCCCACAGACTTACCAAGGGGACAGGGCATCAGATATGGGTACATAAACTGGACATTCTGGTCTCATCTGTACAGTTGTGGGGTATGATTCTGTATGCAGCCTAATTCCACTCCCAGGATTCAGACCATGGCTGTGTCTGCTACAGCTTAAACACTGTCCATCACAGTTGTGTCTGCTATATAGATATTGCTGTATATCTCCTATATGTTTTCTGTCTTATTAATCCCCTGTGCCTTTGCATCCTGACCTTGTATTACAACACTCTTATACAGATTTTCTAGACAGTTACATGTTGTAGGACAGTGTGAGTGACAGTGATGTGTAATACCTCATTATTCAGAGCAACTGCATATCATTCTTGTATTTCTGGGCACAGTGTTGGTATCTGACAGATCTGTGGGAGGAATGTTTATTAGCACTACCGGAATGTTCCCACACACAGTACCAGATTCCACATTGCTATTATGCACATAAATCTCACTCTGTTACTGTACACACTCTGACCACAGATTGACAAGTTGTTGTGTAAATGGGACATACCTGGCTTCTTACTCACATAAGGTACTGAGGAGTTGCTAGTGTGCCAGCTTTGTTCTCATAGATGTGTGTCAATCAGTTGTATTTCCTGTTTGCTGCCTATACGTCTGGGATCATCCCACTTATTTCCCAGGGGGACAGATTGATAGGCAACAGATATGGGCCACTTTACTGGACATTCTGAACATATCTGTACAGTTGTGGGGTATGATTCTGTATGCAGACTACTACCACTGGCAGGATTCAAATCGTGGCTGTGTGCTAAAGAAACACAGTTCACATCTTAGTTCTATGTGCTATTCAGTTTTTGTTGTCTGGATTTTCCCTGATTACTGTCTATGTGTCTCTCAGTTGTACTAAATGGCCTCTGGGGATTACACCTGTGATATACAGGCATTCCTACTCATTCAATGTATGGTGCACAGTGTGGGTAACAGAGTGCTTACTACAACAGCACTATTACATGATTGCAAATCTACATTACCATATGACACCAGAATATACACATGCAGTCCAGCAGTTAGACCTGTTTTATCAGGCTATTACAATTTGTTTGACATACAAACAATATGAGACTCTTCCTGACATATTTTCTAGTGTATGCAGTACTTGCCGTGAGCAATACAGGTTTTATACAGGCAATTCATTTACTACTACTTTTAGTTTTATTTCCTATGACAGTAAATGCATGAGTATTACTGACCTGCCTCGTGTCGCAACCTTGCCAGGCAACTGACATGGGCCTCCTGGTTCACGGCCCGCTCCATTGCAGCTGTGGGGGACATAACAGGAATATTTAGCCATACATATCCATGATATACCTGAGCTGGAAATTATTACACACATACTGGGGTGATACACATGACTGGAACATCCCTTGCCGCTCTAGCCTCTTGGAGCCACTCCTCCATGAGGTCTCCCTTATGCCGCTTCAGGTCAGTGTAGTGGTGCCTGACCTGCTCACCAGTTCAGGGGTATGCCAGTGGCACTGGTGAGGTCATGGGTGAGATGGTCCCATGCCTCTGTCTTATATTGAGAGCCCTGGTACTGGCCCTGCAGCAGTCTCTGATCATGGTCTTTGACAAGGAGTCATGCCATGACCTTGGACTCCTGGATGCACCAGCGATGTGCCCGAAAGCGCACATCTTCTCCCCTTACTGCCATAGTGCCTGCAAGGGGAAGCTACAACCAGTTATGAGATGCATTCCTGCCTCTTGGGTTTAAGTAGGGCCAATTTCCTGCACTTTTCCTTGATTGGATGGTTTTGAAAAGGCTAGGCTATGGGCAAACCTGCTTATCTATGGTTCGCATTGTTTAAAGGGGTATACCACTGGGCACAATGAATTAACTGCCCTACACATTGCTTACACCTCTTAAGCTGCCCTGTGCAATGCTTAGCATTGCTTACATTAGACTTTGCATTATGATTCCTTTTTGGCACTGAGTTATTATTCATTACACCTTATATGTATGCCTGGTATCCATGATTCATGTGTATGTACACTCTATGGAGTCCTTGTGTTTTACTGGGGACTCAACACTCTATTATAATTACACCTCACTTCTGGGCTTACTGCTGCACTTCAGTTCACATATCTATGTTATGTAGTGGGTTATGGTACATATGACTGTATACTGATTCCTTTCACAGGCTCAATTTTGTTTTACTATGGTAAGGACTTGTTTGCTGATACCACACTTTTCTGTGTTTCTGTGATGGCTTGGTGGTTAACTACTGTGACTATGGTACATAGGGTCTTGGGTTTGAGACCTGCATGGCTGTTTATTTTGTTGATGGGCAGAAAAAGGGCCGTTGGATACAGAGGGACTAAGGCACATTTGAGCATTTGTAAGCAGGTTTGTGTGACGGTATGCACTGCTAACCTGCCATTACATCTGCTTACAGAGAGTTAGCTTTACAATTGCTTAACCAGTGTTGGCATTGCTTACCACCGCGCAAATGGGCTTAAGCCCGCTTACTAGTGCTTAAATATGCTTACTACTGCTTATTTGTGCTGAAACCTGCTTACTAGTGCCTTATTCATTATGACACTGACACCTCACATGTACATTTACTGCAGTACTCCAGTTTATGAAAATATGTAATTTAGTGGGTTAAGCAACATAAATATTACTCATAACGTGCTTTGCCATGGAAAATGGAATGTGCTGCAGTGGGACTCGAACCGGGAATACCTGCTCGCAAGGCGAATGCTCTGCCCACTACACTATTGCTACGCTGCTTCATTTGCATATATCTTCCTTGTTATCCACTTAGCTTTAATCAGATTTTAAAAAAATAAAGGGTTTCTTCATTTTATTTATATATACTGTTGCTGTTGTACACAATGGAGACTGTTGGTGGGGCTATGCGTTCACCTATGAGCAGTCTCGCTCATTTCATACCCCTTTCTGCTGTTCTTCACTGCGGGGGCGTGTATATTCTGAGAGCTCTGCTCTCAGACATGCCCCCTGCACTCTTCCATGCTCAGTGTAAGCCTAGGAGCTCAGGCAGCATGCCTCATTACTATGCATGGCGTGCTGATGTCCTGCTCCTAAATGGCCACCTCCGTGCAGGTCTAAGCTAGTCCTGCACGGAGTAATAGTAAATCCTGGGGCACAACTTCTTTATTTTGGAAGCTATATATTTGGAAATTCACTCACACAGTATATTTTACTGTATACAACATTGGAAGGATATTCAAATAATTAAATTGCTGTTAAAGATGCAATATGATAGTTAACTTTTGCTGGCAACATCTGTTTTATGATTCTCATCTATTAACATATTTTTGGAACACTTTTCTTTCAGATATCTGTTCAGGTGCTGTGGTGAAATAATTTAAAACTGACTAAAACTGATTAAACATTTAATTCTGTTCACTGCTTCATTTTCACCAGGTATGAGAAAATATCAGTACCTTCTTCTATGGTGTATACTAGATTTTACAGGTCCAATTATTACAATATTTTTTTCTTTAAAAATCTGTTATCCTCCATTCACTGTTTCAAATGCAGCCACTATAGTTAAATAAATATGAAATTTATACTATCAAACTGATAACTGAGAAGAAATCCATAAAATTCATGTTTTAAATTATTTTAATCATTGTTAAAATTCTCTCTGAGTTATTACATTATTTTAAATTATTTAAATAAATATATTATTTTATTGAAAGATCTTAGGCATCTGTTGCTTCCAACTAACTATAAGTGCCTGGTTTTGCTCTTTTATTGCACTTTTAATTTGTATTTGCATTCTATTGTCTGTTTGAATTGTCTGAACTGTTTTTTGCCACATTTTATTGTATTCTGTTCAAGTTCAACTGTAGCACAACCCAGTTCTAGGTTTGTTGTTTCTGGATCTGTTTTGTAACTTCTGAGAATCAAACCAAGCCATGTTTGTTGGAGAAGGCCTTTCTGCACCCATTGTGGGAGGAGAGTGCTGTCTGGGCCCCATCTAGGGAAGGTGATTGGACTAGAACTCATAAATAGCATTCTTATTGGCTAGTTTGAGTTAAAAGGGTTATTTCTTGTTTTATTTAAGCCCTGCTTTTGCGCTTGTTTGCATGCAGTGCACCATTGTGCACTGCTGCGTAGTGGTGGTTACAATTGGTGGTTATAAACACAAACATTTTGCTTGTTAAATTTTCCCTTAGCACTTTGCTTGTGGCACTCCAGAGGTTTGTTGTGGTCCTCACCAGAAATATACCTAAACACCAGAGACCTCACAAACACAAGCACGCTACACATAATATTTCCTCTGCAAAACACAATACACTTAACTCATGCACCAATGTCTCACCTGTCAATCCCTTAAGGCAAATATAAAACCAAACATATTAGTCATAGATGTTTCCATCATGAGACATACAGATGTCCCTCTCACCAGGCTGGATAAAGAAAAGGTGATGGCCAGCTGTCTGTCAGGTGTCAGGATCCGCCATATCACACATGCACTCAAGTCTCACAACAACAGGTACTCTTATGACTCTGTCATAGTCCATATTGGTGTGAATGACTTGAGATGTATCTCTCTGGACTATATGAAGACAGATATGACTGAGCTCTCGGACTGTGTGTCTCTCGGTCAGTTATGTCCCTATTCTTAGCAACATTTTACTTTCACCTATGATGATGCCTCAATATAATCATAAAATGATTGACTTCAATAATTGGCTACGTTTATGGTGTCATTCTAAGGGATCCAGTATCCGTCAGCCTGACAGACCTCAGTGCTTTGCCAGAGATGGTCTTTTATCTGTCACCACTGGGATTTCAGCTACTGTCTAAGGCTCCTGCCACCCCCATATTTCCTTTTATAGGCAGTAGCTGAAGGACAACATTCCCAATGTAAAAACTCCATCTGAAAAACAACCTCAAGGTTATGCTGCTAAATGCTGGTAGTCTTAATACAAAACTGCACTCACTGGAAGCAGTCCTCATCTTGGAAGATGCAGACTTTTGTGCAGTCAAATATACCTGATTCAAGGCTGTAGATAGCACCCCAGTCATACCACACACTCAGACTACAAACTGAAGGTGTAAAATCTAAAGGAGGCAGTGTATCAATATTCATTAAAGATAAATACACCTGCAGATTGGTTAAACAGTATGATTCCCTGGAAATACGTCAAGTGCAATTAACTGTTGGTAGGACACCTATTCAAGTCATTGCCAGCTACAGGACCCCCTCCATGAATCAGGACACCCACTCTGCCTATTTGGATCTACTTGAGTTTATCAAGATTCATCTAAAACCATGGTTTTGGGTGACTTTAACTACCTATCCATTGACTGGGTAAATTACTAGTGCTCAAACTCATTTTGTTAACTTCAATGCCCTGGACCAGCTGGTTGACACCCCCACAAAGGGTGCCAACATCATGGATCTGGTGCCTACCAATATGGGGGAACCACTGTAGCACCCCAACTGTGAGGTCTTCCCTGGTGAGATCTGACTAAAAATCAGTCTCAATCAAAGTAACTATCACACTGATCCCCCCCCCCCCCCCAGCAGCACATAAGCTAAAAACTTTTCCAGGGCAGATTATAACCTCTTATGGGATGGTATAAATAGCTTCACTGCACCCCCCTCCCCCCAGATGAAGCTGGCAGCTATGTTGAGTTCTACATCAATGCTTTATAAAAACACCTGTATAACTACATTGACTCAGATGTACCCAACAGGACCAAAACAAGCTCCGCAAAGAAGAGCAAACCTGCCTGGTGGACAACTGCCATTAACAGGTGTTACAATAAGAGGAAGAAATTGCTGTCTAAGAGTGAGAGAGAGCAAGTCTTAAACTGGAAACACTCCATCCTCAGCTTAAACAAGCAAATAAGACTTCTTGTGAAGTCCTCCAAAGCAAACTACAAACCCAAATTAGGTTCCACAACTAAGGACAACCATAAGGCATTCTTTAGTTACATCAGTAACCTAAAAGGAAAGACCCATATTTGTGCTGAACTGGTAGTTAATGATACTACATATACTGAGCCTGTGGACATAGCTAAACTGTTATCCAAGAGGTTCTGGGAAAACATCACTCCTGTGTCCCCACCACATGTACCAATGACATCACTACTATCTGTCCCCTACCTTGTATCTCTATAGAGTATTACTGAAACATCCTCTCTAAGGTCAAGAACACAGCATCTCTGGGACCTGATAACATCCTAGACTGCATCCTATATGGGCCCCAACAAAAATTAGCAACACCATTGAGTACTCTTTTTCAGTCATAGTCTAAGCACCAGTTTTATCCTAGCTGAATGGAAAATGGCCACCAATATCCCCTGCACAAATGTGGTTCTTCTACTGACCCTGGGAACTATAAACTATTTGCCTGACTAGCCTTATCTGCAAGGCCATGGAGTGAATCATCATGTACCTTATCAACAAAGATAAAGGTAATCTCCAAACACTTGACCTACTCACTTTAGATTTGTCAAAGAGAGATCATGCCTGTTAAACCTGGTGGACTTCTTTGAGACAGTCACCAAGGCCCTGGATGAGGGGAAATCTGTGCATACAACCTACCTAGACTTAGCCAAGGCTTTTGACACTATCCCCCACTCAGGCATCATTGACAAACTAACCCAGCTAGATATCAACCCTTATATCATGAGATGGGTTGATAACTGGCTCACTGATAGAACCCATATAGTCAAAATAGTGGAATCCACCTCCAACAGCAGACCTGTAACCAGTGGTGTTCCACAGGAATCAGTCCTGGGACCTCTACTGTTTGGAATCTAGTTCTCCAAAGTACAAGCAAAAGCTAAAGGTCTGTGGATGGCAAAGTTTGCTGATGACTGCAGAAAGGGAGTGGTCATAGAATCTCCAGTGATGTCAACAGCCTACAAGAAGGTCTTACACAAACAAATGACTGGTCTATGGAATGTCATATGTGGATCATCTGAAATCACTGACACTTTATTCTGTTTCATACAGACTGCTCAGAGGTGATCTCTGCCCTGCATATAAGGCAATCTCTGACCCTGCTTTATTGCAAATGCTGCATATCCACAAGTCAAATGGCACATGACTTGTTCACTCTAAAGACCTTAAACTGGTATGTAACATTAATAGAACCTGCTGGAGGGGCAGATTCATCTCCCAAAGGTTACTACACCTTTGGAACTGACTCCCACTTCATGTCAAACAGAGCACCTCATTGGCCCTCTTCAAATGTAATCTGGACAATTGGATGGGTAACTGTACCTTCACCTTGGGGGTTCTACCTGTGTCCCTCTTGAACAGGGCCAATAGGCGCTGATCGTGGAAATAATGGTAGAATATTGGCTAGGCTTGTAAGGGCCCTAGGGCTATTAGCCTATGATCCTATTAGAAAATTACAGTAAAACTACTCAGATTAATCAGAATTACATGCATTTTATTACACCCATAAAACTGAATAATAATATTAGATTAAAAGATACAATATCTGTACATAGTGAATGGTTTACTTTAAATTTAGAACAGTTTTGTTAGTTTTGCACATAGAATCAGTAGCTGATAATGGAAAATTAGTGTTTAGTTTGATAAGATAGTTACCACTTGTTTAAAACATCAGAATAATTATATTTTGTTCAATTAACATTTTTATAAAAACTGTAAAAAAGGTTTGTCTTAATGCACTATCCTTATTATTCATTTGCACTAAAATCAATAAGATATGTATATTATTTGAGTGTTATACTTTTGCATTCAACTTGATTCTACAGACAATTAATATTGATCAGATACGTTTTTAATATAGCATTTTGGGACTTCTTTGGACTGTATCCTGTCCCGCAGAAAGAAGTCTGAGCCCAAATAGGGAAATGTATTTCATCATTACCAAAATGTGATTATAAAAATCCTCACTGGTCCTAACTATTATCTATAATTACTTCTCTTTATTTTTAAATATGTTTGGAAAATGTCAACAAGAATATATGCTTACACTGCTGCAATAATTGTTTCCTTTTCCCTTGTAACTAATGGCTTTCTCTACAATCTGAATCACTTTGTAATTTATGTCATAAAATGGGTTTAGTTTATAAAGCCACTAGGGACATAATACAAAAAGTATGTCTAGGTGTAGTACATAAGCAATAAGAACTTGAGCATAACTTCTCAGTAAGTGAGGAAATAAAAGAAGCTGGCAACTTCTTCATTTATTTCACAGCTGTTTCAGTTTTACAACAAAATGGAAATTTTATACAGTCTCATTCCTTTAATTCATCTGCTACTACATCTACCAAAGAAATGTCATGATGTACACACATCCCCACTACTTTATCTACTAAAGAAATGTTATGATGTACACATATCCCCGTTACTTTATCTACTAAAGAAACGTTAAGATGTACACATATCCCCGTTACTTTATATACCAAAGAAACATTATGATGTACACATATCCCCATTACTTTATCTACCAAAGAAACATTATGATGTACACATATCACCATTACTTTATCGACCAAAGAAACGTTATGATGTACACATATACCCGTTACTTTATCTACCAAAGAAACATTACGATGTATACATATCCCCTTTATTTATCTACCAAAGACACGTTATGGTGTACACATATCCCCATTACTTTATCTGCCCAAAAAATGATGATGTACACATATCCCTTTTATTTATCTACCAAAGAAATGTTATGTCGTACACAAATCCTGGTTGCTTTATCTACCAAAGAAAAATTAAGATGTACACATATCCCAGTTACTTTATCTACCAAAGAAACATTATGATGTACACATATTCCAGTTACTTTATCTACCAAAGAAATGTTATGATGTACACATATCCCTGTTACTTTATCTGCCAAAGAAATGTTATGATGTACACATATCCCTTTATTTATCTACCAGAGAAACATTATGATGTACACATATCCCCATTACTTTATCTACCAAAGAAACATTATGATGTACACATATTCCTTTTACTTTATCTACCAAATAAACATTATGATGTACACATACCCCCTTTATTTATCTACCAAAGAAACTTTATGATATACACATATCCCCATTACTTTATTTACCAAAGAAACATTATGATGTGCACATATTCCCTTTACTTTATCTACCAAATAAACGTTATGATATACACATATCCCCATTACGTTATCTACCAAAGAAATGTTATGATGTACACATATCCCCATTACTTTATCTACCAAAGAAACATTATGATGTACACATATTCCCTTTACTTTATCTACCAAAGAAATGTTATGATGTACACATATCCCTGTTACTTTATCTACCAAAGAAATGTTATGATGTACACATATCCCTGTTACTCTATCTACCAAAGAAACATTATGATGTACACATATCCCCGTTATTTATCTGCCAAAGAAACTTTTTGATGTATACATATCCCCGTTACTTCATCTACTAAAGAAACGTTATGATGTAAACATATCATCATTACTTTGTAACAAATGGCTACTGCGGAATATAACATTAATTGAAAATGTAGCGATAAATAAACTATGTGTAATAACACACAACTTCCTGTGCATCCGATTCATATAAGATCCTCTTTTGACTATAGAGGGGCAGGAATTAATCTTTTTATGTGAGTAGAAGGTGCAGTAATATGCACTTGTGGAGCACTGGAGATATGGCAAAGAGACATTTTCTGGTATGTTGGAGTAATGAACTGGGCTATGTTTACAAGATTACCATAATAGAGGTGTATGACATTGTAAACTGAACCACTACTCATCAATGAGTTTCATGCCTTCTTAGAACAATGATTTGGTAAGGATAAGTAAACCTGAACTTGTCTTTTATAATGATTGTACATTTTTGAATATCACAAAAGTTCCATGCTAAAAGGTTAAGCATTGTGTTTCAATATTCTGATCTGACCTTTCCAGCAGGTTTGAATCTTGCAGTCACCAGTTATCCGAATGTTTTTGACTACTTTGCATTCAGAACATAGAGGCCAAGGGTTTAATAACTGCAACAAAAATTAAACATTCATCCAACCCATTGCACCACCAGGACATCTTCAAAATTATAAGCAATTTGGCACTTTTATCATTCATTAAGTGTTACAATTGTTTTGGGCATAAAAGAAAATGGAGTAAGGAGCAAACTTTTATATGAAACTGATTTAACACTAGAAAAATATGAATGTATGCAAGACTGCAGGTTGACTAGTGTTCAGATGAAAGAGCTTGTGGAAGACATGGATATGTGCAAAATTGAAATGAAGCTAATGTATCCTGTTGAGAATAAGCCAGAGCCCTTTGGCAGTAGCTTTTACTTCAGAAAAGTAGATGGCAAACAGAAGAGTCCCAGAACCAAACCCTAGGATATTAACTGCAGATAATGGTATGCAGGTCATCAGTCAAAAACGGTTTGCTTTTTGACAACCATGGGAGTTCTAATGCATGACATCATTACCAATATATCATTAATCAAATGGTCAAATCAACTGAGTATTTCAGACAGTAAAAATGTAATCAGAAAATATGCTACCAGCTCACCTTTAGCCAACCAGACTTTCAATTCACCATTATCTGTAGGGAGAAGAATGAGGCCAAAGTTACCAGCATCATGTTTTCAGCTTCATCCAGGACAAAGGCAAAATGTCCAATCTGCATGGTCAGTTGTTCAGCAAAAACAGAAACTGTAACACTACTCTGACAGATTAATTAAGATAGTACATGTACTGAGACCTGGAGAAACAGTCAGAATCCAGAATGCAACTGACAAAATGCATACAACAATAAGAGGACGCCATTACTGCTATGCAATATGGCAAGGTACTTCACGGACAAAACAAAGGAACACCTGGCCTTTGGAATGACCAGAAAGCTCCTGGGCCACACTGGTCAGTTCCCATTGTGTTTTAGTGCAACAACTGAGACTTTACCATTAAGAGATAGTCTGAGTGTGGAAGACATGTGAATTCCTCAACCAAACATACATCCTAAAAGTGACTGCTTGATCACAGGACACAGAGGGTTTGACTACTATAAAATTCTTGAGAAGTTTCATTCTAAAAATCTCAGCACATTTTCTCATCAATGTGCAGGATGGTTAAACTACATCTATGTTATTTGGAACAATCTTTAATACCAGGGTGAGCATATAGTTCAAAGCTATGACCTGCTAATAAGCTTCATTCTGTAGTACCAGGTTTGATGTTTAAATCCTTCAGTCTCCATCTCCCTGTTGTACAATGTAGAGGAATATACCTGTTTTGGCAAATATATATCTATAGATATAAAAGATAACACAACAAATACATATATGACCAAAGGCATTGTTAATGGGGGTGAGGAGGCCCAAGCTAAATACATCTTGAAAGTATTGATATCACCCCCTCCCCAGAGCAAAACAGATCTTCCCTGCAATACAATATCAACTGTTGCAAGTCCCATACCCAGGACCTGATACAACATGGGTACAAGGCGTTAACAGTAATCCATCCCACCTGTATGATGTCAGGATGGTATCAATAACATATCATGCAGTACAGTCTGGCTACCATATGGAATGTACAATGTGGAAGCAATAAACATTCAAAAGATACATGTACACACACACATATATGCAGATACATATATATATATATATATATATATATATATATATATATATATATATATATATATGTAACTACACATACACACACAGAGATATGTATGTGACACCACACACAGCTTTGCATACATAAGAAAGTTTGATATGTGTACTATTACAGTTGTATATGCCATGTCATATAGCTGTTTAGACAATGAAATACATACAAACAGATTAATGCAACTCTCAAGCAGATCATTTAATACAGTAATCCAAAAGCATAACATATGTTGCTGTCCAGGCAAAGGCCTTCAAGCAGTACAACAGTAAAGACAGACTAGGCCTCAGAATAACAATCAATCAACAGTAAGTAATGCAGATGTATAATACAGCAGCCTCTAATTACACTCTGTACTCAATCCAAAGGGGGAAAATACTTAAGTTGACACAATGGGATGTATCTGTTACATAACAATGCGTAACTGAAAATATCACAATCACACTGACAAACAGAACAGTCTGTATGGCAGTAAGCAGAAGGCCAGCAATGTTCTCAAGGTGAAATGTATGGTAATGTACAGCCATATACCTTAACAGCTTACTACTGATATCCCTTACATGTTGTAACAGCCCAGGTTATTTATGGTGCATACCTCCATAAACTGACTTACAGGAGCATATAACACTGTTACATACACTGACCTCTGGACTGCAGAAGGGCACACATGTTTTGTGTAACTGAAGCCCACATATATATGGACCCTTCCCCACAATATGTGTGGGGGCCACAACAGCACTGGAATGATGGCAGGAATGGCAGCACGACATAATCACAGGCCACTACATAACAACCCCTTACTGTATATTATATGAACAAAACCTGGTATGTAGGTGGAGGCCAGAGGCCAGAACACAGGCCCATATGTGAAATAGTGTTGTTATACACTGAGTAAGATGTTGGTGTTACAGGATAGTCTGAAACATACCCTTAGTCAGGAATATGAAGTCAGAAACACAAATGGATAAAACATAACAGGCAAACCTCTGGCCATCATGTGGATAGGCCTACAGTTGAGAGCTATTCAGCAGGCTGCATGCCATGTTAAACAAATATGTACACACAAACCCTGTAACACTGGTGCTATACAATGCATATAACAACACTAGTCACACTCTGTCTGTAGTTCTGGAACCTTATACAAATATGTAGCTGGCCTGAGTCTGCAAGTCCTCTTGTAAGAGGTATTGCTACCTGCTGTCTGTAACACTGCTGCCCACACACAGGAAGGATGTCCACCATACAGGAAGGTAAAGGGACCACGGCCCACATGATGTAGGGATTTATACTAGTGGGTTGCCATGACAGTGGTAATTGGAAGTATTACACAGCATGCTGCATGCAGGTAGCAAGTGGAGGACACTGATTGGTGCAGATGCCATCACCTGATCATGTGCATCACCTACAAAATCCATGCTGCAATCTATTCAAAGCAGCTCAATCCATTTACTGGAGAGAGAATGATATATATATATATATATATATATATATATATATATATATATATATATATATATATAGAGAGAGAGAGAGAGAGAGAGAGAGTGAAAGAAAGCTAACGGCAAAGCCAAAGGCAAAGCAAGAAAAAAAAAAAACAACACAAAAGAAAAAACATCCAGCAAACTATCCAGAACAGACATCATTCCAGGCATGTGAAGAATATATGCATGAAATTGACTGTAGTACTTGGTCAATAATAATGGGATAGATTATGTGCAATGATTTATATGTGCCATCAGGTGTTGTTGTTGTAATGATGTCCAGATGAACAACTGCTATGGACACTAGTGTCTGTCCCTGTGGGTAGTGGGCCATACCCATCAACTGTGCAGAGCAGCACTGATTGACAAGATGTAAGCCATCATAGTGTGTATTGTGTAATGGAAAATATGTATATTATTGTGGCCAATAGCTGGTGGTGTACGTAATGCCATTATGATGGACATGTGGGTTCCAGAGCCCACCACTTGCAGGACACTCAAGTTAACGTGTAATGTAGCATGCTGAAATGCCATAGGTGTGTAATAGGGTTAACTGCAATCTGTCCCTATATATATACCCCACTAATGTTAGGCTGTGTCCACATGTGGCACCTGTCTGTGTTGTAGCAAGGCAGAACAGTGCAGCTGTGCAGGAAGGAGAGTTAAATAATGTGGTCCTGATGTCTGAATGTACCCCATATATATGTATAGATATGTATAAGTGATGTGTGTGTGTGTGTGTGTGTATATATATATATATATATATATATATATATATATATATATATATATACATGTATGTCTACAGATATACAGACACCTATATGTGTATATATATATATATATATATATATATATATATATATATATATATATATATAAACACATATGTACAACTCATAATATATATCTAGACATATATATATATATATATATATATATATATATATATATATATGTGTATGTCTACAAATACACGTACACACATATGTATATAAATACATGTCCCCTAGTTTTGCATCACAGTGTGTATACAGCAGTAAGTGTGTGCAACATGGATGGTTATGTCACATGTGAACCCCTTTTTGGGACCACATTGCCCTTGTCTGTGATGGTGGGATTGGGAATTTGGGGAAGGATAGCAGGTATATTTGTGGAGGTCGGTTGGGATGGTAGATAGAGAAGACAACCTACAGGAGTGGTATATGACATGTGGTGGGTAAACACCCTGGATGGTGAGTGTCTGCGATGTGGAAGCCCAATGAGCCCCCATATGGAAACAATAGGAACAAGGCCCCCACCCATTGCCAGTCACAACATCAGCTTCACAGCCCTGAAGGTGCCTAGGCCAGAGGATGAGCAGGAGGAGCATGTGGACCCTGTGAATGTGTACTGAGGTCCTTAAGGTGCCGTAGTACATCCCTCAAGTCTCTGTGGAGCTCCCTATGCACCAGACCCTGGACCTAACCTTGGGTGACAGGATCATGTCTGTGTGTGCCCCCTGGGGGGAACACCATCCCCTGAGGTTGTTCCACATGAAGGCAGTGCAGGACCAGTAGACGAGGAGGCCCCAGAGTGGGTACCACATGTGATGTGGCCTGGTAACATGGCCAGATGAGGTGGGAGAGGTGGTTCTGCTGGCAAGTGTTCCCTAAACATGCTAATGTGTTACTGTTATAGAACATATGTGGGTAGTGATAGTCCACATATTCCCAGATCATGTCCAACAGCATGCATAGATATAACAATGAATAACAATGGATGTGCAGCAATCACATAGCAAACAGACCACATGAATATATGGAACCATAGTGGCCCTTACAATGGCATGCAGGTGACATTGTTCGTAACAGGCCATCAGTGATAGTGTCCCCACAGGGAACATGGCTACAAACACATAGCACAAAGTGTGGTACAATACATGTCCCAATGGTAGGTATGTTGTAGCCATACTTGTTGAGTTGTGTGATCAGATTGTTGTCACAGATATGGTGGGGGGAGACAGAGATGTGTATTAAGAACTATGGTAACCATGCTGTATGAGTTGCCCAGACCTGTTTCCATCTTTATGTCTCTCAGGCAAGATGCCGCATGGCAGACTACCTGTCTATTCAGCGGACAAAAATGAGGTCATCATCACACACCTGGTACAGCACTACCAGGTGTTGTTTGGCAGAACAGCCCATGAGCAGCAGGAGCAGACTGCCCTGTGGAACGATCTTGTCGACAGGATCAGTGATGTTGGCCTGCATAACCGCAGTTATGATCAGGTTCAGCATCATTGCAGTGACCTACTTCTCAATGCCCGTCAGTGTGCTGCTTCAGTCCAGGGAAATCACCTCACATTGGGGGGGGGGTCATACCATCCATCCCACCCTAACACGAGTTGAGGAGCTCCTTTCCAGCCTTGTGGCACCTGCCCACCCATACACACAACTGGTGGAGAGTATAGAGGAGGTGGGTGCTACCCACACACCAGCAGAGGAGCATGCAGGTAAAGCCACAGGGCACATCAGGAGACCATGTTGCATATCCATCCACATCTGTACAGGTAGATCATGCATATGTGAGATTAAATATATATATATAGTCTGTTGCTGCATAGTAGTAATAAACAGATGTGCATAAGCTGTAGTATTGTGGACTTGTACTGTTGATGTACTGAAATGCTGCACCCACCCTGTCCCAATGCCACAGCTGTGGCTACTGACATCACATCTCTCACACACTTATGTAGGTCCCTCTGATATAACTCCAAGGCAGCAGCTTGTAGCTGATGACTGTGGTTTTTGTTCAGGCTTGCCAGTACACCAGTCATGTTATGGCTATATTCCATGCACACATTTAACATACCTACCCATAATGCATGCCTTACATGTTTTCTTATTGTTGCTGTTAACTGCACTGCATCACAGTGGTGACCATGATGGTGTATCTGAAGGGTATGTTAGACTCCTGCAATATAACTAACATCCTGTCATTGCAAAATGTGTCCACAGAGATGAACATAATGGTGGGACAAATGGTCTACAGTAGGGACATGTGTGAAACATCACCCTTATACAGTTCTACAACAGTGTATATACCAGTATTACAATGGCAACTGTTACAGATCTACACTACGGCATATCATAATACTGTGGTCCACAACCTTTAAAACCTGCAATGAGGTCCCAGCATGAGCAATGAGTGTATAATATGGAATTGTTGGTTAGGGCAGCAAATATGGGGAATACATACCTTCACAAACACTGGAATCATATGTGTGCACACACTCCAGATAAAATATAGTATAAACAACTATTGAGGTACTGACTTCATGCATTTGACATGGAAATGCACCTTCCAGCAAGTACATGTCCCCAATGTCATACCAAGTATTGGTTTGCTGTCCAAGACATTTGGCCATCAAATGTGCACACTTACCTGCAACAGAGGCAGCCATAGCTTGCACACATCTTACATGACAAGGCGTGGGCCCCATACCCAACAAGTAGCACCCATGAGCTGGACATGTAGCCATACCTCACCATTGCATATACCATGGCAAACAGTGCAGACAGTAATTTATGTGGCAAGGATGTATGGGATAGGAATGATGTAGGAAAAAAACAGATGACCATCCAAGATAGATGATGTCACATGTAGCAAACTGGTCATGCGGACTGCTTAGTAACATGCCACAACACTGAGGGGGTTGCAGGAATGTCTAGCAAGTACTGGCTGTGCGTTTCCCATGTCAGGAATTGCCTGGACTCTGGAAACATGTGTCCTATGGGTTAAAGTAATCAAATGTGATAGCTGTACCACAGGAAACATCAGCCAGGCCTATCTACAGGTAGTGTTTGCATAACAGAAGAGGTCCCCAAAAGTCATGCATTGAAATGTGTACTGGTGTACCATGACCACGGTGGAAACCTACAGACAGTATCATGTAAGATACATGTGCTGCACAACCAATGTCTCACCCCACCTCATGCCCACTATCCCCATCTGTACCTTGCCAGTGCCAGTGTACACCCTTATGTTTGTCATTCATTAGCTGGGACTAGACTTTTGCACATGGTGTTCAGGATCTATATTAGATCAGCAAAAGCTTAAACAAGCGAATGCTGATTGATCAACCTTATTTTAGCAAAAGTTAAAAATATCGAAGCAACAGAAACTCAAATTTTTTCCTAGGGAAAGAATTTGGTTGTCCATTTCTGTTGCTTTGGTATTTTCATTGCTGTGGTGGGAAGCTACAGGTCAGATTCAGGTAAGTGTGCACTTGTGTGGATGTGAGTGTTAGGGTGGGTTAGGTGAGTTAGGGTTAGGGCTCGGGTTAGGTATGTGTGCGATTGTGTGGACATGAGGGTTAGGGCAGGTTTAGGTGAGTTAGTGTTAGGGACCGGGTGAGGTGAGTGTGTGATAGTGACGGATCTTAGGGTTAGGGTTTGGGTTAAGGTAAGTGGATAGCTAGTGGTGTGTGCATAGTTTAGTGTAGGGTTAGGTGTCAGATTTGAGGTGTATGTGTGTGGATTTCTGTTTGTTTGGTGTGCTTGTGTTGTGTGTATGTGTTTTGGATCAGCGATTTTTTTCCCTAGGAAAAAAATCGCTGATCTGACTGTTTGAGATTGTAAGCTTTCGCTTACATAAGGTCAATCAATCAGCGTTCGCTTTTTTAAGCGTTCGCTGATCTAATATAGATCCGGTGTTCAATGTTTGGGACACTGCAAACTGACACATGTGTAGGCCATAGTTGTCAAGCATCTGCAAAAACTTGAAAATAACTGGAACGACAAACTCTCCAAAACGAAAAAACAACACAGGCTAGAATAACTCTAAAAACATTTAATGTGAAGCGCTTTTTGTCTTCCACCTTTGGAAGACTTCACCAGACAAAAGAAAAAAGCTTCATACACAGTTTTAAAATGAAAAAGGCGCCAAAGCAAAGCACAGTCATTGAATTCAGTCAGCATTCAATTAACTAATTAAATACTAAGTTAAATAATTAAAAGTGTTCAGCATGAAAAACCTTTTTCTTGTGTTAAAAAAGCTCATGTCATCAAAATAAAATCATTCATTTAAAACTTCTATTTAAAACTTTCATTTTAGAAAAAACAAGGTGCAAAACTGTACTCTAACATAAAGTACAGAAATACTGAATGAAAAGCATAAATGTAGGGGAAAAAAGTTAAATAATTAAAAGTGTTCTGCATCAAAAACCTTTTTCTTGTGTTAAAAAAGCTCATGTCATTAAAATAAAATCATTCATCTAAAACTTTTGTTTAAAACTTTCATTTTAGAAAAAAACAAAATGCAAAACTGTAAAAAAGTACAGAAATATTGAATGAAAAGCATAAATGTAGGAAAACACAGTTTTAAATATATGCTTGGAGTGTAAGGAAAATAATAATAATAATAAGTATAAAATAAGTACAAGTATAACAACAGACTACTATCACAACACCAAAAGGTGACAGTGTTTGAAGCAAAAATGTCAATAACTATGGACAGGGTGTCAAATACCTAAAAGTACAAATACATACAGTAAACTATGTTCTTAGACCTTAGAGGATCTGTGTTCTAAAATTGTTAAAACATTTTAAAACAAATTTTTGTTACTACACTATAAAAGTGTGCAAAGGAACTCAAGATGAAAAACAGGAATAAACTACAACAGTTGCTACCTTTTGCTAACATGAAATGAAATACTGTGTGTGTCACCTCAATAGACTTCTCAACTTCAAAATACAAGTCAAAGATGTGACCTCGTTTAAACCAGGGGGGTGTAGGAATTCAGCCTAAGCTGCCAAACAAGTTCACGTTTCTCTAACAGTAACTGATGTGGTCCACCTTTTTCATCAACCACTACCTGATCTATCACTTTAAACAAAAAAGCATGGCTTGGATTCACTTTACAGTGTCTCGCTAGGGCATTGGTACTACTCTTCTTCCTTATATGATATGTGTGTTCATAAATCCTTTCTTTTAACTTCCTGTCAGTTTTGCAGATATAAAAAGCCGGACATGACTGACAGGAAGCCAGGTAAACCACTGATTTAGAACTTCAACTGTACTGGCCTCTGGCTTTAAACATGTGTTGATTAACTGTAAAACTAGACCCTGTAGAAATGAATTTACAATAATTACATGCCTCACATTTGTTTGTGCCTTCCATTCTAGTGGGTTTCATAATCATACTTTCCATGATACTTTTTATGTTTCTACCTTTTCTAAAAATAATAACTGGTTCATCACCTAATTTCTCTACTAAATCCTTCTCAAAAGTCAATAAGTGTCAATTTCTTCTAAGGATGTTACTAATAAACTTCGCTTCCAAAGTAAAAGGGTAATAAAACTCTTCTTGTAACAAACCAAATCTGTACCTGATGAGCCCACAACTACTGAACTTGTACTGGGCACCACCACACTTAATTCTTCTTCCACATCCAAAACTGAATCTCCTTATTTTATTGTAAGGATGGGATTAAAAATACCTGACAGTCTCTTACTATAAACCTCTCTTACCACCTCATCAACTAATGACTCTGGGTAACCACGACTCATAAACATGTGCTTCAACAAGATACATTCATCATCAAATGATGTGTCTTCAGATGTCATTCGAGCTGCTCTTACCAACTGTCTCTTTAGGAGAGATTTCTTCTGATGGAACAGGTGACAACCGGAAAAATGCAACAACGTGTTGGAATACGTAGGCTTTCTGAAAATTTTAGCTAAATAGCCTTTACGTAAGTGTCCCTTATCAATTTCACATCTAGATAACTGACAGTGTCCTCTTTGTATGTGTGTGTGAATCTTAAGAAAGAAGTACTGTTGTTTAATGCCTCCACAAAGCTACATGCGTCATCTGCACTCCCTTGAAACATGATGAAAATATCATCCAAAAACCTATTGTAAAGCTTTATTTTCTTATGGATGTCTTTACTAAATATGTGTTCATGTTCCCACTGTGCTAGAACTAAATTAACATAACTTGCCCCACATGGGGAACCCATCGCTACCCCTACCACTTGCTTGTAGATGTTGCCATTGAAACTGACATAGTTGTTGTTCAAAATCACATCCAGTAATTCTTGAATCAAACGTATTTGATCACTCTCTACTTCATAGGAAATAGGTTTCTTAGTGATATATTCTAACCCTATGTCATGTGGGATAGAGAAATAAAGGTCCGCCACATCTATTGTTAAGAAAAAAATGTTGTCATGAAATTTAAATTTTTCTAAATTTTTCAAGAAAGCCCAAGAGTGTTTGCATATCTGTTCCTCCCTCACTACATATTTCTTTAATAAGTCATCCACAAACTTAGAGCATGCATATGTAATAGAAGACCTTGCATTCACCAAAGCCTTCATGGGAGGGTTTTCAATATTTTTGTGTAGTTTAGGTAAACCAAACAAATTGGGTGTTCTTGGCTTCAAAATCACAAGGTAATTATAAACGTCATCACTGATCAACCCTTCTATCAACAAATCCCTAAGGAAGGAAAAGATTCTTTTATAAGCAATGTTCATTTCAGTAAGGCTGGACCTCATGTAAATCTTTCTATCTAACACGTCAAACATTCTGTTGTCATAATCATCATTGTCCATGATCACCAAATCTCCACCTTTGTCCGATTTCAAAAAATGGACTGGTAAAGCTCTGACCAACCTCAAAGCTTCAGCTTCATCCTCAGTTATGTTCTTAATAACATTTTTTTCTAGCACTCATATGTAAAGACCTCAAATTGGACTCACACATGTGCTCAAACAAAGATAGAGTGGGGCACACAGGTGGGTTGTACGTACTAGCCACTCTTAAAGGGTCATTGATGTAACCCATACCTCCAAACATTACAGACAAGTTCAATTTTTGAATGTATAATTTCAAATCATTCAGAACCCCTGGTAAGTCAAAATGTTCCTTGTGTACGAAAGTCAAACCTTTACTGAAAAGTTCACACAACTCCTGGCAAATGGTGTAACTTGAGAAATTGTACACCTTGAAGTCACCACTACCATTCAACAAAATGGCAGGTGCATTATTTATCTGTTGTATTTGTGATTCTCCTTTGTGCCCCTCATATTGTATCTCTGTGGATGGTTCTGGCCCCTGTTGGAAAAAGAATCGTTCATTTTGTTACTGTTGTAGTGGTTGTTGCCTACCGTATTGGTAACAGGATGCTTGCCAGCAATGTTCTCCCTCCAGCTGCCCTAAAACAGATCTAGATCACTGAATCCTGGTCCTACCCTCACGGGTACCTCAGGGTCATTCCCATTGACTGTGTTTACAACATTTATACATTGTGCAAGGGCATGACCAAATATATCCTTACCTTGAGAGGGTGGTGGTTTTGGGTATGCAACCCCATTCTTATAGTCACTGATGTCCCTTCTCAGTTTCTTGAGTTTCACTTCTGTGTTCTTGATTAATTGTTGGTCAGTAGAAGAAAACACCCTTTTATAATCATAATGGTACCTTATGAACTCAGGGTGTGTTTTAATGTCATTGTTTAAAACTGTGATTCCGTTAGTTAAAGCCTCAATAGAAATAGAATAATGTTTGCACATCATGTCCATTAATTCGGTACCATGCTTGTCAAGCAACATTAAAAGTTCATTGTAAAACACTGTCCCCACCTCTAACCCCGAAGGGTATTGCCAGGATCGCAAACCTTTCGGTACTACATCCTGTTTCTTACACACTCCAAAATAATTTACTTCCAATTGTAACTTTTTTTAATTTTAACATTTTCCAATCAATCTCTTTTAACTTAAGAGATAAAGACTCACCTCCTCCAGCCAAGTGTTCAATAATAATCTCTTTGCAGTTAAATCCAAAAACGGTTGTGTTTTAACCATTCTGCAACATTAGGAAGCCCTATAAGCCCCAAGGAGGACGCAGTTGTTCAGTTTAAATGGATAGGGCCTTCACCACTGTCTGTGTTTACAGGCGAGCTGTGTTTAACAGCAAAATTCATTCCATCAGTTCCAACTTTGTTAACGGCACTGTTAGCTAAAGCCAAACACTCAGATGTTTGCATTCCTGTAACAGAACATGCTGTGACCTTCGGTCTTACTGCAGCACTAGGTTATGATAAACTGTCCACTCTCGTGGACAAATTCTCAAGCTTTTCATTCATTAACTGTAACAGTTGTGTGAGATTAGTTGTTTCACTCATACCAGAACCAGGTAGCAATGATGGCTGAGAAGTAAGCTCAACAGAGGAATCCAAACCATTGTCAGTAGCCATGGAATACAAACGCTTGAAAATAATTGGAACAACAAACTCTCCAAAATGAAACAGTCCACAGGACCATATCAGTTACTGTTAGAGAAATGTGAACTTGTTTGGCAGCTTAGGCTGAATTCCTACACTCCCCCTGGTTTAAATGAGGTCACATCTTTGACTTGTATTTTGAAGTTGAGAAGTCTATTTAGGTGACACACATAGTATTTCATTTCATGTTAGCAAAAGGTAGCAACTGTTGTAGTTTATTCCTGTTTTTCATCTTGAGTTCCTTTGCACACTTTTATAGTGCAGTAACAAAAATTTGTTTTAAAATGTTTTAACAATTTTAGAACACAGATCCTCTAAGGTCTAAGAACATAGTTTACTGTATGTATTTGTACTTTTAGGTATTTGACACCCTGTCCATAGTTATTGACATTTTTGCTTCAAACACTATCACCTTTTGGTGTTGTGATAGTAGTCTGTTGTTATATTTGTACTTATTTTATACTTATTATTATTATTATTATTTCCTGACACTCCAAGCATATATTTAAAACTGCGTTTTCCTACATTTATGCTTTTCATTCAGTATTTCTGTACTTTTTTACAGTTTTGCATTTTGTTTTTTCTAAAATGAAAGTTTTAAACAGAAGTTTTAAATGAATGATTTTATTTTAATGATGAGATTTTTTAACATAAGAAAAAGGTTTTTGAAGCAGAACACTTTTAATTATTTAACTTTTTCCTACATTTATGCTTTTCATTCAGTATTTCTGTACTTTATGTTAGAGTACAGTTTTGCATCTTGTTTTTTCTTAAATGAAAGTTTTAAACAGAAGTTTTAAATGAATGATTTTATTTTGATGACATGAGCTTTTTCTAACACAAGAAAAAGGTTTCTAATGCAGAACACTTTTAATTATTTAACTTAGTATTTAATTAGTTAATTGAATGGTGGCTGAATTCAATGACTGTGCTTTGCTTTGGCACCTTTATCATTTTAAAACTGTGTATGAAGTTTTTTTTCTTCTGTCTGATGAAGTCTTCCAAAGGTGGAAGACGAAAAGCGCTTCACATTAAACGTTTTTGGAGTTATTCTAGCCAGATCGGAGCCTGTGTTGTTTTTTTGTTTTGAAGCATCTACAAAAAGGCTGAAGGTGGGGAGGGGGTGTCATCATGACACACCAGTGCACTGTAGCTGGGATCCACAGGATTCTATGAATGGCTGTATCTGCACACAGTCGGGGTCAGGAACTGTGGAAGACATAACCCTGACTCCACAGCAATAGTGACATCAGTGTGTGAACTCCAAGGGATGTGCACATGAGTTGGCCCTGCGATTATGCAGAGTTGAGGGATATGTGTAGGGTAGACTGACCACATACTGGAAAATGCAGATGACCCATGCTAGTATACCCCTGCCAGGAATAGTGGCTGCTGTACTACACATAACAGTAGGTGCAACAAACCATCATGATAAGGGTGTGCACACATATGCACCCATGAAGTGTATGCATCTCAGTCAGCATCAGCACAACTAACACATTTGTTAGACACTGCATTTGATTGTACAGGACATATGTCACATATCAGGCTCAAGTAATGTTAACATATGCAGTAATGTGGTCCCATGGCATATCAAGGAAGAGGGCATCATATCAATAAGGGTGTGTACACTCCCCATAGCAACAGTAAGGATTGACGGTTGTCAGTGCAATAGTATCGTATTGGTCATACATGCACCACTGATGATGACATCTGTAAATCAGACATCAGGCATTCACAAATGACATCTGTCCACATATCATCCCAGGTATGTGTTGGACATACACATAGGGGATGTGAGCATTAGAGCAGACATAACTGACACAGTAATACTCATTCAACAATGGTGTGTACACCTATGAGGTATGGTGCACAGTACATGGTAGGGTGCAGAACAGGTGCACAGCAATACTGTGTACATGGGTGCAGTGTTTTCCAGGGGAAGGGACATCACCTACTAACACAGCCCATGCATCACACACATGTATACTGTTGCTAGCATGTATTGACTATAGCTGCACTGCATGCTGTTGAGTACCATATGTTATGCATGTTGACAGATGGTGTAATGGGAGTTCTGTGTGTACTATCTTAGTGCAACCTCACCTGTAGTTGTGTGTGAGGGGGTGGGGGTTATTTTGTCTGTAAGTGCAATCTGGTGGAGTGGAGGGGGGTTGATGCATGTTGGATGTGTGTGTGTGTGTGTGTGTGTGTGTGTGTGTGTGTGTGTGTGTGTGTGTGTGTGTGTGTGTGTGGGTGTCCATGTATGCACATGTGTGATTGTGGGGTTGTTCATACATTAGTACTGCCCTTTGGAATCGTGCAGTACATGGGCATGGATTGACACATGAGACACCAGGAATACTTGTCTGATAAGTAATCTCAGGACAACTGATAGTATAGCATGGAACATGCATTGGGAGAGTAACTAGACACCAGGTATACTGTTACAAATTGCAATCAGCAGAAAGGTGAAAGACTGCCAACATATCAGGCACTACAGATGCATTGGGGAATTACTAGACAACACCAGGGAGTGTATCCATATATTACTGTTGTCACATAATAAGTTTATTGAGCAACAGATCTTGCATCTACTGAGCAATCGTTACATATGACACTCCAGTACATGACATTATTGAGTGATTGCAGAAGCCCCTAACATATGGGGGCCATGCTGATGATGTCCGGACATACCCAGGGTGAACACTGGATGACAGCAGTGAATCCTTGTAAAACCTACTCCAATCAAGTCAAAGAGGTAATGGAGTAAAAGTTCATGTTTTGTGATTACTTGTCTAGGCAATTAGAAGAATGATACATTAATGATTGGTATTAATGAGTGTATGTTTCTAAGTGTGATGCAGGATGGGAAACTTACGTGAATAAACTTGGGGCAGTCTGTAAACTCAGGGACAGGGAGGTATTATGGTGGAATGTCAGGGTGTGTATGTGTGTGTGTGCGTGTGTGCGTGTGTGCGTGTGTGTGTGTGTGTGTGCGTGTGTGCGTGTGTGCGTGTGTGTGTTGTGGTGTGTGTGTGTGTGTGTGTGTGTGTGTGTGTGTGTGTGTGTGTGTGTGTGTGTGTGTGTGTGTGTGTGTGTGTGTGTGTGTGTGTGTGTGTGTGTGTGTGTGTGTGTGTGTGCATGCGTATATGTGTCTACTGTTAAGAAATGCTGTACAGGTCTTAAAGTGCATTTCTTGTTTTCCCCTCACAGGTGGCGAGGTGGGTCAGAGTCCTTCCTGCATGCAATCTGATGTTGGTGTCCATACAGACACTGAAAATGATGATGGGTGTGTTGAGGCACAGGCAAGGTTGTCAGAGGCTGAAACTGCGCCATCGTTTGACATCCCCCTGTTATCCACCACATCTCTGCACACAGTCACAGTGCCTATAGATACCCCATCACCAGTGGTCATAGCACAGGGAGAGTTGGTGGTTGTTGGCAGTGCACAGGACAGTCTGGTATCTATGGCTGCTGTGTCTGGACACAGCAGGCATAGCTGGATGTCTGGCAGGGCACCACATAGGCAGATGTACCGGGGTGCTCGTAGGAGGGCCACTGGTCATCGTGCCCCTGGCAGAAGTCCCACATCTGGTACCACCAGACGCATGTTTCAGGCTGCCATGGGGTTGCAGGCACATATGGGACTGTACACCAGATAGGGTCTGATGCTGCAGAGGGCTGCTTTTTCACCTGTAAGTTACAACATCCATGATCTTACAGGTGCCCTCCATGATTATACAGAGGTCATGGATAGATGGTTGAGTGAGATGGTTGGCCTCATCAACCATGGATTGTCCATGTTAGAGCATGTGGTAGGAGTGGGGCAAAGGCCGCGTGGACGGTGGACGTAGGCCAGCAACACCAACATCTGGTGGTTGACGTGGACATGCAAGGAAGCCAAGCCTTTCCTGTAGTGGCAGTACCAGCCCCAGCACTGCAGGGGGGGTGCTGTCCACACCACACCATAGCAGGCCACATGCACATGGCCCTGGCCAATCCCAGGAGGGACCTGGTTCCAGCGGACATATGTCATCATCAGGGGAGAGTAGCATATTGAGGCCTGTACCTGGATGTGCCTGTGGAACCCCTGGCAGGCACAGTCCGCATGCCCATGGCCAGAGGCCATGAACTGCACACCCTACCAGGTATGGTCTGCAGCTGTTCAAGAAACACCTGTATAGGGCAGCCACATGGCATAACTGTGTGCATGCATACCCACACACTACACAAACACACCTAGGGCAACCCCATACCTACACACACCACATCACACTCATATCAGTAACTTACACCCCTCACTCACATCGATGGTGTCAAACATATGGCCCACCCTGGGTCTCTGCCAAACTAACAACACACCCTGTGCATATGATGATACCTGTGCCACATCCCTGTCATCCATAACATTGATGCAGGGATAGGCTAGTATGGTTCTGATGCAGATGGTGACTGTACTACAGTGTACCAATGTACTGCTGTGTAACATGTCAGCAGTAATGTTTAATGCTTACATGTCAGGTAGTGTAGCTGTCCAGCCATGATGCATTATAGCTTTTAGTAATACTGAGTGATTGTGGTCTCCATAACATTATCCATTTGTATTGTAGGTATACATGTGTCACCAGAGGGTGGTCTGCTGTCATATCTGACAAAGGGTATGGCACTGTGGTGACATCATGACTGTGCCATATCCTGGATACAGTTGAACACATGTCACAGGTCTGTATAACAGTTACTGCCTGTGCCACATGGACAGATGACCCCCTGGGACATGTATATTCAGCAAACTGATGTAGATCCCTCCACATACACGCACACTCTTACTTGACAACACTGGGACTAGAACCCTACCTAGGTATGTAGTGCTACTGATATGTGTGGCTTTAATTGCACACACCACACAGTGTTTAGGATGAGGTGTGTTCTAGGTTACATGTTACATCCCCAGGCATGTACAGTAAGGTAATGGGCTGTAATGGTTACATATGGACAATACATAGTGTGATATACCATCATATACACATTAACAAACACATAACAGGCAGACACACATTTGAGAGACCTGAGTCTATCAGTGCTACCTTGTCAGTGTGTCCAATGTGTTACAGGTAGGCTGCACACCGCACATGCATCACTGGGCTGGATAGTGTTATCAGTTACCTGTATGGTTGATGGTGACAGTGGTCACCATACATTGGTACATGAGACATGTACCGGGGGTACCACTGTGTAATGACAGTATACTCAGCACCCACATCCCACTGTGGATATTGTACACACTGGAACCCGTGATGACACTCTGACATACTCACCATCACACATTGACCAGGACTGCAAAACAAGCCTTGTCCATCCCAAGAGTGCTACTACAGGGATGTGCATCTAATGCACATGCCACAGGCATAGTAGGGTGATGCATTGTCATCCCTATCCTATGGCCAGCAACATCACTAGCCCTAATACTGTGTGGCAATACATATTGTAATAGGAGTATGTGGCCTCAGAATGTTGTACCCTACATATATACACACATTCACACATACACACACTTGCTAGAACTCAGTGGGTATTCCATGCCTATCAACCCATTTGTACAGCAGTGTTGTGCTGGTACTGCAAGGCTCAAGTAGCTTTAGGGAGAGGAGCGTAACAAGGTTCATGTAATGCCCAGTACAGCAGCAGCCGCATCTAACTATGGCAATGAGTGTTGCAGTGGGTGTGAAGGGCCTCAGGGTATTCCCAACTACAGGTGTACTAACACACAGACACTGATATCCTCAGTAATGCACATGTGCACATTTGTCAGTACTGGGGTGCATCGCTGCAGGTGGTCATAGGCGTGTACCTGGCTATTGTCAATGGAGAAATGGGAAGTGTAGGGGTTGTGTGTACAGTAGTATCATGCCACCTGCCATGTGCCAGCAGGTAATTAACTACAGACATCACTATGGTGACCCTCAGGGTGAGAGTGACATGCATAAGCCAATCCTCTAGGTGCCTCCTGCAAATGGCCGGTAAGGTGCTCCTGTTGACATGTATGCAACATGTATTACTTAACACGGTTAGTGTCTGTGTTGGAGATCTGTACCCAAACATGTTCTGCTGAATGTGGTAGTGTAGTGAAGGTACCTGTGGCATGTAGTGTATACAGGGTGTTGTGTCCGATCTATGCCAGTTATAACACAGCTGGACAGATATGTCAGTGTCAGTCAAGCATAGGTTGTCTGTACGTATCCAAGCTGGATACCTGACATCTGTACAGGGACTGACAGACATCAGCTTGCCAATTAGCTATGCAGTAGGATGAATCTGTTGACAGACAGACGTCTGACATCAATAGGCATGTCATTACTACATGTTGGCAGCCCTCACTGACATGTGCTATACAGACAGTAGTCTACAGTTAATTTCCACATGTCAGATCATTATCCAGTAGGAAATATATAATGTGACACACCTCACACACCAGGAACACAACAGTGAGGACTCAGAGTCCATCTATGCATGCAGGGGTGTTTGTTGCCAGTACTACAATTAGCAATCTACACTTTCTTGGGAAAGCACTGTCAATAGTAGTAACATCATGATACACTACATTCCAGTGTGACTGCACATAACCTGGGATACTACCTTTGTATCTAACACATTCACATGGATAAGAGTGTTGTACAGGTCATATATATTCAAGTGTCCCAGACAGGAGACTCACACCCCTTGCTACTGTACTTGACAGCACATAGACACATGTTATGTACATGGCATTATATACACCTATTACAGATGTCATTACCCTGCTATGTTATCAGAGTGGGATGTGAGCACAGGTTACCAGGGCTGAGCTATGCTTAGCAGGTGTCAGCATTGCTGCAATATAACAGCTAAGCACATTTGCACCTTGGTAAGTGAAGCCTACACGGTGTAAATGTCCGTACATTTAACCATACCTTAGCGCCAGTTAGCTTCACGCAAACAAATTTAAAGCTGCTCAAAACTGCCTTAACCATTCTGTACCCAACAGCCCTTGTAGGTCTTGACCCAGGACCCTGTACACTATAGTCACAGCAGTTAACCACTATGCCATGACAACTGTGAAGACAGTTGTTTTTCCAATACATCTGTCAGTAGACATATTGCATAGTATTGAACAATTGCTGTGACTTCTACAATTGTATAGTACATGTTAGTGACATTACTGTTGCATCACATATGTTATATCTAAATACACACATATCAGATACATACAGAGTGATACATCTGGGAAGGTATACACAACAGTAATGTTTACACATAACAAGGATATGGATATATACATATACATATGTAGATATATGTCTACATGTACATACACATATATATTCATATATATGTATTTATACACATCTCTATAGTTCATCATATATATGGTCATTTATAGATCTTGCTGTGTATGTATATATATATATATATATATATATATATATATATATATATATATATATATATATATATATATATATCATATATGTATAAATATATCTATGTCAATATATATGTAGATATCTATAACTATATGTGCATATATATCTATATACCTGTATATGTGTAGACATATATAGATGTGTATATGTAAATCTATGTGTTTGTATATTATATACATGTACATATATATATATATATATATATATATATATATATATATATATATATATATATATATATATATTGGATATATGTATGTAGATATGTATATGTCTATATATATATATATATATATATATATAGGTTCATAGGTGCTTACTATGCTAATGACCACAGTGGGATTTTTAAGCCTAGCCATGCATCCCAAATCTCTGACCAGCTCTGATACCTTTGATAAGTGTAAGCATGGGCCTGGGAGATTAACCATTTACAGATTACCTGTTTGCATTAGAGACAAAGGTGCCAAACCAGGGATGTATTTCTGGGTTCCCATCCAATTGTCCAAGTTGCACTTAAATTGGGTTAGGGAGGAACTCTTCTTCACATGGCTGGGGAGCCTGTTCCATAGACAAGGTAGTCTCTGGGATAAATTCCTATCTCTCCAGCAGGTTATATTTATATCACAGGCAAGGTTTAAGTCTTTAGAATGGGTAATTCTGGTACTGTTTGTTTTGTGGATATGCAGGAAGTCCAGAGTGGGGTCTGACAATGCCCCATATGCCAGGCATAGATCTCCCTAGTATCCTTTTCTCCCCTAACCAAATTCTATCTACTGCTACAATTTTATCCATTGTCTTCTCTCTACCTACTGTCCTTTCCTCTCCTCACCAAACATTGGCATTTTCTAACTGCTGTCATTACCTTATGCTACACACCAGATAGTTACTGCTTGACTTTATGTGCAGTATAATAATATAAATCATATAAGAGTACAGACAGCTTTTCCACCATCATTTCTATCTACTTTAAAAATTCAAATTTGTTTACTGATAGAATTCGGCTCACTTTTATAGAACTGTCTGCATTTACATAGTGCGTGCTGTCTCTCATCAAGGCCCATGTGTTCACGTCAGCAATAGTTGGGGCTCATCCAGTGAACTAATGCATTACTGGTAGCACAGATAGTTAGATTTTATCTAATAAACTTTTCTTTGTCTAGCAGTGATTTACTATCCATTTGTTCCCTTCTTTCATATATATATATATATATATATATATATATATATATATATATATATATATGTCTACATATATATATGTCTACATATATATATATATATATATATATATATATATATATATATATATACACACACATATATGTTTACCATATGTCCAGAACATGGAGTGGAGTCCTACCTCAGCACCAATAGTCTCAACCTCTTAGTGCAAGGGGATGTCATGTATGCATTGCAGGTATATATGTAGAATGTTGCTACTGTAACAGGGGTTGTCCTAACAGACATGTTGTGTGTGGGAGATCACATCTGCTATTGACATGTACGCCATTAGTTACTGACAGACATCCTAAGGACATCATAGTACAGTACTACTGATAGCACAGTAATGATCCTATGGACTACAGCAGACATATGACCAATATATGTGGACAGTCTGGCACTCTCTGGTCAGTCCAGAGGTATTCCCAGGTCCCCTTGTATGAGACATGTGGACCAAACCTGGCAATGTGGGTGTTAACAGCCATGTACATGGGTATATCACGTAAATACTGGGCTACATATGCCCACACAGTTTATGCATTCACACACTCCTGTCTATCCTGACACATAACAATTGATGGTGTGGAGGTCACATGGCCACATACTACCCAGTAGTTAGTGACATACATCTGTACAGTATCCCACTGCTTTGTCAGAAATACACAACAGTTTTGGTGGCCCAGCAGCAGTACTTCTTGCAAATATCTGGACATAACATTACACTGGGTAATTACGCTAAGCTGTTAGGCATGTAATAAAGCACTGTGCAAACTACAGACAGACTGCCACAACACTGGCCTACATTTTGTATGGGGAATACAGATGTACCTACACATATAGCAGGCTCTACTGGCATGTCAAAGCACAGAGTAACAGACACCTGTGTGAAAATGCATACCCACAACCAATGTGAACACAACCACAGCCACATATGGTATGCAAGCTTAATTTTACACTATATGGACTGTCTGATCAACACCATCCTCATATGTGCCACTCACACACCAACTCTACATATACTGTGTCATGACATAGTGTGGTCCAGTGCCTGTCTGTGGTATGGGACACGTGTGTGTTTGGCCCTACAAATGTGTGAGCCAATAGGGTATCATACACTGGAGCAGCATGTAACATCAGATAGAAGAGGACCAAAAACAATGACATTTACCACAGTCTGTACACAGGCCAAGGTACGTATTTGCAATACACCTACTGTTAACAATCACCATAAGTACACAGACCCGACAACTGTACACACAACCACAGAATGTCCAGGTTATGTCCTCATAAATAACCCCTACTATACATAAAATGTCTAGTAGTCTGAAATCTGGCTGGCTTGTTATCAGGTATGATGTCAATAAATAATGGTGTACAGAACATATGCACCTCTTACTGCATGACATATGTACAAAGGTTGACAGACTTGTGGCTGGAGCCACAAACACTGGGCCAATATTGGCATGTTGCTGTGATACCCTCATACATTTACTGTTGTAACACAGTTTGTTGTGACATATGTCCTATGAGGGATATGAAGTCAGTAACTCTCATGGTTGTCAGCATATACTGACTGCAATCCTCAGACTATGCTTCTGCAGTTCTAAGATAGGTGATCTGTGAGTAACACAAGAAACATAAGACACCAAACACTGGCTAGTCTGCAGATAACCCTATAGGTGGGAGTTTCCTCAAACATATAACACTGTCATGACAGGTATTACATTATGTAGACCAGCCATATCCACACAAACCCTGTTAAACCAACATTACTCCAAATGCAGAAGAGCAACATCTACATTCTGTAGTCATGTCTGGAACATCCCCCTCCTGTTTGTTGGCCTGTCTCCACATTGTATGTTGTTAGAGGTATATCCCACTACCATCTGTGATGCTGTTTGCCAAACACAGACATGAGGTGCTGCTCACAGTGAATGAAAAGGACCAACACCCACATGATGTTCCTAGATATAGGAGTGTGTTTCCATGCAATTGGCTATGGGAATCTTACCACAGCTGTTCCACATGCAATCAGCTAGTGGGGGACTGCAATTCATGCAGAAGCCATCAACTGATCATGAGCATCACTTACAAAACACAAGCTTCTGCCTAAGCAAAGCAGGTGTACTTCTCCACATCCACCAGAGAGGGAGTGAGAGAGACAGACAGATACAAAGTAAGACAGGGAGGGAGTGAGAGAGTAAAACCTAAGCATGTTTGTGTCACACACTTACCAGTACAGGGTTTCAAACCCCTGCTTTACTATGTATTGCTATCATATGTCTATGCAGTTACTGAATGCACCACAGAGCTTATATGTTGGAGAGCTGTCCAAACATATATTTGATGGTGAGTGACATCTGTAACAGTGATAAAGGAGGGATAAGATAGGTGTAGTACACGTGCCTGTCCATATGAACAGGTGTCAAGGTAGACACAGCCACACTCTCTCAGATACTCACACACATTATCACAGTTGGCAGGGTCAGGATTAGACTTCCAAACTAGCTAGTTTGACACAATACAGTAATACGCAGGTATCACACGCACCACAGGGGTTATCAGGATGATATATGGGAAAAGGGTATGTCGAGGTGTCTAACATCAGAAAGCATGCTTCAGTAGGCCATTGGGAGGTGTAGTGAGTGTGAATGGTGTCCAAAGCATTATACTCCACATACACACAGACACAGGTTGCCAGTACAGACATACATGGGTGCATTGCTTCACAGGTGTGTAGTGGCTGATTGTGCCAGAAGGCTATACAAGGCTAGGTAAAGGGTATACCTTGGCATCAGGTCACATGAAAATGGTCTGCAGTGTGGCTTAGGGATGTAGTGCCTGGATTGGCCCACACAGGTGGATATTGTATTCACCATCCAGTCAACTGGGTTACTATTGTGGGTGGCCAGTGCTGTGCAATGCTTGCCATGTATGTGTTCTATAGTCCATGACATGGACAGTGTCTGAGATGTGAACACTTCCCACATGCATGTTCTTTGACATGTGGAAGTGTACCTGGGTGTTTGGGGCATGTTATGTAGACAGATTGTTATAAACAAATGTGCCATTCCTGGCCTCATGTGGTGAGAACTGGCAATGAACACCAGGTTGACCCTGCACCTACATTGACAGCATGATACAGGTATTCCCTGGTGTCAGTGGCATCTGTCCATACAGGGCATATGTATAAGGCATGGTATGTCCTTTGTGGGTTACATTTGCTGGCACTACAGTTGTTGCAGGCATCCAGTGGAGAACATAGTGAAGGAGCACTGTATGCAATTATGTGCCTATTGTAGGGATGAGACAGGGTGCCATTCCCCCTGTAGTCCACTGCAATCATACAATGGTTACTATCTGTGGGCAATATGCAAGGACTGCCAACATAGTGGTTGTTGCCTAGCCAAGTGTGTTTATGTATGAGACATGGGTTGAGAGTGTTCTTTGGGTAATACAAGGCTTGCCTAAATTGTTCACCAGGCCATGATTTCACATGTAGGGGTATGGATTGTCTACCCCAGCCTCTCTGCTGTTTGACATCTGTTATCCTTGTAAGGTGGACATTGTGACATATAATAGGCCCACCATATAAGAAATTTACAAAACCCACTCCAGAATGAGTCCAGTTGTTACACACTCACAGCCACCTCCATGCAGGATACAAATGACAAACACACATACACCCCAAGTCTCACAGTTGCCATGTCTAGGATTGGAACTCCTACCTAACTAGTACATCACACTACAGCAGTAATCAGTTATAGCATACACCACAGAGATTACTAGGCTACGTCTTCCCCAAAGGTGCATTTCAAAGTGAATGACATCAGCAGGCTTGCCAAAGAAGGGCAATGGAGGTTGTACTGACTGTGAATGGCCTCAAAAGCATTGCTCCCTACACAGGCAAATAAACATCCACACTTGCCATGTCTGAGAATAGAACTCCTACCTAACTAGTTTATCACACTATAGCATTACACTGTTATAGGACACTCCACAGACATTACTGGACTATTTTTCCCCAAAGATGTATTTCAAAATGAATGACCTCAGCAGGCTTGCCAGAGCAGGGCAATGGAGGTTGTAGGGACTGTGAATGGCCTCAAAAGCATTGCTCCCTACACAGACAAACATCCACACTTGCCATGTCTGGGAATATAACTCCTACCTAACTAGCTTATCACACTACAGCATTACACAGTTAGAGGACACGCCTAGGACATTGCCAGGCTACTCCTTCCCCAAAGGTGTATTTCAAAGTGAATGACATCAGCATCCTTGCCAAAGTAGGGCATTTGAAATTGTAGTGAGTATGACTGGCAAGCACTGATCCCTACACAGACAAACATGCACACACAAACACACACAGTTCTCATATCTGGGATTAGAACTCCTACCTAGCTAGCACATCACACTACAGCATTACACAGTTTATAGGATGTGCCATGGAGATTATTCGGCTACTACTTCCCCAACAGTGTATTTCAATGTGAAGATATCTGCAGGCTTGCCATAGTAGGGCAATGGGGAGTGCAGTATGTATGCATGGGCCATAACCATTCATCTAGAGGCAGACACACAACACTCAGGCACACACAGGTTTATATTCCACAGGAACATGTATATAGCTGCTAGATGACTACTAACTTGTACAGTCATGTTACACAGTTAGCACAAGCACCACAGGCACTATAGTGCTGAGGGATACCAGAGGCAAATGTCTACGGTGATTGACATTTGCACATCATGTGGTTTTAGCCAATTGGATGTGTGCTGGGTGGGACAGGCCTCATGATGGGAGGCTCTTTGTGACTGTCACTCTCTTCCACACATCTATGTATGTGTAATTTTGGCCTATTATATTGTGTTGTCGTTGGATATATGTGTGTATTCCTATCCAATGTGTGTGCAAAGCATTACTGGTGTGTATGGAGAAGTGTATGCACTAACATCTGTGACTGTCAGATATGTATAGTCCACTGTTATTGCCAGACATGGGCTTCATTTTAAGTGTGTGAGCATGCCCAGTATGACCTTTCAGTATTTTGTTGTCTGACATGACCTTCATTTCTCTAAATGTGGGAGCATGCCCTGTATGACCTTCTGTATTGAATGTGTGAATCCATTCCTGGTAGATTGTACTCCAGTGCAGACTTTTTTGTTCTACACCTACAGCTAGCAAACTGTTTCTGCAGGATATCTGTAGATCGGTTGACAATATGCAGTCAAAATGGGCAAAGGATAGTGGGTTACTGTAGATAATTGTGTCTGTGCTGCTTCTGTTACATGGTCCTGGTGTTAGCAGAGATATCCAGATGTATATACTGTTTTATACTGTGAGATTGTATGTCATCAAGTACTGTCAGGTATGCATATTTGCTTTCAGTGATGTCCTGGGGAACCAGAGTGAATGTGGCTGTGTCCAGTATTGTGGTCAGCAGCCTACATATTCTTGCACAATCATGCCATTCTGGAGTGGAAGCTGCAGACACTTGCTGCTGGTTCTGTGTAAATGGTTCAGCACCTTGGTACAGTGGTGGCAGAGGATCCCATGCTTGTACATCCTTCCACATGACAGTATGGCCATATCAAGCTGTGGCCATACCTCAGAGCTGTACATATTCACACAGGTTACCCAAAGGCAGGGGTCATAATTCTGGACATTACCCATTCACATTGTGGTTTACGAGCCGGTTTGTAGCCAACCATTCTTGCGTTTGCAGCCAGGGATAGTATGTGCACACGGCTGAGTTTTGCACTTCAGACACTCCATGCCACCCATGTACCCACCCGCCCCCATTATTCTATCCTCTTCCATGCATTATGCAAACATTATCTGATATGTTCCCTATAGTTATCACCTCATTCCAGCAGTAATTTTGTGTTGGTCTACAGTTAATGCAGTAGGACATGGTGGATATGTTACTGTGATTCGTCCACATGGCCTTGCATTTTGGTTCTGTGGACTGTGTTTTGTTGTTATTTAGGAGACCATGACATAACATACATTGGCAGTACAGGTGAGACTCAGGCCTTTGGCAGAGGACTGCAGGCCATTTGGTAGTGATGCAGGCCAGCTGTAGCAGGCTGTTGCATTCTGTCACTCCTACAGTCCCAAACTGCAATACACTATATTCCCCTGGGGTGACAGGGTAGGTGTGCAAGGTATTCATGCCAATACTTTCTGTCATTATTGATCCAGTGGTGTGGATGCTGACAGGGTGCTGCTTACAGCTAGGGACACACTTGCATAGGACACCTGTTCTGCATGCTGCATTCTTTCACTATTGCCATACAGAGGTGGGGGTCATATTGTACCCATTCCCAACAGCAGGGATAAGACTGGAGAGGTACCTGTGGGTGGTGGTGGGGTGAGATGGGTGCATGTGTGCTATGGACACTACTTGCATCTGTCTCACAGATATGCATGGGGCAATCCACTTATACTGGCTTGTGCAGGGACATCAACTGTTTCTCAATACTTCATTCCTATGACCTTTGTGGTCTGCCTGTGTTTGGCCAGACAACATCGGTATTTCCTACTACAAGCCCAAATAATGTGCTGCAAACCTGTATGTATAATTCCAAGGGTGTGTCCATTTGACAGTTACATATTATACACTGTCTGTCTGGGGTATTTCCTCCTGTGTACTGCTTGTATATCAGGGCCAATATTCATGCCATGTCCATCTTTCAGATGGTGACACATATTACTTCTATTTACTATGGCTTACTGCTGGAATGTGTTTTGCTGGGAAGCATTGTGTTTGGCACTGCAGTTGTGAGAACTTGGCCCTGTCATCGGCAGTACTGGGCAATGGCCACCAGGACAAACCTCATCATACATACATACTGACCACTCTCACACAATATATGACACACACCAACCTAACACACACACACCTGCATATTGTACACATGCTACAATCTATCCTGCTACCTTGGCCAGCTCAGGTAATCTGTGCTCTACTGTTATTATACTTACACATACATGTTACTACATTTCTATATAGGATTGGGTGGGGAGGGCACACCTGACTGTTACTACATTTCTACATAGGATTGGGGGGGGCACACCTGACTGTTACTACATTTCTGCATGGTATTGGGGGGCACACCTGACTGTTACTATAGTTCTACATAGAATTGGGGGGGCACACCTGACTCTTGTACATATTTGCTATGACTGTTCTGGTATTTCAGGTACTTTATTTCATTCTGTATTCTAACCTATCATACTGGCTAGAGGCATATCAGTGTACTACAGGTCTTAGGTTTGATTGACCTACATTTCAGTTTCTGACTTCTTACCCTTCAGAACTAACATCCCACTGCCTGACCTGTTGTAGTCTGTCTGTGTATGTCTGGGGGGGGTGTTCTCCATAGCCATCAGTCAGAGGCCTTAGCACAGCCTTTGTTTGTGTTTGCCTATGCCTGCCCTGCTGGCTGAGACTGTTGTTGGGTATGTGAGCCTCCCTGACTGGCATGTGTGTGTGTCCTATGGACACACATGTGGCCCAGCATGTTTCCTGCAGTGGGTTTTGTCACTTTGTCTAGTACTGGCTACTATGGTGACACCAATATTTGTTACTGATCTCATGCTACCACTATAGGTGTCTACTATCTGCTGGCACCCAATTCCCTTGCATGCTCACGTCCATACCATAGATACAAGTAACAACACATACTAACTCCATTTGGCAATTGGTGGGAAGAGTGACTTACTTTGTGGCTGTGCTAGTATTGAGGATGGTGCTGGATGGCTGACTATGTTAGATGCACATAGTACACTCCCTATACATGGTTAAGCACAGGTAGTGTCATGTCTGGCATCCCTTTTACTGTATGTGCGAGTCAGAGAGAGGTGTCATTCCCTGGGTCCCTACCATATCATTGTATGTGCTATGCATTGCCTCTTTGCCAAGGCCTGGGCATACTGGGCATGCCTCCTTCTGCCCACTGGGGCAGGCTCAGGTTGTTCCTCCTCTGAGTCACTCTGTGCCTGTGCAGGCCTTGGCAATGGTGGGGACTGTGTGCCACTGCCCCATGCTGTTCTTGCTGCAGCTGTTTCCACAGGATCATATTGTGTAGCATGGCACATATGATGACAATTTGGGTACATGTAGCTGGTGAGTACTGCAAGGCTCCACCAGATGTGCCCAGGCACCAGAATTGTGACTTCAGCATCCCAAACACATGCTCTATTATGATTCTGGTCTGTGCCTCATTACAGAGTTCTTGTTCGAGTGTGTGTGTGCATTTCTAATGGGTATCATCAGCCACGGTTCCAGTGCATAAACAGCAACTCCAACTAGGTGACCATAAGGGATGTCCCCATTGAGAAATCTCTGGTATAGCTGTGTCAGATACCAGATATGGGAGTCATGATAGGTTTCAGGGCAGCCAGCATACACATTCATTATAATGTCTTGGGCATCGCACATGACTTGACAGTTGATGGAGGGGAAGCCCTTGCGGTTGATGTAGACCCTACCCGGTACACTGGATGGTGCTTTGATGCATATGTGCATGCAGTCTATAGCACCCGCTACCTCAGGGTATTCTGCTATTTGTTGGAAGAGATGCATATTGCTGGCCATCACCTCATGGGTATTGTGGAAATATACGTACTCACTGGTATGTGCTGACATGGCATCCAGGAACCGGTGGAGTACCCTGGATGCTGATGACTGTGATATCCCCATGATATCCCAGATGGCCTTTGCAAGGTTCCTGTGGCTAGTATTCTTAGGCCTACACATACCTTGGTATCCACTGGGATGGGTTCCTCTTTATTGGTTCTGTGTGTGAGGTGTGGCCAGCACAACTCAACAATTTGCTGTAGGAGGTCCCTGTCCACCATATAGGGTTCCATTATATCCAGCTCATGTAGCCCCTGGTAGGTTACCCTGGGTCTGTACACTCTTCTCCTCACTGTGGGTTGGCTGACAGCTTTCTCATCCTCACCACCCTCAGCCTCTTCCACATGTTGATTTATGATAGCTGCTGCAGCCCCTATCATTTTGTTGCTTTTGTTTGGTAAAATTTCCCTGCTTGTGTACACCGGTGGTGTAGAGTATGTGGGAAAAAACAGAGGGAAAGGTGTTTGCATAGTTTATAGTGGTGTGGTGGGCTGGGCTGATCTGCTGCCTGTGTAATTGACTGGTTCTGATACATTTCACCTGCCAGCTATGCTAGTTCTCCTTGATTACCTTCCTACTGCTGTTTTCCCTTCCCATTGCCTTCTTGTTTAAGCCCAGGGGCACACCGCGCTAACACAGTGCTCAGATGTGCATAGAGCTGCTATTTCCTGGTTTACTTTTTTTTTCCTTTAAAACCCGTTGCGTGGCACGCACACCCACTTGGGCAATGTAAAGAGTGCTAGGCAGTCTCAGATACACCCCTTTGCTTAGCTCTGCTAAGCTCAGGGCAAATCCGAGCCACAAGGTTCCAATAGGCTTACAGTATGCTTGACACAACCCTCTATGATGTCAGATAGCTCTTAGGCTTGTACCTTGCTCTTTCTGCAACTACACAGTTGGGTGCAGGCTAGCCATGAGAGAGAATCTGGGACTTAGTATCATTCCCCTCATTTGCATAGGATTGCCTGCTAATGCATAGTTACAAGTCCCACACTGAGCCTTCCCCCTTAGCAACCACTATTCACTGGCCATGTTGTCTTCTGCCAGCCATTGAGTATAATGGCAAAATAGTGATTTTGGATACAATGCTTATTTCAGTTTTTTTTTTTTTTCATCCCGATCCCGTTTGTGCACCGCTGCCCTACACTTAAACAGCCGAAATCAGCTAAAAAAAAATAAAAGTTATTTTTTTTATTTTGGCAACTGTTTTCCATGCCAATGGCCATTTATTTGGCCATTGGCATGCTTTCAACATAATATACACCCTTTATTTGGAGCTGTCATGGCTCCGTTTTGTAGTTTGCAGAAATGTACTTGGTTACTAACCGTGTACATTTCTGCAGATTACACTAGTCCTGCATGGCCAGCTGTCAGCTTCCTGGATCGCAAATTGACCTCATTTGCATGTTTTTTATCTGCAAATGGGGTAATTTGCATACAGGAGCTGTGTCCATGTAGGAATAGTGCAGGAGCACTCATGCACATCTCTGGAGCTTATTCCTGAATCGCACGGTGGCTATATTGCCTCCAGCAGCTCCTGCACTATTCCTGCACACCGTGCAGAGCTTGCTGAATCTGGAGGATTGTCTCCTGCTACCTCATCTTGCTTTATGTATGACTTTAATGGTGCCACAATGAAAAAAAAATAAAAAAGAAATACTTGTGGAGTGCATGTTCCTCTATTCATTATTGCAGAAAAAGAACACTGCCTTCTTTCCTTTAGCCAAAAATGTTTGTTTAAAACTTAAAAAGGAAATTATAAGGCATGATGCACTGGAGAGCTGTTAACCCTGTTTGGCAGATATAAACAGACTGTATACACTGGGAGTTTCTGGTAGTACAATCAGAGTCATTGGCTGGGATTCAAAAAATGTAACCACAATAGGGTAAGTGAATTTGAGCAATGAGTGACCATGTGCAGTGTTTGAGGATCCAGAGACATAAATACTGCTAGCAAAGCTGGGTTCAGTAAATACTAATGAATGTATAATTTATTTTAATTTATTTATTTAACATTTGTTTACCGGGGAAGTCCGACTGGGCAAAATTGTCCATTTTCAGTGGAGGCCCATGGAGAAAAGCTCCACATAACAACATAACAGTCAGTATTTTAAACAATAGTGAAACAATCATAAATTATAGTAACAAATCACATAACATATTACAGTTCAAGTTAGTAATAAGGCTAACAGGGGCACTTAGTAACACATATTTTGACAGTTACACTTAGTAACAAGAAATATTTGAGTGGAGTAGTGTCTCTGAGATACAACAGCTTAATATACAATGGAGTAGTGTCTCAGATATGCCTGTTTGGAACAGTAAATTGTTATGTTTAATATTGTTATACTTACAATCACATGAGATCAGTAAGCAAATAGAGATATAGTGAAAGTGGAGAGTAAGGAGAGAGGAGGTGAGGATGGGAGTAAGTAAGGTATTCAGTAAGCATAGTGATATAGTGAACGTGGAGAACAGGAAGGGAGAGGGTGAAGAGGGGAGAAATGGGTTCGGCCTGGTGTGGAGTAGGAACATAACCAGCTGTCATTTAGGTGGGACTTTAGCAGTTTTTTGAAATATGTTAGGTTTGCTGTGTTTAGTATGTTCTGGGGTGGAGTTCCATGATTTAGTTATGTAGTTAGAATATAGTGGGTCCACAGAGCTGTTGGATTTTGTAACTTTGAGTAGTAGTTTTTTTGAGGTGGGCTTGTACTAGGTCCTGTAAGGATGGACAATTGTTGGGTAGGTAAACTATGAAATGGGCTATGGTAAGTTGGTTTAGGGTTAGTATGTCGGGCAGCTCTAGCCATTTGAGTTATTTCAGAGAAAGACAATGATGGGTTCTGTGGGGGAGGTTAGCAGCAAATTTGGCTATCTTATGGTAGCATGATGCAAGTTTGCTTAACTCTGATTTTTTGAGGATAGTAAATACAGGGGAGGTGTAGAGTAAAGTGGATAGTAGGTGGATCCTGGCAACAGCTTGTCTGGAAGAGTTTAAGAAAGGTTTTTTTCTGTAAAGGGAACGTAATTTAATGTGGGCCTTTTTAATGGCATGAGATAGATGTTTGTCACATTTTAATTTATCCTCTAAAATGATACCTAGTAGCTTGGTTTCTGTGTTGGGTTAGTAATTAGAGTGTGATTGGATGAGGTGATTGTAAAGTCATGGTTGGGGGAGTTTGTTTTGTGGCATTGGTTAGGGAACAGCATTAGTTTGGTTTTGTTGGGATTAAGGATAAGCTGGTATTTTTCTAAGAAAGACTTAATGGCAGTAAAAGATTTTTGAGCATTGTCTTGTAGTTGTTTTAGGGTAGGTGCAGTGCAGATGACAGTGGAGTCATCTGCATATTGTATGATGGAAGCAAGGTTATTAGCTTTGTGTAGGTTATTGGTCAGAACTGTGAAAAGCAGAGGCCCAAGAAGTGAGCCTTGTGGAATACCTACTGTATTGGGAAGTGGGGTCATCATGCCATTTGACTAATTGATAGTGGTCAGATAGGTAATTTTGGAACCAAATGAGAGTGTTTCTAGATGTGTCAAAAGATGCAAGCTCATGTAGGAGTTGTTCATGGGACACTGTGTCAAATGCCTTTGATGTGTCGAGAAATACTGAGGCAACCATTTGGCCATTGTATTTTAGTTGGTTGATGGTATTGGTAAATTGGAAGAGTGATGTGATGATACTATGGCCTGGTCGAAATCCATGTTGTGCATAGGAAATTAGCTTATTAGATAGTAGGTGTTGCATCAGTTGAAAGTGGATGCACGTTTCTGAGATTTTAGAAAGAGGGGATAGTATAGATATTGGCCTATGTTAGATAGTTCTAGTAAGGACCCTCCTTTGTGGAGAGGAATAACATAGGTTGTCCAGATTTTAGGTACATACTGTTCGGTGATAGATCTATTGATAAGTATTGAAACTGGGTAGCAGATGACATCGGTTGCTAATCTAAGGTAGTCGTTCGGCAGCTTGTTGGCAGCAAGGGTTATGGGATTCAGTTGGCTTAGCAATTTCTTTATTGTACTTGTTTAGATGGGCTTGAGTGAGAGAGAGAGAGAGAGGTAGGTGATTTGGTGATAGTAGGGAGGGTGATTTGTTGCAGGCTATTTTTGTTTTTTTATGAGTGAGAGGATGGAGTTTATGAAAAATTAGTTAATGTGGGATGCTATGCTTTCTTCTGTGTTTTTGATATTCGGGGATGGGGTAGGGGTGTGGCCTGGATGGATAAGCTGATTGATGGAGGCCCAGAATTTTTGTAGGTTGTGTTGATGCTTGGACTGAATGTTTGTATAGTGCAATTTTTTTATCAGCTCTGATTTGCTTTTTGCAAACATTTATTAAGTGGCAGTAGGTGTCTAGGAAGGTTTTGATTTGTTGGTTATATGTTGACACCAGAGTTTGTCTCTTTAATTTAGTGTTTGGTTTCTTTAGAGAGTGAGCCTGAGTGGAGAGATGGCAAAAGGAGCGGGCAAGTGCAAGTTCCCAGTGTGCACGCAGTGCTCAAAAAACTATCAGCTGCCTTAAACAGGTTTGGAAGAATGCAGAACTGTTGTGGAAGTACAGAACAACAGCAATGGCACATTCTGCACAGAATTAAGCGATTGAGTTAGGGGCACACTACACTTCTTTATCATGTATATAGTAATGCTTTTTTTTCTTTTCAGTTTAAATGCATTATTCACTCTCTAAGTTGTGGAGCTAGCATAACAAAAACAATATGGGCACTGAGAGGTGTACATAAAAAAGAACCTTAGGTTTGTGAAAAATAACCTTAGGTAAGGGCACTCCACCTGACGAGATAAGCAGCTACACCAAGGGGATTTTAAAAATGTCTCCCGTAGCTTAAGAAAGCTAGGTTAGGCTGTAATAGGTCTTGTGGGAGAGGGGGAGGAAAGAATAGACTAGAAAAAGTGGTGGATCGCCAATAGTATGATGAAAAGGGCTGGCCCTGATTAGGCTGTAACTGGTCTTGTGGGGGAAGGGGAGGATCAGAATAGACCAGAAAATTGGTGGATAGCCAATAGTATGATAAAAAGGGATGGCCCTGATTTCAAAGATGTGCAAGTCTACAGAAACAATCAAGAAAGGAAGTAGGTATTATGGACTTGCTTGTTTTGCATACCAATCTTATTGAAATAAATCACTTTTGCAAGGAGTTATGTGGAATTTAGAAAGACAAGAATTTATAAGAGAAAAGGTTTAATAGAAGTAGAAAAACAGCAGGGCTTACAAATAGTTAAACAGCATGTAAAGGGGGACTGTTGTTAGGAAATACAGGATTGGGGGAGGGCAAGATAACATCTGTGGTGGAGTGCTTTAGTTAAAAAAATAGAAATTAAACAATGGCTAACAATTATAACACTGATGCTGAGGTTGCCCAGTTCTGTTAAACAGTGCTGCAGGCCCATAGTTTGAGCTTGGCTTGGGGGGATCCAGAGAAAAGTAGATTAAAAGGAGGAGCTAGAAAGAAAAACAAGTAATATTAACACAATATACTGCATCATGTTAATGAAGGATATAATTAAAATAAGCAGTTTGATGAATGCAAATGAGGCAGATCAAGTTGGCAGAGCAATCTAGAAGTAACACATGCCATAGAACTGAATGCCACATATTCCTGATATTGATGCAGAGGAAATTGTGTATAATATTAACGATTTGCAGCCATGAGTCTCAGCAGTGTGCATCATTGCTCCCCAAGGCACTGCTTTATCTATCTGGCTTAACTTATCATACACTCTATGACACTGACATCGTTGACTGCTACTATGTGGATAGGGAGACCATGCAGGACATAGTGGACATGTAACAGATTAATTTTCAGCTCTGTGGTAGTTGAAGACTGCCTATCCAACTGGATACCAAGGTATGTGTGGATTTACTTATACTATCTACTGGATCCTTCCAGAGATCTACTGGGCACACAGTGGAATATCTCAGGCATCTGCCTGAAAAATACTCCCTCAGTTCCTTGATGCAATGCTGCAAGTATATCTGGTTTCTATGTACTAAAAATGAGAGAGCCAGCACCATATGGGACCTCTATGATGTACTCCAGTTCCTTAACGTTCTGGGAGCCGTAGGCTGCACCCACATTGAAATTAAACCCTCAGCTGGGGCACTGGGATGAAGATACATGACCCATAAAGAGTATTGCTCCAATAATTGCCAGATGGTCATTAATACAGAGAGTATAATCTACAGTGTATGAGCACGCAACCCAGACAGCTTCCATGACTCTCAGATATGGAATACCCATGTCCTGTATCACGGGGTATTGCTTCCCAGTGCCGTGTTATTGTTGATGCCAGATATGCCACTGATCCCTTGCTGATGGCACCCATCAGACCTCCATAAAATAAAACAGATCAAGAGTAAAGTTCTGTACTTTTGTATAACAGGACAATTACTAAAAGTGTGTTTGCACTGATGAAGGTATGGTTTGGTTTTACTGTCTGTATTCATCAGGTAGTAGCCTGCAGTATGATCCCAGCACAGGTGGAAAAATGTTTAAAGTAAATGCAATATTACACAATATAATAATGTGGAGGCAGATACAGCAAGGGGGTCATTTACAAGAGGAGTACAATGCAGCCCACCAGGAAAGTGGTCGCAAAGGAGGAGTCAGTGTAGGAGTCAGCTGTAGGGGGTGACTATGATAAACAGAAGTGGGCACAGTCTTCTGTGGCTCAAGCAAAAGACAGCAGCTCACAGATAGCTTCAGCTCCTAGGAAAGCTTAGTAAAGCAAATACACTACATTAAAACTGATGCATGCATATCCAGTGCCAAACTGTGCTCATCCATTCATAGCCTGGCTACACTGTGCATCAGATGTAGGCAATCCAAATAACAGTGGGCAAAGGCCGGGGAACAGTTATCATCATCCGCACAGGAAGTGAATGGAGAACATGAATGTGAATATTGTGAGTGCAGAGGAGATATACAAGAAAGAGTACAGGTGTGTTAATTGAGTGTGTTACGGTGAAGGGGGCATAACATAAAAGGTGCCTCAGAGGCCCACTGTCTCAGGAAGCTTGTGTGTGTGTGTGTGTGTGTGTGTGTGTGTGTGTGTGTGTGTGTGTGTGTGTGTGTGTGTGTGTGTGTGTGTGCACGCGTGCTGCAATGTTGGCTGAGCTGGTGTGACTGTGTGTTTGTTGGGACAGCCTCCTGAATAAGTGCAGCACTGTGAGTTGACCTAGTGGACAGATCCAGGGCATGCAAAGTAAGAAGTTAAACATCCTGTGCATGCACTCAACCACTGGTTCTGCCTCTACCAGGAGAAGCACTGGCAGCAACATGCCATATTAGCTAGATCCAGCATTAGGTGACTTCTGTCTATGGCCCAGTTTTGGCTAGGGGAGCTGGCCACAACAGATTAATTAAAAAAATTAGGGTACTGTTGCTTTAAAAACCAAAACAAGACCTGTTTTGCTCACATCTTGCATCCTCTAATTTTCAGCCAATGAAATCGGAGTAAAGCATATACACAGCTGGTGTGAGATTTAATTTCACTGGGCTAGTAGAGTTGATGTATTTACTTTGCAGGTACAAGAAGGCAAACCTTCACATCAGAATGGATTTACTTTTCCTGAGGAAGGCAGCAGTGGAACTTTTCTTTTTGCAGGTACAAGCAAGCATTTTAAGAACAGAAGCTGGTATTTCAGTTTTTTTAAGAACAGAAATGAAATGTGTGTTTGCATGAATGTGTGGTTGTAATGTCCCAGTTACAGAGGGCAGTTTACTTAAGTAATTTCTTCAGACTCAAACCCTGTGCCTTGACTACAGGAGACAAGAGCCCTCATTCTCTACACAAATTGCCAGACCTGTGTTTAGGTGTTCTGCAAGTATGCAAGACACCTCCCACAATAATAATAATAAAAACAAGTATTCAAAATGTAGTAATATTTCTGATTTTTGTGTTGAACAAAAGCTGCTACAAGCATTTATATTGTTTATAATTGTTTTACTTTATTCATTGCACTAAAGAATGAATTCATTCATTAATAAGCATGGACTGTGTAGTATAGTCTAACCACATTGCATTTTAGTAATATATTTTTGCTGTACCTTCTTTACTGCTTTCAGCAACTGCAAAAGGGTAAATATTTGTTAGGTCATATAGTCTGCATTATTTGGAATGATAATCAGAACAGTCTGATCTTCAACATCCGTTACATAGTCATTACTGCATATTACTCTGATACAGTCTTCTCTGCAAGCTCAGATCATAAAGGATTTCTGAATTATTTAAAACTGTTACGCTGTCAGTTTATGCAGAGGAATAAAGGTCCAACTTGTTAATGAGGTGCTTCCTGTGTGCAAGGGTGGAGGGTTTGAATCTTTCCATCTTCATTTACCTACTGTGTGATTTTGAGCCAGTCACGTGACTAAACGGTGCTTTGGAACAACTAAGAATTTGGGGTAGGCTCCTTAATGCTCTCCTGGACTGCATGCCTGTTGTTCTTTGCCATTCACCCCTATTGCATAGCTAATCTAGTTCAGAAAATGTTATGGCAATATTACCTGCACACCATTTTTAATGCAATACAGGTAATCTATTATTCAAGAGCAGCAGGCACTGCATTTGTAGTTGAAGCACTAAAATGCAAAGTTGTTTGCCAGCAGCAGCTTCTGCATTAGTAATAGTTCTCTTTTCAATGTAAAATTATTCAGATAACTTTTACTTCTGCAGAGACTGTGCATGTTGACTAAACATATGCTATCGGTGGTTAATATTTCTCATGGTCTCTTATTAGTCATTAATACTAGAACTGAGATGGCACTAAATAGAAAACTATTGGGTGTAACAACTGACCACTGATTAAGATTCGATCAGTAAATCCTTTTATATCACAGCACGTACATAATACTGTAATTCAAACATATCTACTCCATCGTCTCCTCTGTGTCTTATCAGTTTTGAGGAACCTACAGTTGTCTTAGCTAGCCAAAGTGGAGCAACTGTATAATAAAACTGTTAAGTTTGCAAGAAATTACTTTATCTGAATGTAGCACTGCCTTGTACTTCAGTACCTTTACTGGCTGGAGCTACCTCATCAGTTGGCCTACACTCATTAAGATTGCCTACATTAGGCTAGCTGTCCTTGTGGGCCATTTTAAGCCTAGCCAATTTCCCTTTTGGTGCTTAGATTAATCTATCTGATTTGGTGTTCGACTGGCCTCACCCACCCCATGGTTGTCAATTAAATATTACCCCCAACAAGAATATCTGGGATTATATCATAGATAAAATGAGGGGATCCACTTATGGGATAAAGCATTTAGGAGTTGCCTCTTATCACTAGTAGTACAGATAGCAGTCCTGGGTTTAATTTTCTGTTTCCCATTCACAGATCCAAATTACATTTGAATATGGACAGGGATGAGCTCTGTTTTACATGGATGGGAAGTCTCTTTCAGAGCAGTGGTATTCTCTGTGAGATAGGCCTGTCCCTCCAAACTCTTCTGTTGATGTTGCAGAAGAGGTTTAGATCCCTAGACTTGAGTATTTATGATGTTATTTGACTTGCTGATGAGCAGTACATCCATCAGTATTGTTAGAAAACACTTTTTATTTATGTTAGACAAAGGTCACCTCTTAGCAGTCTGTAAGATCCCGAGTACAGGGTGAAAGGCTTTGTTTAGGCTGTGTATCCTTTTATCTCTGTGGGCGTTCCAGTTGTTGCAGCCTCTATATCTGAAATAAAAGCTCTGGCAGTAGTCAGATTTCAATCTGCAGCATACTGCATTCACTGAACATACTGTTAGGCTATGATTTGGAAAACATTTCCTGCATTTGCAGAATCTGCTGCTGCAAAAAGGGACATTATCTGTGATTGCAGAAAATGATTCAGAGTACATTCACTGCAATGAGCAAAGACCGCATTATCAGCTAATTTGCATGTCTCTGAAGCACGTGGTGTTACCACCAGTGTTAATAAGCACTTTCTTGTGGTAATTACAACTGGTAGCCCATGCATCACATTGGCAAAGGCACCCCTCCTCATTTACTTTCCCAGACACATTCAAACATACACGCTTTCACACACCACCCCCCCCCCACACACACACACACACATACTCCTATACCTCTCAGATCTTGATAATTTTGCAGAACATCCCTGATTTTGCTTCTTATATTTGCCCTGACCCCATAATTCATGAACAATTACAGTCTGTCAATAATTCCAGACATTACAGTTTCATATCTCTTATTCTGCAGAAAATGCTTTGTGCAACAAAACTTGTTGATCTGTTAACTATATAGTGAATCAGATAAATATTTAAAGAGTGCACCTGGTATCTAGGGTTTCCACTGTACAGCTTCTTGTTCAAAAAATGCTTCATGCTGCACAACCTGTTGCTCTATTCACTTTTTAAGTGCCTTAGAATAATATTTGAAGAGTGTCCCTGGTATCTAGTGCCCACCACTGAGAAATATGGCAACTATTCCCCATACACAAACACACACACTCACCTGAGACCACTCATACCCTTCTAGACATGCACACATGCTGTCACACACATATGCACATGTGTACACACATACACACACACACACACACACACACACACACACACACACACACACACACACACACACACACACACTGTATACACACACACACACACACACACACACACACACACACACACACACACACACACACACACACACACACACACACCACTACCTCTCTGCAAAGGTTTACATGAGCTTACCTTTTACTTGGTCTCTCCATTTACCATAATGGGGAAACATAGCATTTCAGACCTATTCTTTTACACAGCTGACCATGCAAGTAATGAAGCCAAGAGATTCCCAGAATCACTTGGTTGTATAAATCCCTTAATGCAGGCATTTGTAGGGCACATCAAATGGCTAATTAGCATAGGCCACACCCCCAAAATGCCTGATTTCCATTCAGCATGGTTGTGTAGATCATAGGATCATAGGATCACTGGAGATTAATAGGCTATCAACCCTGAGCTCATTTTAAGCCTAGCCATTTCAACCCAATGTAATACTATAGAAATGCTAGTCAGTACCAAAGATTGCATTTATCGATGACTGCCCATGTCCAGAAGGGTTGTGGGCTCTGTCGTCAGTAAGAATTTATGGTGCCCCATCCACTCATCCATGTTTCTCTTGAACAGTGTCATAGAGGTGCTCTGTTTTGCATGAATAGGTAGCCTATTCCAAAGATGCTGCAGCCACTGGGAGATAAATCTGTCCCACCAGCATGAACTACTTAAGTCGCAGGCCATATTTAAGTCCCTGGAATGGGTAGCCCTAGTCCCGTTTTATTTCAGATATGCAGTAAGTTCATTATGTTTGGGTCTTGGATTGCTCTGTAGGCCAGGCATGTCTCCCCTAAGCAGTCTATACGACTTTAGTCGGTCTGTGTAGGGCACATGCTGGAACCTTTTGATCTTCTTTGTTAGAAACCACTGAGGTCTCTGTAATTGCTGTAGATGCTTAGTACAGTACATGCCAAATGGGGTATTATACTCAATTATGGGCAGGATAAGTGCAGAGTATAGGGGGATTATAACTTATTTTGCTGTCAAGGTGATGCCTTTACTAATTAAGTGTGCTGCACAGAAATCTTTCCTTACTACAGTAGACACATGGTGCTCGAGGTTAAGGTCACAGTCAACTTGTGATCCCAGGTCTCTTACCACTTCATGGATACTTAGGGTATTGTTGTTGATTTCATAGAGTGAGGGAAAATTGTTTGTGCCAAAGGGAATGATGATGCATTTCTTTGCATTCAGTTTGAGACTGCAACCAATACATCAATCGTTGGTCTGTATGACACCCTCCTGGAGTATACTGACATCATTTGGGGATTCAATGATTGCACCTAGTTTGCAGTTGTCTGCAAACATGGTCAGCCACAGCCCCTTAGTTTTGACCTGAACTGGCCCAGCACTGAACTCTGTGGCACTACACTGTTAACAAGTCTGCTGGTCGATGTGGAGTCAACCACTTTGATAGTAAGCCAGTTGGCAACCCATTACAATGGAGGGATTTACATTCAGTTTGCTAAGGTTATCTACTGGCCCACTGCAGTGATTCTGCAGACAGTAAAATCACTGTGGTAATCTGGTCTATTAACTGGAAAAAGCTACCAACACTGACCATATTATGGCTTAGTGCTGGCAGTAGCCCATTCTGAATAATCCTGTCTCAAAAATCTAAAATCATCACAGTACCTGCCTATGCTATGTATACATTGCCAAACTGGGGCACTCTCTCAAAATTCAGAAATATCTCATCTACAAATTAAAATATCACTGGAAACATACTTGTCAATAAATTGGTCTGAACAGCCCCATTACTAAACTTCCCTCATATTCTTATCTTATCCCATGTGTATTTTAAAATCCCAGAGAAATGGCCTCTGTCAGTACAACAGTCCTGCTCTTCTACCAACACTATTACTAAGCCCCTCCTGAAGCAGAGAATCCAAATAAGTATCAGAAAATCCTTACACTTCTGTCTCCTGTTTATAGGTCTCAAGTGAATAACTGTTTGGATAAAATATGCACGTCCCTTGTATGCTGCCTGAGTAATATTTTAATGTGCCTTTATACATGAACTGTAAAATAATGCTGAATATTCTGTAGGAATGTATCCCTTTTACATGCTGTAATTACTGCATTATGCACTTAACATGGTGATTACCAAATGTCTGAACCTGCGGTTCCTTCATAGGTTCATAGGTGTTTACTAGGCTAATGACCACAGGGGCCTTTTTAAGCCTAGCCATACATCCCAAATCTCTGACAAGTTCTGATACCCTTAATAAGTGTAAGCATGGGCCTGAGAGATGAACCATTTACAGGTTATCTGTGTCCATTAGAGACATAGGTGCCAAACGAGGGACAGATTTCTGGTTTCCCATCCAATTGTCCAAGTTGCACTTGCATTGGGTTAGAGAAGAACTCTGCTTCACATGGATGGAGAGTCTGTTCCATAGACAGGCTAGTCTCTAGGATACATACCTATCTCTCCAGCAGGTCCTATTTATATCGCAGGCAAAGTTTAAGTATTTAGAATGGGTAGTTTGGAGCTGTTTGTTTTGTGGATATGCAGGAGGTCCATCAGAGTGGGGTCTGACAATGCCCTGCATGCCAGGCATAGATCTCCCCTCAAAAGCCTGTAGGAAACAGAATACAGAGATAGGGCCTTGAGGAGGTCTGCATAGGACATATTATATACGCCCTGTATTCTTTTAGTGAGGAACCTCTGTGGACGTTCCAGTTGTTGGATATGCCTGGTTAGGTACATACCAAAGGGAGCATTGTACTCAGTGATAGGTCTGATGAATGCTGAATACAGTGGAACAATGACTTCCTTGGACTTTGATGCCATACCTTTGTTTATAAGTTGAGCAGCACAGAATGATTTCTATGACTCTCTCTTACTGAACAGGATTACTATCACAAGAACACATCAGTAGGGTAAAACTAACCTGTCTCACAACTGTCTAATCCCAGCTCATGTTCCCCATTAGTGGGTGAACATTCCAATGCTTGATGAATTCTGCTTCACAATGATAGGAAGAGCCAACATCGAAAGATCAAAAAGTGACATTGCTATGAATGCTTGGCTGCCAAAAGCTAGTTATCCCTTATATAAATATACATTTATGTGTGTGTGTGTGTGTGTGTGTGTGTGTGTGTGTGTGTGTGTGTGTGTTACAATGCATGCTTTTATTTGTTAGCTCATGCTAATTGACCATGCAAATGTAAGTAATGCAAAGCTTATCACACAGGGCCTCAAACCAGGATGGGGCTTTGACTATTTGGACTTTCACAGTAATCAATGGCTGGAAGCCCCTTTCCAGAAATGGACTGGGGGTAAGCTCCAGAAATTCAAGTAGAAAAACATGCCAATGAAAACAATTAGTAGTAGAAACATAATTCCAGAAAACAATAGTAATAAAACATTGATATTAAAAACATTGTAAATTTCCCAAGATCATAAAGTGAAACAAAGTTATGACAGCACTGAGATACAATCAATAGATATTATATACTTTTTAGATGGGAGTGATTACAGTTATTTCAAAGAGTAATAAAATATATAGAAATGTACCAAATTATACTTTGTTTTACCACTTTATGTAGAAACAGAGTGGTGCTATTTGGAAGAGTTGTAGATACATAATAATTGCAGGGTTATATTGATAAAAGTTTGAACTCTGTCATAAATAATAACTAAATACTAAAGAGAATTGGTGTTATTTGCAATTTTGGTAAAACGATTTGCATTTTAAAAGAACACCCCCCCCCCACACACACACACACATATGCACAATTTTTAGAATATGTAACATACTACCATATTGACACGTGCATATTGAGAACACCTAATAAGACCCAGTTTAAAACACAGTAAAACTCCAAAATTTATGTAGCATGACAGAAGTGAATTATACATTACAGCAGTATAATTGATTTTTTTTAGAAGACAGATTACATTTATTTTATGCCTCACTTACTAACAGCTAGATTTACCTAATTGCTTAGAGTGCAGAGTTACTATGAATCATTAAACCCCACGCATGCCTGGATACATTATGCAGTGACTAACACTTCCCCGCTTAGAGCAATTAAAACTGAGAAATTCCAGACCTTGTAAGTAATTTAATACAGGGCAATGCAGCTGTAACTGGCTGTTTGTTTCTTATTAGATTATCTCAACAAATGTTTCACCGCAGTGTCAAATCATGTGTTTAAACAGACAACTCCTGTGATATTTTTATGAAAAAAGCCTAATTCAAAGCACTTGTATTTAATATGCAGTATTACTGAAAATGCATATTAGTGAAGACAGTAGCTCTGACTAAGAAAGCGCATATCATAAGTAAACATTCTTTGATGATACATTAAACATTAGTTCACCTTTTAGCTCAGTCATCACTGGGAAAATTACTTTTTTGTATAATAATTATATTCTGCTTATCCTCCAAATTCTAAGATAATTTCATATGCTCCAGTGATTTTCATCAGATTAACTTACTTGTCCTCCTTTTCTGACATCTGACATCTGTGCTTTTTTTAAAGGGTGACTGTTTGAAGCGTGGATCAGGAGCTTACTCCAACATTACACGTCACTTGTTCTGTCAAACATTTTATCTAAACTGAAGTTTTAGATGGCAATAGCAATGAAGGAATGAAGCCTAATTATAGTACTTGGAAACAATATTTTACTTTGTTGGTTTAAAGTTCCATGGAAACATTAAACTTCCACGTACTGAAATATGGAAGGTATGATGGTGAAGAAATGTGCTGCTCATGGCACAGGTCAAGCTCCATAAATGGAAAAAAAATTAGACGCATAAAAACAGAACAGCCAAAAAGACATCCTTCCAATAAACAGTATGGATATATTGTCGAAAGTGCTGTACTTGTATTAAACATATTCTTTATAATAAATAAGTAAAATACATATATATATATAGATATATATATATATATATGTGTGTGTGTATATGTATGTATGTATATATCTATATATATATATATATATATATATATATATATATATATATATACATACATACATACATATATATAAACTAATAGAAGAATAAACACAGCAACCACTGTCCGGGGTAGCACAAACACGACACAACTGTAAAACTAAAAATTCATTTTAAACCCAGAAGCTTGTAGGCTTGCACCCTGCCAATCCAAGTCATCTGCACTTGGTGAATGCTTACCTGCCTGTGAAACCTGTATTGAAGGGGAGAAGGTGTGTCAATATTTAATTGATGGGAAGGGTGTTGTTACCAAGTCTTACATTTATTGGTTGGATCTTATTATTTCAGTGCTGTTTGAATTTGTTCTGTGTATATGGATCTGAAGAAGGATCTGTGATCCAAAAGTGCTTATCCCATTAAAGTGAATTTTTTGTTTTTACAGTTGTGTCGTGTTTGTGCTACCATGGCCGTGATTGCTGTGTTGATTCTTTTATATTAGTTGGATATTTTATACTACACAGCATTTCAGTAGGAGTCTTCCTGTTGTTCTTTATATATATAGATTTAAGATTGTCTACCAAATGCCCACAACACTGAAACCAAAACGGCTAAACACACTTTAGCAAATTTGCTTTTCACCGAAAAAAGCACCTTCGCTAAAGTGCACAAAAAAAATATATATATAAATAAATAACAAAAGAAAAAAGAAAAAAAACACAGAACTCATGTTTATGCAGGGGGGCAAGCCCCCCCTGCACCTTCCATGTGGGGGCTGTGCCTCCCACACACCCCTACTTTTATATTCTCACTCCAAGATTGCACTACAGTGGGGAAAAGAGAATACTCCCTTATCCCCACTGTGCCGCGATCTCACCAACATCCATTTCCTCAAGTTTTTCTCTTTTTTTAGCACACTTTTGCAAAAGTGCTTTTTTGGTGAAAAGCATTTTCTTGAAAGTGTGTTCGGCCGTTTCACTTTCGGTGAAACAGTCGTTCGGTAGACAGTATGGATCCCATATATATATATATATATATATATATATATATATATATATATATATATATATATATATATATATAAATTGGGAGGGTGTTTGATGTGTACATTGATAGACAGTTAGAAAGGCATAGGTTTTCATTTTAAGTTTAAGGACTGTAAGTGCGAGCCTTAGAAATACAGAAAGTATTCAGGGGAAAATACATACTAACACCAAAATTGCTATATCTCAGAAAATTATTTTTTCTCTAAGGTAAAGCAGTTGTTACTGTAAAAAGTAGTTGGACTGTGGTTTTAATATATTCATAGGTTCATAATTTCATAGTTAGATACTGGGCAATCAGTCATCAGGCCATTAACAGCCTGTCCAGAATGCTCAACAAGAGTTGCATCCAGTTTTAAGGAGGGCTATACATGATAGGCCCAGGGAGAATGTGTGACTGCCCTTCCAATTGTCTATGTTAGTCCTGAATATAGCTAAGGTACTACTCTGCTTAATATTCAAGGATAGTTTATTAGATACATAGGAAATACACTGGGATAAGAATTTGTCATGTTCCTATGTCCTATTCATTTGTTAATAAGACTGAGGTCCTTTGCACTTTGAAGAACATTTAGTTCCATGAAGGTTTATGATAAAATAGTAGGTCTCAGAAGGTAGAATTTTTCATGACTCAAAAGGCCAAAGAGGAGTCTATAGGAAAATAATACAGAATGTCCCCAGTTATCCTTTTTTGGTTATGATCCTCTGAAGGATCTTTTTTGATAATTACCTACCAAAGCAGACATTATATTCAGTAATGGGTCAGATAATAGATGTGTTCAGTGGAAATAAGACTTCTTTGGTTCGGGGTGAGATGTGTTTTGCTATTAGTTGGTCCATAACCACAGAAGAGACTTAATGAACAAGGAAATGGGACTCATCTACATGAAGGCTTAGATCTCTAATGACAATGTCACTCTCAATGGATGTATCATCTATGTAGTAAAATGAGGAATTAGTTCTTTTACTAAAGTAAACTATGCCACATTTTTTGGTAACTGGTTTGAGTCCTTTGCCTTTGCAGTAGTTGCTTGCATAGTCCATCCCATGCTGTACGCCCTTCACATTTGTGTGTGCTTGAATAATAACTCCTAGTTTACAGTTATCAGCAATTTTTTTGAACCATTTACCTCAGAGATTGGCTTATACGTCACAGACATAAATGTGAAATAGAAGAGAGCTCTGCATTGTGCTTTAAGTGATCCCACCTGTGAATTTTTTAGTTAATGAGGTGGTAACTATAACGTAAATATGGTCTTCGCTAGCATAGCTACTCATAAGATGGGCATTACTTGACCATCCAGAAAAATGCAACACTTTCTTCCTTTTGTTATAGAGTTTATTTATAAGGGTGTTCCACTATAAGAACTTGTTTTTATGTTTCCTCAAGTATTTGGTACCGGTAGACACTATATATAACTATTTAGGTAAGAGGAGAATTTGGAGATGAAGACATTGACTCTACTCATACTATCAGTCTGGGTAGAGAAGTAATAGACTTTACTTAGGTCGCTTAGAAACTGTAGGAGGTTTTCTTTTTAGAACCTCCTGAATACTGATATAATTGTTATGCAGTACCTCTGGTCTTGTGTGTACATCTCTAATTTGTAGTCTAATTTAGAAGCGTTTGTGTTACATACTTAGCAAGGTCAATCATATCCCTCTGCATTTCCACTTGGGTGAAGTACCTAAGATCATTCACCCTCACCTATGCCATCACCAGGCCATAGTTGTATTTCTCAGGATTGGTAGAACTAACATCCCTTGCAATATTCCAGATTTTGGCACTGGAAACTCAGCTGTCACCTTCTTCTTTTCCAGCTTCCAGAGTGTAATGCTAATTTGCTTCACAATAGAGTTAGTAATTACTGAAACATTTTCTAGAGCTGATGCAGCCATTGTAGGCTTTAAGTGCTTGTGGCAGAAACCATAGTGACTCATTGAAATATGCTTATGGTTGGTGATGTTAATGGTGAAGAGAGGTGTGGCCTGGTGGTGTATGTTAGTGCATTGATGGTGTTTTGTGCTGTGGTGGTCTGCACATGTTGTATACAGAGTGCATAATAATTTAGAAGAAGGCCTCAGGATTATAAGTATTGCACCTCTCACAAAATGAGTTATATTGTGGAACCAGTAATGTCTTTTTGGTAAGCATGTGGCATTTAGTACATAAAACAGAAATTATGGCAAGTCAAGGGCAACCAAAAGCATGTAGAAATTCTGTGATAACTCCCTTCCAATAAATGATATCTCAGAATACTACAAATTGTCCTTCTTAGATAAGACAAAAATGCTAAACAGTTCTAATCTTTAACTGATGAGCATCACAGTTCTCAATATTTGATATAAGAAAAGCACTTCCCTGGTATTGGAGGGATCAGATCAATAGTCATCTCAAATGAACCAGTATGTTATATAAGCAGCATCACACACTTCCATTTAAACATGGGCAAATTCACACAATGCATCAAAAATACAGTAAAGCAAAGACAACCAGCAGCCAGTAGAAACTCACTGCTAGCTTACTTTCAGCAAATAAGCTTAGAACAATATAAGTCCGCCTTTTCTCACAGGAGAAAAAAATTCTGAAGACTGCTAAAGTTTAAAAATACTGTCAGGCAACTTGCTTGATATCAGCTAGCAGTGAGGTATTTCCCTGGTGTTCCAGGGACCAAATCTTCAATGGATCAGTCTCTCAGCTGGGTGGTGAATTGTACTTATTCTAAGTCTGATGCCCCTGCACTGGCCCAGTAATCAAGGACTCTCAATCCTCACCACTAACACCAGTGAGGGACGTGCACATCGGAAGGATGACAAGTACATACACAGTAAAGTATAAATTCCCTTAATAGCACACAGAGATCACAGTCAGTCTGGGGCTGGTTTCTCCATCTTTCTCCAGATCCTCAATAAGATTCTTCACTGGCACAGCTATAAGGTTAAGATCTCAGCCAAGTGGTCAAGCCAAAACCTCCAGCACTCTCTCTGTCCAACCAATGCTTTGTGTCCCTGCTGAAGTAGCTCACACACACACACACACACACACACACACACACACACACACACACACACACACACACACACACACACACACACACACATTCTTTGAGATTTGATTTATATTCAGACACACAAACACTCCTGGGAAAGGCTGGCACAGGTTTGCTAGCTATGCCCCCTTCTGTCCATACTATAAGGTAGTACCAGCTGCCACCAACCACTACTTATCAGCTACTGTAAGGCCCTTACAAAGGGTGACCAATTCTACTGTGAAATGTTACTGTTATCCAAATGTTAAATGTGACCAAGACTAAGGCTATTTGAGTGGTCTGTACAGTGTCACCAAATACATATGTAAGTACTCTTAAGTGCTTAAATATCTCTAAACAAACCAGCCACAATTAAAAGGTTTAAATATCTTTAATAATAAATAATGAAAGGACAAGTCAATACTCAATAACTCAACACAGTGACAACAGAGTTCAGGATCACAGGATATATTTTAAAACAACATTGCAGGACAGTCTCACATAAATACAGAATATCTCTAAACTAATCTGGCTATTTTCCTATCTATCTCTAAGAGAAATCACTGTAATCTAGTACTTACTATTAGCAAGGCAGAAGTGTTGGTGAAAGGATGTTTCTAGATCCAAGACAAGATACAAAATGCACAGACTTTCTCTGAGAGATAGTTCTTAAATTAATAATACACATTACTGCTGGGTTAGCTGGACATCATCACTATTTGACACATCTGTGACAAAAATATTTATCTCTCAGAAGTTTTGCCTGGAACTGGAAGTCATAAAACAGTTACATACTTTTACCTTTGAAACCTGTAATTATTTCTGTTTCCAGACAATAGAAAGAATCCTCTAGCTGTAGACATCCTGTCTCTTTGCATTAACTAACTTTATAGCACATTCGTAAACAATTTCAACTCATTTTCTCAGAGTTTTGCAAGTTAACTCTGTGTGTTCCAAATTCTACCATGAAAACATACATTTGCACAATTATATGCATTTCTGTTCTTTTCCAGTAGGGTACACTGTGGTTACATTCTTGAAGCTCAGTACATAACATACAGTTTTCTTACATTTGTAAGACAAACATACCAACCATATTACTATTCACAAATAACAGAATTATTTACAAATTCCAGCTAGCTGGCAGCCTTCACAATCCCCCCCCCCCCATGAGAACTCAAGCTTGTCTTTCAAGTGACCCTTGAGAAACATTGCTTGAGAGGGTTGAGCCTATCTTTGAATACCTTACCCCATTCCCTGTCTTGAGAGACCATCTGCATTGGCATTGCTAACCCAACTGCAGTGCTGCACTGTCATATCATATGCTTGCAATCCTAGGCTCCACCTTAGTAACTTGGCATTTTGCTGGCTGGCTCGCTGTAACCATGTTAGGGGATTGTGGTCTGTAACTACAGTGAATGTTCTTCCATACAGATAAGCTGAAGTTTCTGCAGTGCACACATTATGGCTAGACATTCCTTTTCTACAGCTGCATAGCATTCCTCCCTCGATTGGCACCTATGACAGAGATAAACCACAGGGTGCGCTTTTCCCTCTGAAGAAATTTGGCTAAGTACAGCCTCCACCCCTTGGTTTGAAGCATCCACCTGCACAACAAATTATTTGATGTAATCTGGACTGGCTAACAAAGGGAGGTCCTCCCAAAGCTCCTTTAAGTTTCTGGAATGCCTGCTCACATGCTGGGGTCCACACTACCTTACCTGGCCTGTTTCCACTTGTCAGGTCTGTGATGGGAGCAGTTATGGTACTGTAACTGGGGACAAACTTTCTGTAGTACCCTGCTGTCTCTAAAAATGCCCTCACCTGCTTTTTAGTAACACTTGCAGGCCATGCATGAATGGCTTCCACTTTGGCCATTTCTGGCCTGATCTTACCACTCCCCACTCTATGTCCTAGGTAGGAGACCTCTGCCATACCCACCTGAAAATTTCTGGGCTTAACCTTGCCCTCTGTATTCTGCCCAGCATCTCCCTGACATGCTGAAGGTGCTCTTGCCAGGAATGGCTGTAGATGGCAATATCATCTAGGTAAGTAAGGGCAAAATCTCCTTCTCCTGCTCCTGCTAGGATATGATCTACAAGCCTATGAAAAGTTGCTGGGGCATTTTTCATCCCAAAGAACATCTTTGTGAACTCATACAATCCAAAAGGAGTCACAAAGGCTGACTTCTCTTTAGCACTGGGAGTCAAGGGCATCTGCCAGCAACCCTTGGTAAGATCAATGTTGGTAAGGTACTTAGCCCTACCAGCCGCTCTAGGGCTTCATCTGTCCTAGGCATGGGGTAAGCATCTGAGTCTGTGTGGGTGTATATCACATAATCGAAATCTCAAAATATCGAACACCATAAACTTGAACTTGAAATGTCAAAATGTGATATAATCGAAAGCTCAGAACAGCAGATTTTTTCCCTGGGAAAAAAATTGCTATTCTGAGAAACACACACACAACACAAGCGCACCAAAAAAAGTAATCCACACATATACACTTAAAATCCTACTTCTAACCCTACACTAAACTATACATACACTACTATCTATCCATTTACCTTAACCCAAACCCTAACCCTAAGTTCTGTAACTATCGCACACTCACCTTTCCCGCTCCCCAACCCTAAGGTCCATAACTATTGTGCACTCACCTTACCCGCTTCCTAACCCTAAGGTCCCTAACTATCACACACTCACCTTACCCGCTCCCTAACATTAAGGTCCCTAACTATCGCACACTCACCTTACCCACTGCCTAACCCTAAGGCCCCTAATTATCACACATTCATCTTACCTGCTCCCTAACCCTAAGATCCCTAACTATCCCATTCCCACACTCATCTTAACCTGGTCCATTCACACACTTACCTTAACCCGGTATGTAACCTTCACACCACAGTGGAGAAAATAGCGAAGCAGCAGAAACAGCCCACCAAATTCTTTCCCTAGGAAAGAATTCGATGTTCTGCAGCTTCGCTATTTTCAGCGTTCACTGTTTTGGGTTTGATAATTTACTACTTCAATGTTATAATATAAACCTGTCTGTGTGACTATTTAATTTCCTATAGGCCACAAAGAACCTGGTGCTGTCATCCTTCTTTAATACCAGCATCACTGGGGAGGCCCAGGGTCTGCTGGACTCCTGAATTACCCCTAGTTCCAACATTTCCTGTATCTTCTCCCTCAGAGTCTGTTTGATTTTCTCAGGCACCCTATAAGGGGCCTGTTTAATAGGCCTTTGGGGTCCTGTATCCACATGATGTTGCACCAGCTATGAACATGTCCCCAAACTCCTGTAACACTGCTTGACTTTCTCAAACCTGGGTAGGGGATAGCTGCTGGGACATTGCTACCCCTTCCTCTGAGGTGTCAGTCTGAGCTTCACTGAGGAGATCAGTCACATGATCTCCCTCAGACTTCTCCTGTGGTCCACTGCAAATACTCAGCACAAGGGCCTCCCTATCATGGTAAGGTTTCATCATGTTAACATGGTACAATTTGTGCCCCCTGCCTCCTGCCTAGCAGTTCTACCATGCAGTTAACATCACTGACCTTCCTTACCACCTTGTAGGGTCCCTCCCAAGCTGCCTGCAGCTTGTTGTGTCTGACAGGAATGAGAACCATTACCTGCTGCACTACAGCATACTCTCTAGCTTGAACATTCCTGTGATACCAGACCTTTTTCTGTTGTTGGGCTTCTGCCAGGTTCTCCTGGGCCAAGCCCATGAGTTCCCTGAGCCTTGCCCTGAGGCTTTTATTTATTTATTTTATATTTGTTTACCAGGAAAATCTGACTGGACACAGGTCCAATTTCAGCGGAGGCCCAGGGAGAAAAGCTCCAGATAAAAATGCATTAAATATATATAATACATAAAACAGCACAAGAATCAAAGTTGAAGAGTCAGAATATCTAAAATCAAAATTCAAACAGGAAGAGATCAACAGTAACTGGGTTATGGGTATTAAGTTATATACACAGCAAAAGGTTAGAAGTGTTAACATTTAGCAGATAGGTACATGTGGTGCATAGCAAAACTCATTTGCATTTCTTAGCACAGTGTTTATCAGATTGTTATAGAAATCACAGCAAACTTTAAAATATTTTATGTTGATATGTTAGTTTTAAAAATTAGGAGATGAAGAGTGTTAACCCATATTTGAAGTATCTTGATGTAGCATACTTTTCACACTACATGGTAGTTTTACTGGGGTACATAATATATGTAATACTTTTGTGGTGGCAAGGAAAGCTGAAAGAAAGATGTGTAGTAGAAGGGGTGAGACAGTGTAAGAGTAGATCTGTTGTGGGTATTAGTAGGGGTGAAGTAGAATGGCATTACTGATTAGCGGCCCCTAACGTTAGTGGTGGAGATTGAACAGCAAGATTTCTGGTTTGAAACCAGAGAAGAGTCATGTAAAGGATAATCAAAGCCTGTGGGTCTAACCAAGAATTCTGATGGGTTAATACTACTAGACAGTGAGGGGTTTTGTGTGGCATATTGATTAGGGAAGGAGTTGTACTATATAGTAAATGTTTAACCTGGAGACTCACAAGAGCATAGCCAGGTATTTGTATAGTGTGCTTTAAGGAGCTTTTTAAATTGTGAGTTGGGACTAATGAAAGTTAAGTATCTAGGTAGGGTATTCCAGGCTTTAGAAATAGAATAACTGAAGAGAGATTTATGAAGAGACAGTTTAGGACATATACCACAACAGGCTCCTTGTGGGATTCACACTCCCCTTTCCATTCATCTTGAATTAAATCTAGAGGTCCCCTCACCCTGTGCCCATACAAGAACTCAAAGGGTGAAAAACCAATGGATTCCTGGTGACCCTCTCTGCAAACAAATAACAGATGGGGCAAATATTTGTTCCACTCCATCTTAAACTGATCTGAAAATGCTCGCAGCATGGACTTGAGTGTAGAGTTTAAGGTCTCAAGAAGGCCATTAGTCTGGGAATGGTAGGGGGTTGTCTTTAGGTGCTTCACCCCACAGTACTTCCACAGACATGCCAGCAGGTCTGACATGAAACTGGCACCTCCATCAGTCAGTATTTCTTTTGGGAAACCTACCCTGCTGAAAATCTCTAACAAAGCATTTGCCACCTTTTCTGCCTCAATGTAGGACAGAGCCATTGTCTCAGAATATCTGATAGCATAATCTACTACCACTAGGATATATTTTTCCCTGTGGAACTTGGAGTGGAGGTGCCACAATATCCATAGATACCCTTTACAATGGCTCCTCAATCACAGGCAAAGATTTCAAAGGAGTTTCAGCTTGTCTCCTACCTTGACTACCTTTTGGCACTGCTCAAAGGTCCTGCACAACCTTGTTACATCTCTGGAAATCCCAGGCCAATAAAAGTTCTACATAATATGTCTCTTTGTACATTTTATGCCCATATGACCTGCAAAGGAATATCATGGGCTATGGCTAGAAGTGCCAGATGGTAGGGTCTGGCACAACCAACTGCTGTATTTTCTCACCCTCTAGCCCTCCCTCGGGATCCACTTTCTGTACAGTAAACCTTTGTCCCAGTATACAGATTCCCCCTTCCCTTGCAAATCAGATGCTTCACTAGCTTCCTCTCTCAGGCCTTGTAATGTAGGGTCTGAGAGCTGAGCCTATCTCAACTCTCTCTTAGTAACTCTTTCTAGCTTCCCTTCCACAGGAAGTCTAGTATCCTCTGACAGCGGTGCCTCACTGTCAGCCTGGGTACTACTACTCATCTCTGCCCTTGCAGTCATTCTGTCCAAGGGAACATCAGTACCCACAAGCAACTGTGGCTCACCTTCAGTCTCACTACTACAGGGTAGTTCTCTCCCTGAAGTAACTACCTCACCAGTCCTGGCCGCAAGTGTCCGGTCAGTCTGGGTCTCCCCCAGGCTACCAGACCCACATGCTTATCTCCAAGCCTGACTGCATGTAACTGCCTGACTGCATGTAACTGCATGAACACATGGTACTGCATTACCAAAATCATTCCCTATCATGACATCTGCAGGGTGTTAGTTTGGTGCCTTTGTTGTCTCAAGACAACCTACTGTTGGCATTTTGTCATTGCCACTTACTGGCTCTCAAACCTTTTGTTCCCCACCTTGCCTCCATGGACATCTATATTCTACATGCCCCCACTGGTTGTATTTAAAACATTTAACCCTAGGTCCTGGACATGTACCTGGACTAGTGGCCTCCCCTGCTACTAACAGACTCTGTTGGGGCAGTCTGGGCTTCTCACCATGGGTTCCCTTAGACCCATGAGCAGCATTGGGTGTCCCTTTCCTGTGCAGTGATGCTCTGCTTGCTAGGTATAGGTCTCCCTTCTTCCCCAACTCATCTACAGTAGTACATTGTCTATCAGCTAACCAGATACTCATGTCCTCAGACAAAGTGCTGCGGGCTTGTTCCCTCACCAAAAGGTCTGCTAGCCCTTCAGAAGTGGTGACCTGACATTCACTCACCCACATATGAAAATAAGTGCTTAGTTCAGCAACATACTTGAATACACTTTCATCTGCCTTGTGTCTATGCTCATGAAACTTTTTTCTATATGCTTCAGGTGTTAACTTAAAACATTCTAGCAAACAGTTTTTACAACATTACAATTTAAACAGTCATTATCAGACAGTTTGGAAAGAACAGTTACAGATTTACCGTGGAGTAAAGGAGTAAGTAACAGTAGCCAGAGCCCTTGGTCAACATCATACTGTTTTACATACCCTCTCAAACATATGAATGAAACTATCAAAATTATCCCCCTCTGTAAATTGTGGAAGAAATTTACTGACCTTTGTTGCTTCTGGGGTTTGGTTACTCCCTTCCCCATTACCTCCATGACTCTGATGAAGAGTCAGCATCTCCTTTTCATGTTGCCTCTGCCTCCCCTTCTCATCAGCATTAAGGCATTGCAGTTTCTCATTTTTCTCAGTCTCAAGATGCCTCAGTCTCTCTGCTGCCTCTATTTCAAAATGCTTGGCCTCTAGCTCAAGTATCTTTAACTGTAGATGGATTTTTATGTCCTATTTGGAAAGGTTGAGCTGTCCATTTTCTGAGAGTTGTACATTCCCAAGGCCAGTCTGATTGTCCTCCTTGTTGCTATTCTCTGATGCAGCTGTGACTAAAGCTGCAATCATGCCTGCTTTAGTCAGGTTGGCATGCACCAGTCTTTTAGCCTGGCACATCTCAGCCAACTGGCTCCTTGTCAGCTTACCATACTCCTCTGCTGACATGGTTGCCTACTCTCCCTGACTAACTAAGCTAACAAAAGAAATAAAACAATTGTGATATGAACTCTTAATGTTCACTGCATGGCTGATTTAGAGTACAAACACCTTCAGTGACCACTGTACACAAGCTACAGGAATTCAATATCCACACCACTTCAAGCCAATTAATATGTGATGTGGCAGACTCACCACTATCAACCAATTAATATGTGATGTGGCTATCCCACCACTGCTACCAATTAATATGTGATGCCCCTGCACTGGCCCAGTAATCAAGGAGCCTCAATCCTCACCACTAACACCAGTGAGGGATGTGCACGTTGGAAGGATGACAAGTGCATACACAGTAAAGTACAATTTCCCTTAATAGCACACAGAGATTACAGTCAGTCTGGGGTTGGTTTCTCCCTCCTTCTCCAGATCCCCAGTAAGACTCCATACTGGCACAGCAATAGGGTTAAGATCTCAGCCAAGTGGTCAAGTCAAAACCTCCAGTACCCTCTCTGTCAACAAGTGCTTCATGTCCCTGCCCAAGTAGCTGACACACACACACACACACACACACACACACACACACACACACACACACACACACACACACACACACACACACACACACACTTTGAGATTTGATTTATATAGAAACACACAAACACTCCTGGGAAAGGCTGTCACAGGTTTACTAGCTATGCCCCCTTCTGTCCAGACTAAAAGGTAGTACCAGCTGCCGCCAACCACTACTTCTCAGCTACTATAAGGCCTTACAAAGGGTGACCAATTCTAATGTGTAAACGTTACTGTTATCCAAATGCTAAGTGTGACCAAGACTGTGTGTCCAAGACTAAGGCTATTTAAGAGTGGCCTTTACAGTGTCACCAAATACATATGTAAGTACTCTAAGATCTTAAATATCTCTAAACAAACCAGCCACAATTAAAAGGTTTAAATATATTTAATAATAAATAATGAAAGGACAAGTCACTACTCGATAACTCAACACAGTGACAACAGAGTTCAGAATCACAGGAAATATTTTAAAACAACATTGCAGGATAGTCTCACATAAATACAGAAAACATCTAAACTAATCTTGCTATTTTCCTATCTATCTCTAAGAGAAATCACTGTAATCTAATGCTTACTATTAGCAAGTGCTGGTGATAGGATGTTTCTAGATCCATGACAAGATACAAAATGCACAGACTTTCTCTGAGAGATAGTTCTTAAATTAATAATACACATTACTGCTGGGTTAGCTGGATGACATCACAATTTGACACATCTGTGTCAAAAATATTTATCTCTTAGAAGTTTTGCCTGGAACTGGAAGTTGTAAAACAGTTAAATACTTTTTACCTTTGAAACCTGTAATTATTTCTGTTTCCAGAAAATAGAAAGAATTCCTCTAGCTGTAGACATCCTGTTTTTTTTGCATTAACTAACTTTATAGCACAGTCATAAATAATTTCAACTCATTTTCTCAGAGGTTTGCAAGTTAACTCTGTATGTTCCAGCTTCTACCATGAAAACATAAATTTGCACAGGTATATACAGTCCTGTTCTTTTCCAGAAGGGTACACCATAGTTACATTCTTAAAGCTCAGTACATAGTATACAGTTTTCTTACATTTGTAAGACAAGCATACAAACCATATTACTGTTCATAAATAACATAGAATTATTTACAAAATTCCAGCTAGCTGGGCTAGCAGCCTTCACACTAAGTTTTGTGCTTTACATTGTTGTCTTGAATTTCCAATAGGCAACTCTCTCTCTCTCTCTCTCTCTCTCTGTCTCTCTCTCTGTCTCTCTCTCTCTCTCACTCTCAATCTCTCTCTCACTCACTCACTCACTCACTCATTCACTCACTCACTCACTCACTCACTCACACACATCATGCATTTATATTTATGCATTTATTTATTTCACATTTGTTAGCCGGGTAAGTCCAATTGAATTTGCAAACAAACCCATTTTCAGTAGAGACCCAAGGGGAAAAGCCCCAGCAAGCATAAGTAAAAATAAAGTGACAATATACAAATATTAAATAACGATCACAATACAAAATAATTGTAAAAATAAAAAGGTTATTAACTATTTGCATTGCATTGATAGTAAGCAACCCATTTTCAGGGGAGAACCAAGGGGAAAGTGCCCCAGCAAACATAAGCAAAGATAAACATACAGGACAAAAACTATTAAAAACATTGCAAATACGAAATTAATTATAAAGAGAAAAACAAAAGAAAAAAATATGAACATTAAGGGTTGCATTGATAGTAGTGGACTAAAATTTACTACATATGAGAGTAAAAACAAAAAGATAATTGTTGTTCAAAAGAAGGACAATGTATATACATTGATAGGAAGTTGGGGGGAGATAAATAGTGTGGAGAATGGGAGGGGGCTGCAGTAGGGCTATTGTAGTAGAGCTGAGGGTTTAGGAGATGAGTTTAAGCAGAAGTTACTAACAAAGAAAGAAAGTTAGGAGATACAACAGGTTATACAGTGGGAGAGACTAAGACTATATGTGGTCAATGCAACAGCATAATGTTAAGTTTAGTAGGTGGGATTTAAGCTCCTTTTTAAAACAGGGAAAGGAAAGGTTGGATCTAATATAGAGAGGGTGTTTGTTCCAATTTAGTGAGACAGAGTGTTTTTAAAGTAGTTTGCTATAAATATATATATATATATATATATATATATATATATAGAGAGAGAGAGAGAGAGAGAGAAAGACAGAGAGAGTTGCTGAGGGAACCTTATTACAATGATGCTACACCCAGTAACAGTACTCCACTAACTGTAATTGCTGTAGGAAGCCTGTATTACAAAGCTGTTACACCAAGTAACAGTACTGCAGTAACTGCAGCTGCTGTAGAGGACATGACATTTGGAGAATATGCCAGAATGGACTGGTTATATATGGCAAAAGGTATTTATATACCTTGAAAATAAGGAAGAGAAACATCCAGAGAGAGAAGTATTTTAGTAGATTTTCCTAATCAGCTAATTTAACATGATTATCTACTGCTTGAAATGCAGTAACTCTTACACTGAAACACAAAGCTGTTTCCACAGGGAGCACATTTCAGCAGTACAGAATTGCAAGTACCTTGGCTTTATTTTAAATCACTCACACAAATCAAACAGCTGCTAAAACTTCCACCCAACTCAGAGCCATTTATTCCATATGAAATCTCCTTACCTAGGAAGCCAGATGGGCTTTTAGTACGAATGGTTTCATAAGCTATGCTCCCATATCATCTCACTCCACATGGACTACAATACCAAGTAAAATGCAAACAGTCATAAATTCCACCTGTAGATTTGTTAACATCTCTCCCATCTTCTACAAGATTACTCACTGCTTGTTAATCCTTCCAGGATTTAGTTATTCTTTTGGTCTATTATTATTGTTATTTAGTTACTGTTTAGAAAATTTGTAGCGCTGTGTTTCACTTCTTATTTCTCAGTGTTTGTAATTAGAGCTTACTACTCAATTGTACTTAATTTGCTCCTGTACTTCTCCATGTCATGATCACCTCTACTGTATACATACATTCCTTGATTGTTATTGTTTACCATCTACCATGTCTTTCTGTGGAGCTTTTCCCCTCGGACCTCTGCTGAAAAAGGACCTGTGTCCAGTCAGAATTTCCCGGTAAACAAATATAAATAAATAAAATAAATAAATCTAAAACATCACTGAGTAATAACAGAAAGCCAATGGCACCCAGTTCGAGTACAAACCACCCTTCTTCCTTCCGCACTTACATTTAAAATCCTGAATAACAGCATCTGCATGTCCATAAGAAACAAACTACACATCCAGTCCTCCCTGTACATTCTCAGAAGTCACAGCAATGGTGTAGCAACACTAATCAGATCTACTCTGAGACTAGCATTCAGGGAAAAAAGCTCCAGCAAAATTATCTCTGCAAACTGGTACTCCCTTCCAACAGAAACTGGACAGATTATAGAATATTCATGTTTCCGGAAAAAGCCGACAGAACATCTTGAAACAGCAAAACACATCATAACTCTCAGTTGTCCACAGTTTTGCATATCATTCAGATTTTAGCTTTATATTTCTGGTCTGGTCCTCATAAAATTTGTGGTTTTCGGGAAAAATCACTGGGATTGAAGTCACTAAATAATGACTGACATTTCAGTTGCAAACTTCATATCCTTCATAAATGTATGTTAATGCAAAACCTGTTATTTTAGCAACTTTCTAATTTTATAAGAGCATTAATTAAAATCTGTCCCTGATGTTGGACCTTTCTCCTCCCATAGTTTGGCTGTGTCCAGATTTCTTACACTAAGAGGATGAGAGTGAGGATGAGAGTTATGAACATATACATATTTATTTAACAAGGGCTGATCTCCACGTCATCTCATCTGTCTGCCAAGTTCTCCTTTTAACTCTTCTAGCAGACCTAATGATACCAAACCTTCAACTGGTTCCCTTCCAAAGGGAAAATTCTCTATCTTTAAATATGTAAATATTTATGTTAGTGTTCACTAAAATGACAATGTTATGAATTGTTATTGTACTGTATCACATGGAAGAACAAGTGAATGTATTTATTGTATGGCAACTGGCTTCAAAACATGACATTGTATTTAAATTATTCTTATTTGTGTAATTCAGTGACTCATTTCTGATGTATCCTTGTAAATGTGCACTTGTGCCTAGGTTGTGGATACAAAGGATTCTCGATCCAGTCACTCACCTAGTCAGCAAAGTAAAAATAAAGGTAGTAATCAATGAAAATATCCATTTGAGAAAATGCACTACTCACTACCTAATCAAATAAAAAATATTTTTTTTTTGTCAGGACAAGACTTCTCTACTCCTTACACACACACTCACGCTGAGGTCACTAAAACTCATTGAAATAGTGATAAGTAACAACATAAAAGCTTGAAGAACCTCCAGAGTTAGTTGCCTTCAGGTAGGCCAGCTAAATTTTAAAAAGGCACAGTGGGAAGATATACTTTGAGCAGAGCACAGGATTGTTAAGTACAAACTTTGGTGTTTAGTTTAACAGCTGAGATTAGTGAATCTGCTGATGGGGAAAATACTCATGTTTATAGTTCAAACTGGAGATACACTAAGTCACAGAAACAAGAAATAAAACAGCTTATGTTAAGGAACAAGGATGTGCATTCAGAACCGCATGTCAGAACAAATCTGATTAAACACCATATTGAGACTAGCCCAGGAGAAAAGGTTCATTTAAAAGTTTACAGAATGCCATTGTCACAGAGATTTACAGTGCTTGAAGAAATACAAAAGATGCTTAGGATGGAGATAATACAAGATTTTAAAATCAAATAATACATCCCCACTTTATTGGTCCCAAAACCTGATGGAGCCATTAAGGATCTGTAATGAATTCTAAAAGTTAAACACAATTTCTAAGCCCTTGTCAAGCGTAGATGAGTGTATAGAGGGAATAGGTAAGGCAAGATCCTTGTCTACATGAGATTTAATTAAAGGGCATTGGCAAAGTTTCTTAACTGAATCCACAAAGAAAACCACCTTTCCCGGATGGCCTTTTTTCGGTATACTGCTCTCCCCTTTAGATTGTATGGCGTCTGGTTTTAAAAGCTCATAGAATTTATTTGGATGAAAATGACATTCACTGTGTAGACTAGTATTCTTATCTGGCATACATGTAGGCTAGCAGAGATCCACCGAGAAAGGTTACACTAATTATTAATGCTCCTAAAAGTGAATTAAATAAGAGTAAAGTTAGATTACTAGGGCATGTGATAGGCATAGAATAGTCAGGCCCCAAAAGGAGAATTTAGAGACTATGAGAAACTGGCCTAATCAAAGTACTAAGAAAAAGTCAGGGCAGCCCTGTGGTTGACAGGATACCACAACAAGTCTGTGCACCTCACTTCACAACCAGATCCAGATCCTTAATTGACTTAACAAAAGGGCAGATACCCATAAAACAAGATAGATGGTAGAAAACATTTGGGGCCATTACTAGCATCCCTAGACTTTAGTAGACCCTTTCTAGTATACACTGATACTTCAGAAGTCAGTCTGAAGACCATTAGCTCCCAGATCTAGGATGCAGAAGGGGACACAGTTTTCTGCTTGAGCCATAAATCAGGTAAGGCTCAGATGAAATACTCAACAACTAAGACTTTGGTAATAAAATTAGCATTCTTTTCTTTTAAAAGCTATGTATTGCTATAGAGTTATATGGCTTTATTAGCAACAAAACAGTGATACAAACATTGTTGGTGAGCCATCACATTCCAGCCATTTTGATTTTATGTCCAACACTTAGCTGGTTAAGCCCACTACAATGCAGCTGACCTATTGAGAGCTTATAGGCCATCCAGTGGTTATGAAGTAGAAGGCTTTGAGGTAACAAAGAATGGTGGCTTTTACCAGTTAGTATAACATGTAAAAATTTTATTACCAAAGTCTTAGTTGTTGAGTATTTCATCTGAGCCTTACCTGATTTATGGACTCCTCTACTCATCCTGCCCTATCTTTGATATCTGTCCTAGCTTTACTTCACAGCTATCTCTCTTTATCCTTTCTTTTATATTTCGTCACCTTCATAATATTTTACTTTACAAAAAAAAAAAAAAAAAAAAAATTTGACTATTTTGTTTTTGCATAATTGCTACTCATGCTTATTGTTTCTTAGTTTATCATAACCTTGTACAGCCTGTTATTATGAACTATGTATGTTCTATGTATAATAACCTGGAGCTTTTCTACCTGGGCCTCTGCTGAAAAAGGACATATATCCAGTTAGACTAGCCCAGTCAACAAATGTAAAATAAATGTAAAATAAAATAAAAAATAAAAATATGTGACCCTAAATATGGTAACCATGTGTAAATAGTGTTACCAGTATATATACATAGAACTAGCATATAAACTGCATTGTAAATAGTCTGTTAGAGCTGTTATGTTGCACTGTTATGCTGTTACATTATGCAGGAATTTATTTTCTTTTGTAATTGTGCATGATGCACTAAGACAGATAGCCGCCTTTTCTGTTAGTTAGGCCAGGTTTGCTGAATGAAGCAATTATGGATGAATGAAAAGGGGCTTAGGTAAGTGCAGGCAGAGACTGCTTGCCTTTTGTGAGGCAAACAAAAATGCCTGAGGGGGTGGATATTTTTTAAGAAATAATTGATCAGCCAGAGGTGACGTGAGGCCCAACACCACAGACTGAGGGCCTCTCCATCCCTGAAATATCTTTATTCCCCATAATGCCCACCTGGGAGGCCATTATTGCTTTACACTTGTTTTGTTATTAGTACATGCATATTTTTATACTTTTGATGTCAAATAGTTCTTCCTCCTAAAATTTCATAGTTGCTGTAGGATATGTAATTGCTGTGGAGAATATATTTTTGCATCCAAAATACACATAGATACATTATATAAGTAATATTACATTTGTACAGAGTAGAGTAGCTGGGTAGAGCAAAGTGAACAGTCACCCTGGGGGCAAAGTGCTACCTGTGTGATCTATAAATGACTATTGGTATTCAGTGGATTACCAGCATTTTAATTTTGGTATTGCATCTGTGGTCTGAAATTAGGAGCTTTAATGCTTTGTGTCTGGCATAAACTGTAGCAGCTGCTTGCTACATTTGTAGCAAATAGTGTGCTACACTTTAAAAGCTTTTTTTTTCAGAAAGCCCTGTCCCAGGACATCTGAATTAAAGCACATCAGTACTCGTGTGTGTGGACTTTATCAGCTGCTTGCTACAAATGTCACAAGCAGCTGTTACAGTTTGAAAGGAAATAAGAAGGTTTTCTCCCCAGGTAAGGACTTCAAAACTGAAGGGCTTGAGCACTCCATATGTGGACTGTAGCAGCTGCTTGCTAAAATGTAGCAAGTAGTTGCTAAAGTTTAAAAGGAGAGGAGAGTCCCCCCGCCCAAAGAAGTTCAGAACTGAAATACATTAAGACTCTATGGACTGTAGCAGCTGCATGCTACATATGTACAAATGTAGCCAGCAGTTTCTATGGCAAAGAACTTTTTTTTGCTCTACAATTCAAAGTTGAGGGAGATGCCAGACTGAGGGACAGCACCGGATGCTAGAATAGCTAGGTACATACACACACACACACACACACACACACACACACACACACACACACACACACACACACACACACACACACACGCACATGCAGAGTAATTACAGACACTTTCTTGACTGTTTACACTTTTTACACTTCAGTTGTCTCACTGTGATCAAATGAATAACAAAATTGTATACATACAATGCAAAACAATGCCACTTCTCCTTGCCATACCTCCCAACTATCCCTGATTTTCTAGAATGTCCCCACTTTTGCCTCATATTTTGCATGTCCCTTAAAAAATGTTTGGTTTTCTAATCAATCTCTAAGGAACAGTTAGCTGGTAAACACAGCCATTATAGTTTTATACTTTATTTTCCCACAATTGTTAAACACAGATTTTTAAGTGCTGCACAGAGTGAGGGAGAAAGTAAAAACAGCTAATGTAACTGTCTGGGACCCCCCTGGGATTCCACCCATGTCCCTGCTGGACAGGGGCTTCGGGTGCTGATTTGTCTAAACATGGGCTAAACTCTTGGCTAGGCTTATAAGGGCCTCAAGGCCAATAGCCTAATAACCTCCTGTTATCCTATGATTCTACGTTATTACAGTCACTTTTGTTTTATTTCTTTTTTTTCAAACTGATACTTGTTAATTATAGTTAGTGAGTGAAAACAATATGTTGGCCTTTTTTCCCCCTCTGTGCTTCTCTGTGCTTTATTATGCTACCATAAAGTGACATTCATTGCCAGGCTCTCCTCATAAATTAATACCTGTGGTACCATATTTAAGTTCCACCCATTTTGTAAAGAAACTTAGTAACCAGATTAGTGGCTCTGGGAGCAAGCATTGTCCACAGTGAAAAAGGAGACAGTAAATTATTCTTCCTGACAACTCCAAGAATACTTACTTTCAGCGGCAATTCCCAGCCTTTTAAAATGTATTTAATATACTGCTGTGTTGTGAGTTAAACCAGTCTTGATTGGAGGAACTTTAAATTGAGTTTTCTTGTACATAATAATCTGCAATGTTTCTATGAAGGCTAGTACACCAGCTGCATTAATATTCCAATATATGTAGAGAGATACATAGATAAAGACCCCTTTTAAATGAGCAAATGCTCATGTTTGCAAATATATTATCAAGCCTAAAAGGTTGAACCATGGAATATTGAAATGTTAAAAGAAAGCAAACATCTGTTTTTAGCAGAGACCTTTATTCTGAGGTATTGTTGCACAATGGGAATTGGTGAGTCGGTCACTATGGCGTGATCATGGAGATGGCTTATATAATTAACAGATAATATGGGGGGATACAGATCCATGTGTGGGAAGTGCAGGGGCTTGCCCCTCCTGCAAAAAAGCAGATGTTTGCTCTGTTTTAACATTTTGATCATCCATGGTTCGAGCATTTTGGCATGCATGTCCTCCCCGCGGTCGAGTGGTCTCTGAAAGAATGCGTGAATGGGCTTGCCTGCGCTGAAAGCTGAAAAGACAAACAGTGTGACATTCTCTAACACTGGAAATCACTTATCTGATATAGATCTGTACAGACAGATAGATAGATACTATATATCTAAGAGTATATTTTGATCTTTTTAAAATGCACAAGCATCAAAACACAGGTAATAAATGCCTGCATTTTGAAAATGTAGTTGCAGAAACACTGAAAATATCAAAAGAACAATCAACCACAAAATGAAAGTTAAATGAAATCCTGCCACTAACTTCATACACTTTAAATAGTGATAATGCTACAGAAAGCATTTTTCCTAAGGTAAGGAGTAGTGTTGGAGGTTAGGGCACTAACAAAGTTAGGGTTAGGATTAGCACACACTGGTCACAGTGACAAAGTTAGGGTTAGGATTAGCACACCCTGGTAACAGTGACAAAGTTAGGGTTAGGATTAGCACACACTGGTAACAGTAACAAAGTTAGGGTTAGGAAGAGCACACCCTGGTAACAGTGACAAAGTTAGGGTTAGGATTAGCACACACTGGTAACAGTGACAAAGTTAGGGTTAGGATTAGCACACCCTGGTGATAGTGACAAAGTTAAGGTTAAGATTAGCACATCCTGGTAACAGTGACAAAGTTAGGTTAGGATTAGCACATACTGGTAACAGTGAGAAAGTTAGGGTTAGGACTGGCACACACTGGTAACAGTGATACAGTTAGGGTTAGGATTAGCACACTGGTAACAGTGACAAAGTTAGTGTTAGGATTAGCACACACTGGTAACAGTGACAAAGTTAGGGCTAGGAATAGCACATCCTGGTAACAGTGACAAAGTTATGGTAGGGATTAGTACACCCTGGTAACAGTGACAAAGTTATGGTTAGAAATACACCCTGGTAACGGTGACAAAGTTAAGGTTAGGATTAGCACATCATGGTAACAGTGACAAAGTTGTGGTTAGGATTAGCACACCCTGGTAAGGATAGGTATGGTGAATTCCCCAGTCAGACCTCTCAAATAGCCCTGGTTTGATAGTCCATTCTCATTTTCAAAACTGATTTACCCCTGCACATGATGTATCTATTTTTGGAGGTGTACCCCTATTTTCAGGCTTGATTTATACCTTCACACAATTATTTGGATCCCCCTCATCATGTATAATTTTCAGAGCTGTCTATTATACAGAAAACTGCACAACATGACCAACATGCTAGTGGTACCAATAATTTAAAGAAACAGGATGCACATCTTTCATCTCCCTTTTTCAGAAACAAAAATAAATTACCTTGTGTGATACAATTTTCGAATATCATTCATTAAATTCTACAGATTTTTACACTATCACTCTCTCTTTAATAATGTATTTATATTTCTCTGTCATTTTTGTCACTCTTTGTTTTCTAAACATGTTTCTGAGTAGTGTCCCACATTCCTAGTGAAAGCTCGAAGTGTTCTGTGCTATTTGGTATTCAAAATTTATGATAATAATATGTACAGATTTTGGGGATGCTGTCCTTAATTCTCAAGAGCCTTCGCTTCTGCTTTCGATGTCTACAGGTTGAGAAGTTTGTCACTAGAACATGCTTTCCTAGCCCTCATTCTAACCCTAACCCACAAACTCTCATACCCACACTCCCACCACAGTGATGAAATGTTCTGTATATCTAATACTTTTAACATTAAAAACCCAAATCTACACTTACCTTACTACACACACACACACACACACACACACACACACACACACACACACACACACACACACACACACACACACACACACACACAAACACACACACACACAATCTTCCCTTTCAACATCTCCAGCATTTAAAAAAGAGTGCTTTCTATGAATCTCCCAAAGACTTCACTCTGTTGATGAATTAATGATTCAACAGCTTTGAGGTAACCTATATCTATTTATAGCAATACTGAATATATATTGCAAGTGTCAACACACTTCTACAGAACCACCAATTGACAATCTCAGTGTATACAAAACATAACATTAATTAAAAAGCATACACACACCCCAGAAATTATATATAGTAAGTCTTAGATCGCACAGTCTCAAGGAAAGGGCATATTTCCCTACCCCGAGAATTGTGCGATCTTGCACAGTAGATGATCATCCATTTAGTCAATCAGATCTTGTCAGCTAAATAGATGTTGAGCAAAGAAAGAGTTGTACAGCTTCAGTCAACCCACAAAACAAATATTTAGTTACAGGTATAGGTTCATACGTTTATAGGTTTTTACTAGGCTAACAACCACAAGGGCCTTTTTAAGCCTAACCATGCATCCCAAATCTCTGACAATTTCTGATACCCCTGGTAAGTGTAAGCAGGGGTTTGGAAGATGAACATTTTACAGGTTACCTGCATCCATTAGAGACATAGGTGCCAAACCAGGGATGAATTTTTGGTTTCCCATCCAATTGTTCAAGTTGCACTTGAATTGATGGTGTTGTTCACTTTGCCGAATTTGCAATTCTTCAAAAGAGTGGATGCCTTTGAATTGTGGTTGATTGTGTTGCATTCTATGACTATTGGAGATACTGGAACTAGGAAGAACACATGTCTGTGAGTAAGATAAGTGTGGATGTGGGATACTAATGCCAAAACATTCAGTTATACTGAAAGTTTTGGCATTGGGAGTTGGAGTATTTGTGTGATGCTTTGTGAGCTGCAGTTAGTGTCTTATTTTCCATTGTGATATTTTTGGTATCCAAGCTTTTCAGCTCAATATTCAGACATTTGCTTAAATGAGCATTTGATAATATGACAGGGGACCATGCAGGCACACATACAGTTTCCTGTATAAAGCCATAGTATGACTTGCCTTCCTCCTGTTGCTGTTGAGAGTCTTGCAGTCAACCTTCTCTCCTCTCCTCTTCTCTCCATGGGTTCTGGTGCACTGTCTAATGCTCTCCCAACAAGGTGAACTAGTGATCCTTAGCACACTTATCTCTCCCTATGGATTGATAGTCATCTGCTTATTCCTATATTCAAACCAAGTTGAGTGTTCTAGTGGGTAGGCAGCCTTCCCAAACACCATAACAGTCCCATCTTATTAATGTTTATACGCACATACACCAAAAATCTGTCTGTCTATATACATACATACACATATACAAGCATATATAATATATGATATAATATAATATAATAATTCATAATATGATATAATATAATATAATATTTATGTACACAAACACACACACACACATATAATATATATATATATATATATATATATATATATATATATATATATATATATATATATATATATATATATATATATCGACCTTCCGAAATGCTAAACGTCATATGGCCGAGACCATATGACTGACATCATTTCAGAATGTCAAAACTAAAATAAAAAAAATAAAAACAATGTTTGTTTTTCTTTTGCAGGGGGGCAAACCCTACTGTACCCCCCACACCCCCTGCTAATTAAGTATACCAACTACGAGATTTCACTACATTGAGGAAAATGGCAAATTTCACATTACGCAATGTACAGCGATCTCCATTCATTTATATGAATATAATATAATATAACTGTTGTTGTGTCTTTCGGCTTTTCCCAGTTAGGGGTTGCCACAGTGGAACTCTGGTCCGCTAATGATTGGCAGTAGATTTTTACGTGCCAAGTTGCCGGCCCTGACACACAACTATATTTATGTATGCAGGGAGTGCAGTCTTCATTTACAAATTGTATGTACCTTATTGCCATTCTTCTAATTAAAACCGCACATGATTTGTTTTGTTTTGTTTTGTTATATTACCTGACTGAGATTGGAGAAATATTTCAACAGTCCCATAAGGTGCTATGGCAGGTAAGTGAATTTACTGTACCGCAGAAAATGCAATTCAAAGACAGCTTTAGCTGCAATGCGGATGATCTGTTTATTGGATAATTTGCATGCTTCTCAATCACAACCATTTACTGCCAGTGCTAAAAGCACTTTGCAATGTTACTTCCTGTGCAGCACTACCTCTTTAATGTACTTTGCTAAACTTACCTGCAATGCAGCCTCTCCCATTGAATGCAATGAGTGACCACACCATTTTGGCTGAATTAATTTTCATTGCCAGCCAAGCTAATTTACACACCAAAATGATTATCTGATTCACAGGACAGCATACATCGGTTCTTGCAGACATTTATGGCTGAGGAGACATGGTTAATTGGCATTGGCCATTTCCCCAAAATGCCTCATTTTCTTGTAACATGGTTGTCAGGACTACCCACTGTGCCATTTCTTCCAGTTTTGGAAAATAACTGCAGTGGATCAGAAGTGGTTACTGTGAGGGCTCAGTAACTCATTTTAGGGCTTATCACTTGTAATAACCTTTTCTGAATCCTAATTATTGCTTTCACTTACCTTAGTTATGCATCGTCTCAGTCTGGGCCTTAATATTTTGGCTAAGTTCAGTTGGGAGTGTGTGTGCATGCGAGTGTGTATATGCGTGAGTGTGTGTGTGCGCACAAGTGTGTGTGTGTGTGCACGCGAGTGTGTGTGTGTGTGTGTGTGTGTGTGTGTGTGTGTGTGTGTGTGTTCATGTCTGTGCAGCCACCTTTGCTGTCAGAGTCATAATATACAAATAATTATATGTTTTGTGTATAATATACACTCATAATGTTTTGGTGAGCTAGCAAGCTACACCCACACACACACACACACACACATATCACTTTGTAGTTTAACAGTTCAGTCTGTATTTACTTTTGTTTAAATTACATTCATACTAATGACTGTACTGAAGCAATACAGAGGTGTTAAACCTGGAGTTTGTTAACACTGGGAATGGAAGTATATGCTGGCTGAATTCTGTGTTTGGGACTCCTCCATCCAGCAAAAACAAAATGTGTATGTACGTATGTATGTATATATATATATATATATATATATATATATATATATATATATATATATCTTATAGATATGTACACATACACACACACACACACGCACAGATGTGTGTGTGTGTGCGTGTGTGTGTGTGTGTGTGTGTGTGTGTGTGTGTATGCATACTTTTTTATAAAAAAAAAATAAAAGTTTTGAATTTATATCAAAGTAACATTACTGATCTTATCTGAATAATTATGTCATACATCTTTGCCTTTTGTAAGCAGGTAAGTAGATCACAGATGGATTCTTAAAAAAAAACATTGCTTGATATTTTGACAATTTTGCTGAAACATGTTTGACACACCACCACAGTTTACAACATAACCTGGCTACAATCCCAACATTTCATGTTGAAAGTCTTTTATTAAACAATATGTTTTGGCCAAGTGTTATGTTAATGCATTTATTAGTCTCTCTGGGAGGCATAGTGTGGCAGAAGAATCAGCCAAGTGTCAAATGTTGCTGGGGAGCAAATAGCAAGAATGTAAAGAAAGGAAAAGGCTGTGAAAGTGATTCTTATTGATTGTGGGCTAACATTCTATATTTTGCCCCATGCTTGAAAGATGATGCTGATACCATGTGCCATGCAGTGATTTATTTGTTTCTACTGCTACTGTATCTGTTTCAGCCCATGTACTCAGAAAGGAAGAGAAACAGGACAAGGCTGATAAGGCATTTCTCTTAACTCCACCCCAGCAGCCTTTCAATACTTATACCCTGTAATTTGGACTCTCTTCAGTGTTTCCAGCATATTACAAAGGTTCTATCACCTCTTATAAAGCTCACTTTACAGCATGCAGGAATTATATATTTTCGATTACAAACTTATATAGGTGACTTTCCTCTCCCTGATGTGAAGTTTAGGATACTATAGGCATGAAGGGGGAAGTTATGATCCTTAACTGCATTTCATCTTTCTAAATGTTATTACCTGCAATTCACTGAAATTCAGAAGTATCAGTCATCAGACATGTTTGTTTGGAATTTTATCTTTTTTTTTCCAAAATGTTTTTATTAAATTTTCATAAAACATAATCGCTACAACATTTGTAATCAGAAATGTAAATACTTATTTAAAAGTAAGAAAAAACAATATAATCTTATAAATACAGACACAAAGAAAATAGTTATTTACAAGAGTGTCCATCAGCCTTCTAGTTGTTGCATGTCTGTCCAATTCCAGAATGTTGTTTTTATTTTTGCTTGTCAAGCATTTCTTTAAATTTTGTCCATACATTGTGGCAAGAGGCAATTCTGTTCATTCTTGATCTGATTATAATAATTTCCAGATAAGTTACTTTGGTTACTAAACTTATAAAAACTTTAAATGAGGGAGTAAATTCATTTTTCCAATTTTGTGTGATCACTTTTCTGGAGATGGTTAATACAGTCCAAACTATGATATATTTTGTTCTTTTAACACAAGTTGGAATCGGGTTATTAAAAAGAATTAATGATTTAGATAAAATAAATATATCTCCAAAAAATGCCTGTAAAAAGAATTAATATTATTTCAAAAATGAATCAAGACAGTACAATCAAAGAACATGCATTGCCAATCTGCTTTAAGTTCCTTCATGCATCTCTAACAAAGTGGCGATTCAATTTTATGAGGGGTGAAGTAGGACCTATGTAAAAACTTCCATGTAAACAAATGTAATCTAAGAGAAGAAGTAGTATATTTAGATAATAGAAATAATATTTTGTCTTCTTCACTTGGTGGTCTATTATTGATTTGGGTAAAATAGTTCCAATATGTATCATTACATGTTTTAGTTTCCCTATTATTGATTTGGGTAAAATAGGTCCAATATGTGTCATTAGGGTGGTCACAGTGGTGCAGCAGTTAGCACTGTTGCCTCACAGCAAGAAGTTCTCCAGTTCGATCCTTGGCTGGGGTGCCTTCTGTACAGAGTCTGCATGTCCTCCTTGTGGTGGTGTGGGTTTCCTCTGGGTTCTCCAGTTTCTTCCCACATCCCAAAGAAATGCTGCAGGTGGATTGGACACTCTAAATTGGTCCTAGACGTGAGTGTGTGTGTGTGCCTTCCATGGAAGGTTGGGTACCAGGCTGGCAACTCGACCCCCTAAAACTCTACTGCCAGTCATGAGCAGACAGGTGATCCACTGTAGCGACCCCTAAACAGGAAAAGCCAGAAGAAAAAGGTCCAATATGTGTCATTACATGTTTTAGTTTCCATCTCTACCACTTTATACAATGTGGACAAGAGACCATGTCCCAAGGAATTTTAATCGATCAAGAGACATGATCCCTTAACATTGGTTGCATTGACTTAATTTCCCCTTCTATATATAGTCTACAAAATTGTATATCTAACCACCTATCTTTATCCATATCATATTTATTCCTAATATAATCTACTGAGTGTAGCTTTTTTATCTTTCTTTAACAGAAAACAGTGAAACAAATTATTCTCTTTAAAGGCAACCATTGTTTCTAAATTTGAAGTAGGGACATTACTTTGAGTATATGCTACAGGAAACATAAGGAAAATCCATGCTTTATAAGTCAGATTTCTATATATAAAATTTCTAAAAAGTATTTAATATAGTCAAAATGAAGTAAGAATCACTTGTTTGGTGACTTTTTCCTATAATGTAATCCTTTAATAACCCAAATAAACTGCTATTTAATATAAGATAATTATTAGTATATGTAGTACAGTTAGAATGCATAAAAAGGTTTCCTAAAAATTCTTTCCATCTAGCTGTATAAGTGTTGTTGATTTAAAGGCATATTGTTTTCATAAGTGATGATAATGAATATAATGCTATGTCTGGTAATCCCATTCCCCATACTTTCCGATCTCTTATGTGATGATTTAAAGCAATTCTTGGTTTTTCAGGGAACCAAAGAAATTTCAGAATTAAAGTGTTCAAATCTTTAATACAGGTTTTCATAGGAGATAGTGTTAATGATGGAAAAATATATAGCATTTTTGGAAAGATAATCATTCTGATCATATAGACTCTTCCTTCCATTGTAAAGGCAATTTTATTCCATTTGTCCATTATATTCTTTATCTTATTTACACAATTAGTGTAATTATAATTTACTATGGGTCGGATTTATGAAAGCTTGCACGGAGTTGTAGAGTAGAGTAAGATGTCAGACAGCCAATATGTCTGCCGAGCGATCCAGCAACAGCCGGCAGGGGCGTGCATGAGAGCTTCTAAAGCAACTCTTGCATGGACAGCATCATGGTATGCAAATTACCTCATTTGCTGCTGAAAGCTAAGCAAATGAGGTAAATTTGCAATCCAGGAAACACTAACCTGTCTGTGGAAGAGCAGTGTTATCTGCAGAAATGTACTCCGTTGGTAACGGAGTACCGTTCTGCAAATAGCTAAACGGATTTATGACAGCTCCAAATAAAGGATGCATACAGTTGAGGAAGCATGCCAATGGCCAAATATAAGGCCATTGGCATTTATAAATGTTTAAAATGATTAAAATCTAACTTTTTCCCCCGATCTCCGATGTTTAAGCGTAGCACAGCACCGCGCAAACATGCGGCGCTTTAAAAAAACAGAAAATAATTTAAAAAGAGCCAAAAATAGCCATTTTCACTAAAAAGCTTATCCTGCCATGCAGGTGAATGGCAGGCTGAAGACAACATGCCACTGAGTAGTGGTTTCTAATGGGGGGGAGCTCAGTGTGAGAGATGTAACCATGCATTAGTAGGCAATCCTATGCAAATGAGGATAAGGATAGTGAATCCCAATTTTCCCAAGCATGTGAGCCATGTCCCAAGAGTGTAAGTGTAGGAGTAGGGGAGTAGTAGAGTAGAATATAGGTAACATCATGAGGGTGTGTGTCAGAAAGGCTGTAAGCTGATTGGAGCACAGTGTCTTGTGTTTGCCCTGAGTTGCTCAGGATTGCAAGAGGCGTGTCTAAAGTTGTCCTTTTTGAAAACCAGAAACCAAAGGCGTACGCTGTGAATATATCTGAAATTTCTTGCAAACGTGCACACAGCGTGTGCGCTTGTGTGCGCATGTGTGCTTGTTTGCGTGGCGCTGCCCTGGGTGGAAACAGAAAGGGAAAAGGAAGGAAAAGAAGTAGTAGAAAGTTAACCAAGGAGAACTAGCAGAGCTTCCAGGTGAAATATATCAGAATCAGCCAATTACACAGGTAGCAGACTAGCCCAGCCCAGCCCAGCCCAGCACTTTAAACTCTGCAAACAGCATTCTTCCCTGTTTTTTCCAAAGAACTCTGCAACACTGCAGTATACAAAGAGGGAAAGCTTAAAAACTTTAAAGTCAAACAAAATGTTAGGGGCTGCTCTTGCTATCATAAACCAACATGTGCAAGGTGCTGAGGGTGGTGATGTTGTGAATGCTGCTGAGCAACCCACAGTGAGGAGACAGAGGAGAGTGTACAGACCCAGGGTAACCTACCAGGGGATACATGAGCTGGAGATAGTGGAGCACTATAGGGTGGACAGAGACCTCTTGCAACAAATTGTTAAGCTGTGCCGGCCACACCTCACACACAGAACCAACAGAGGGAAACCCATCCCAGTGGATACCAAGGTATGTGTTGGCCTAAGAATACTAGCTACAGGTACCTTCCAGAGACCAACTGGTGATATGATGGGGATTTCACAGGCATCATCATCCAGGGTACTGCACCAGTTCCTGGATGCCGTGTCAGCACATGTTGGTGAGCACATATATTTCCCCAATTCCCATGAGGCATTGGCCAGCAATATGCGTCTTTTCCACCAAATAGCAGAATACCCTGAGATAGTGGGTACAATAAGCTGCACGCACATACACATTAAAGCACCACCCGGTGAGCAGGGTAGGGGTCTACATCAACGCAAGGGCTTCCCCTCCATCAACTGCCAGGTCGTGTGCGATGCCCAGGGCATAATAATGAATGTGTGTACTGGCTGCCCTGGAAGCTATCACGATTCCCATATCTGGCATCTGACGCAGCTGTACCAGAGATTTGCCAATGGGGGTATCCCTGACGGTCACCTAGTGGGGGATGCTGGATATGCACTGGAGCTTTGGCTGATAACACCCATCAGAAATGGACACACACCTGAACAAGAACTCCATAATGAGGCACACGCACAAACAAGAAACATTACTGAGCATGTGTTTGGGATGCTCAAGTCACGGTTCCAGTGCCTGGACACATCTGGTGGAGCCTTGCAGTATTCACCAACTACATGTACCCAAATTGTCATGGTATGTGCCATGCTATACAATATGATCCTGTGAAAACAGCTGCAGCAGGAACAGCATGGGGCAGGGCCAAACAGCCCCCCACCATTGCCAAGGCCTGCACAGGCACAGCGTGACTCTGAGGAGGAACAACCTGAGCCTGCCCCAGTAGGCAGAAGGAGGCATGCCCAGTATGCCCTGGCCTTGGCAAAGAGGCAACACATAGCACATACACTGACTTAGTAGGAACCCTGGAAATGACACCTCTCGCTGACTCGCACATACAGTAAAAGGGATGCCTAACTTGACACTACCTGTTTTCAAACATGTATAGGGAGTGTACTATGTGCATCTGACATAGGCAGCCCTGCAGCACCACCTGAAGCATGAGTGCCCTATTTTAAGCAATATAAAGCACTGCTAAGCACATTTTACCAGTATTGAGCATATTTAAATACAATTGCGTGTAGCTGTGCACCGCGCTAACCAACGCAACGTCTGGCAACGTTGAGCAATATTGGGCAATGTTGGGCAAAGTCGGGCAAGGTCGGGCAAAGTTGAGCAAAGTTGGGTAAACACGCTCACACCTGCTTCACTGTTCCTTAAGCAGTCTGGTCTGCCAGCAGGAAAATAAAAAGCAGTGACAGGGTTCAAACTCAGGATACTGTGCACTATAGTCACAGTACTGAACCACTAAGCCATGACAGCATTTTACTGGCACAGACACAACTTAACTCATTCACACATACCAGTTGGGGGGGTCACATACCTAGCAGTCACAGCCAGCAGGGCAAATGTAGACAAACGCAAACACAAACAAATGCTGTATCATGCTCTCTGAAGAGGCATATGAGTAACTTCCCCCCAGGCCTATGCAGACAGATAACAGGTGGCCAGGCAATGTGATGTGGGTTGGGTAGGCTATGAAGTCACAAACTAATATGCGTGTAATTGGAAGCTAAGGTCTGTAGTGCAGTGGTATGCCTCAAGCCAGTATGATAGGCAACAGTACAGACTGAAATGGAGTACCTGACATAGCAGTGCAGGCCTAGCAAATGTGTATGTGTCAGGTGAACCCTTCATCCTATGTACACCCACAGTAACAATCAGGTGTGCCCCCCCCAGGTAGAAATGTACAAATAATATCTGTCCCTACTGTATGTAGAATGACTCATGGAAGCCCTGCAGGCACACTGTGCTTCCTATCGATGTACAACAGAAAGGTGAGCCCTGAAGTAAAAAACAACTTGATTTTCACACACATATAGTATATATGCTCCTACTGGGCATGCTCACGCACTTAAACAAATTTAGTAAATTTCAGTCAGCAACATACTAAAAGGTCATACTGGGCATGCTCACACACTTAGGCCATGTCTGAGTACAGCAGTGGGCCACACATATCTGGCAGTTGCATTTCTTACTCCAGACACTTGTCACTATTCACCAATCCTGCCTTGTGCACACACTGATATGAAAACAGACCCATATAATATATTGGACACCTGTCATGTTTAGTATTGAAATTGAAAAGAATAGATACTATGACATTAGGGTTCAAATTGATAAGAAATGTGACGATATAATCAAAAGAAAATATAAAAAGCTTGAACGTGATATTAGAGATTATAATGATGGAATACAATACCCAGCACCCCTATGTACCCATTATAGTAAATTTAATCAAGGAAGGGATATACATCCGAATGCCCCGTCCTCCAATAGGGGAGTTTATGAGGATACAAGGGAACAAGCAGGTGGTCCAGATTTTAATGCAACAAACCTGAGCCCCTTCCTCGTAGGTCTGAAAGAATTCGTAACAAGAATTTAAATGGGAACAACCATTTTTTCAGGGGACAATACCAGCAGAGGGGAGGGGGATACAACAGGGCCTGGCAACAGTCTCAGAATTAGATATTAGTAAAGGGCAAGGGGATGGGTACGAAATAGTTACCCAAGCTTGATTTCATATTTATAATTATAGCCACTTGGAGGTGACACAAGAATTTTTTAGCCTTTTTACTAAAGGCTTCAAATTTGTACCTAGTCAGAGTAGTAATTTAGCTCGGACTATTTTGGATGTTAAAATGTTCATTAGAAAATTAAATTTGGAAAATATGTTTGGAGATAATTCAATGGTAATATCCAACAATGGACTTAGAAAACACAGTGCTTTCAATCCCCCTATACACCCTCAATTGAAAAACTTAGAAAGCTGCATTGAGAAAAAAATTAGAAATAAACTCAAGGTTCATATTCGAGGGTCCAATTTGAAAGAGAATGAATGGATACTTCTCCAAACTCTGAGAAAAAATCTTAACATCTGGGTTATGGAGCCAGATAAAGGAGGGGGTATTATGTTGATGGATAAAATCATTTATGATTGTAAAATGTATTCCATTTTGCAAGATAGTTCCAGATATAGTCAGGTGTCAATCAATGAAATTAATATTTCATATAAAAAATTGACCTGGCCCTTAAAGATTTGTTTGACCAGGGAGTTATAGATCATGACACATATTCATAACTGGAAACTTCAATACCTAGGGTGCCCTCGATATTTGGGGTCCCTAAGGTTCATAAAGATGTATCCAATCCCCCCTTAGACCAATAGTGGCATCTCAAGGATCAAAGATTTCCCCTTTATCCAAGTTTTTAGACTGGAAAATGAAAAACCTTTGGGGCAAAGACACCCATATATTAAGACTCATGGGAGTTTTTGAGATGTATTACACCTTACTTGAAGGTAGCTAATTTCAAATTTGTTACAATTGATGTTGTTGACCTATTTTCTGTCATACCCCATGAGGTAGGGTTGGCTTGGATAGAGGAGGCTCTGAGGGGTACTTCTAAGGCTAGTGAAAATGATATTTTTATTATTTTAGAATTAGCCGAATTGGTACTGAAAAATAATTTTTTGTATTTTCAGGGGGAATTTTGCAAACATAATCTGGGGTGGCTATGGGAGCCCATTGTGCTCCCACGTATGCTGACATGGTTCTGTCTGTATGGGAAAATAAATTTATCCATAATAGTAAATATGTTGAGTTTTGGAATTTTTACACCCGATTCCTAGATGACATATGTATTTTCTGGACTGGTACAGATGAAATCCTCCAGGAATTTATTAATTATATTAATCAGAGTACTACTTTTTTAAGGTTCACCTATCAAATGACCATGGATTCCATTAATTATTTAGATGTTTCTCTACATGTGACAGAGAATGTGTTTAAATCCAGTATATACAGGAAACCCACCTTCTCAAATACTTACATTAGATTTAGTAGTTCACATCCATTATATCAAAAAAAGAGCATAGTCAAGGGACAATATGTTCGAGCTTGTTGCATGACTTCTTGGGAAGTAGATTTTTTGGAAGAGTGTGACAAACTCAGCAAAATGTTCCTGCAGAGGGAATACCCTCTGGAATTAATAATGGATATACAAAGGGAGGTATGTGACAATAGACAAGGGGAAATTTAAACCTGTTTTAGGGACTGGACTAATACAAACTACAGTACCAACAGGTCCAGAGCAAGGTGAAGCAGGTTTTACATATAATATATGTTCATTACCAATTTTAGTGCCAATGCCTACACTATAAGAAATATAGTTGAAAGTGAATGGGCTAAATTTAATGAATATACGGATTTACCAAATTTAAAAGGGAAGACTATTAAAACAGTTTTTCGAAAGGGGTTCAATATAAAGAACTTATTAGAAGGTAACAACTCCCCTTCCATATTTTCCAATAAATCTAAGGGAACATATAAATGTGGGGCATGCCCACAATATAAATACATTCTTCAACAACAGAAAGTATTTATAACAGCTAGGAAGAAATGGATAGAGGCTTATAATTATTTGAACTGCTATTGTCAGGGGCTAGTTTATGTAGCTCTATGTAAAGAGTGTGAAGGATTTTATATAGGCAAGACTGAGAGAACCATCAAACGTAGGATATATGAACATATGAATGATATCCAGAAGAGCAATCCTAGAAATGCCCTATTCAAACACACTCTTTCATGCCCCCAAGCAAAATACCATTTCTTTGTGGTAGAAATGGTGTCTAGGGAATCGAGGGGAGGCCCCTGGGAAACTAGGTTGGAATTTAGAGAGACATACTGGCAAGTGGTATTTCAAGCTAACAAATACCCGGGTATGAATGAATATATTTCTATTATTCCCTTGATTAAGCTTAGAACAGCAAAATTGTGAAATAGGCATCAAGCAAAATATACACTTTATATATATTTTGTATAATTTTCAGTACTGTATTCTAATAGCAGTTTATATGATAATACAGTTTTATTTATCTGTTCAGTTTATATTTAAACATGAAATTAATTGGTATTTATCAGTAATATATTTTCTATTTGGTTTAAATTCTTTTACTATGAAAGGAATTATTTTAACATTGTATTTAACTGTAGGATAGCATGTTTATTTAAATATTAATTGATTTGTTGATTCAATTGATTAATTGAAAGGTTACAAAAAAGGAGGTGTATGCTCAGAAGACTTTTTCATCTGATGAAGTTTGAGTGCTTCTCTTATGAAAATGTGTGGTGATATTTAGCAACGTTAATGTATTAACAGTGAAAACGTGTTGTGGCAGTTTTCTACATTAAAACTTGGCTTTAACTGGAAGCTTCTTTCCCAGTTTATTATTCACAGGAAACGTGTCGTGGCAGTTTCTTGGTTTGTGTTTGGAACTCAGTTGTGGTTTGCTGCACTTGGTGACTGGTTTGTGTTGTTTAACATACTCAAAGGTCATACTGGGCATGCTCACACACTTAGGCCATTGAGTACAGCAGTGGGCCACACATATCTGGCAGTTGCAGTTCTTACTCCAGACACTTGTCACTATTCCACCAATCCTGTCTTGTGCACACACTGATATGAAAACAGACCCATATAATATATTGGACACCTGTCATAATAAAACTATGTACTCCAAGTACTTAAGTTGTTCAAAGAAAGTGAAAAACCAAAGAAGATCAATAATTCTCCAATCAGTATCATCAAGAAACAATGAGCACTCCTAACATTATCAAAGCCATGGTCAAAGAGTCCATAGACAACTATGAAGCTTTCTTTTGCTATGTCATAAATATCAATGTAAACTCATATATGTTCTGAGTCAGTGCAAACTGTAAATGAATACATGTACATAACTGGCATTGCCAACATCTTGTCAGACAGGTTCATACATATTTACCCCCTTCTCACTGACAAAATGGCCCATTATCATATCTGGAGATTGTGAAAACCCAGAAATCACATATACAATGGTTAAACAGCTCTTTCTAAACCTAAGAACATGGCATGTATGGGATAACATGGTTTCCCTGGCTGTGTCACATGTGAACTCCAAAACAAACAGACCCTGCACCTGAACAGTCTGTTGAGACTCACTGCCTGTACAGGATATGAGACTGTTGAATGAGTTACAGCAACATTTGGCACACTCCACGAGTGTTGGTGCACAACAGACCATGGGAACTATTGTCTTATAAGCCTAATAAGCCTGATGTGCAAGGCCATGGAGTCCATCATTATGGAACTCATAAACAGAGCTATTGAGAGCCTACAAACACTCAACCCTACCCATTTTGGTTTGGTCAGGGGCAGATCATGGTTCCTAAACCTGATAGATAGTTTTCAAGGTAGTTACCCAGGACATGTATCAATGAAATGAGCTACACATGGCCTGCATAGACCTTGAAAAGCCCTTTTCCAACATCCCACACACATGTTGTATCCACAAAATCAACAACCTGTGCATAAACAGTATGTCATCTGATGGATTGCCAACTGGGGCACATATATCTCCCACAAGGTAAGAATTGTGGTCTCCTGTTCAAGCTGGTAACAACTGCTGTCCCCCATGGCTCAGTCCTGGGACCCCTCCTCTCTGGTGTATACTTTTCAGAAATACAGTCAAACATGAGGGCTATGTTTAGCAAGGTTTGTGGATGACTGCAAAAAGGTTGTCATAATTGATGTTTGGGGCAACAGAGACATCCTTAAAAAGGGTCTCAGTCAGACAGATGTGGTGTCAAACTTATGGGCTCGAGCTACAGTCATACAAATACCACATAGGTACCAACACCCTAAATATGGAGGTAATAATAAGGATCTATGGACACATGTGGATAGTCATCGCTACTTCCAGAAACACATTCACAAAGTGGTTAGAAAATCATGCTATATGTTCCCAGAAACTGCAAAGGTCTTTGCATGTAGGTCAAAGGAGGTTCCCTCTACTCATCAGTCATCAGACCCATCATAGAGTATCACAACACACTTGCGATGAATCTGACTAGGCACCTTCAGCAGCTGGAAAGACCACTGACGTACCTCAACAAGAGCATTACTGGCCTCAAACAGTTGCCCCATGCAACAAGACTGAATTTAACTCAATCTGTACTCTGTTGCATACTGTCTACTCAGGTGATCTCTGCCCAACATACAGGTCCATGTCCAATGCAAAATGGATGTACATGTGCTATCTGAAGTAACCCCAAGCTCACTGTACTACATGCTCTAGGAATATCATCATCACAACAATAAATAGAACATGTTGGAGGGATACATTAATAACTCACAGACTTCCCTTTCTTTGGAACAGGCTTCCTTCCAACCTACATTAAGCTGAGCCCCTCACTGACACTCTTCCAGAGGAGCCTTGATGAGTGTATGTGAAACTGAACTGTCACACCATGGATCACTTCATCAGCTCTACTACACAGAGGCCTAGGGAACTAACTCCATGGGTGGTGATAGCTGCACACTCTAGCCATACTAATATATGCCTTAAGGCAGATAGCCTATTACCTGCCTATGTACCTATATATATATATATATATATATATATATATAGGGGGAACACAGTATAATAAGCCAAAGATTGATGGGCAGAGATGTGTGTAAGAGGGTGACCATGACAGGGAGCCATCCAGGACTGACCCACCCAGCACACATCTCAATGACACAAAAGACATGAGGTGCACATCTCACCCAGTGTACATAACAGCCATCAGTATCTGTAAGCATTACAGTGTATGTGGTCCATGTGCCTGCTGTACAACATGATGGTACAATGAAGTACACATCTACTATCTGTAGACATGTACCTGTCACATAGTCTACTACATACCTATGAACCTATCTTCAATAAGGCATATGTTAGCCTAGGCAAGTTGTGCAGCTTTCATTACCCCATTGGGTAGTCTCCAAAGCCCTCGTTCTAATAGTTAGTACCCTAAGCCCCTTTCTAGTGGGGCTGCTGATGTGATGGCTGGTGTGAATTGTCTGTTTTCCATCCACTCAAGGTTCCTATTGAGGAGTGTCAGCGAGGGGTTCTGTCTGATGTACATTGGGACTCTGTTCCACAGTAAGGCAAGTGTCTGGGGTGGTACTGTATCCCACCAGCATGTTGCATTCATTGTTGTGATGAGGTTCATATCCCTGGAGTGTATAAGATGACTCAATTTTGTTATCTGTAGATGGAGCATGCTCAGCAGTTATGTGTTGGGCATGGCTCTGTATGTTAGGCAGAGTGTGCCTCTGAGTAGGCAGTATGCAACGAAGAACAGATTTAGTGTTACCAGTTGTGTTGCATAACACATCTGTTTGAGGCCAGTAATCCTCTTGGTGAGGTACCTCTGTGGTCTCTACAGCTACTGGATATGCGTAGACGAGTACATCCAAAATGGTGCATTGTACTCAAAGATGGGTCTGATGACTTAAAAGTAGAGGGCCACCACTACCTCTTCGGATCCTGATGCAAACCCTTTGTTGATTAGGTGGGCCACATAGGATTTCCCAATCACTTTGGCAACATGGTTGTCAAAGGAAAGATGACTACCTACTTGTGTCCCCAGATCCCTTATTACCTTGTCAGTTTTAAGGGGGCAACACCTATGTGGTAGTTTGTGTGTACTTTGTTTTCACCAAAGGGGATCACGATGCATTCCTCCACATTGAGCTTGAGGCCATGATTCTGACACCACACATCTGTCTCATAGAGTTCCTTCTGGAGAATATTTGTGTCATCCTGGGAATCTATTATGGCAAACACTTTACAGTTCCCGGCAAACTTAGTCAACCACAACCCTCCTGTGTTGGCATGTACATTTGAGAAGTCTATACCAAACAGGAGGGACCCCAGGACTGAACCCTGGGGGCCACCAGTTGTTACTGGTGTAGAGACTGACATGTAGCCAGCAACTTTTAATTTGTGGAATCTATCTGTGAGCCAGTTTGCAATCCATCTTGTGATGTATGGATTCATGCCCAGGTTGGTGAGTTCATCTATGATACCTGACTGGGGAATGGTGTCAAAGGCTGTAGTGAGGTATAGGTAGGCTGTGTTGAGCTCATTTCAATCATCTGTAGCCTGGGTAACGGTCTCAAAGAAATCCACCCAGTTCAGGAGGCATGATCTGCATATGATGAAGCCAAACTGGGTGTGCTCAACTGTGTGAAGGTTCACTGTCTCTTTATTGCTTACTTCCATTATGATTGGCTCCATTGCCTTGCAGATCAGACTTGTCAGGCTCATAGAGCAGGAATGCCAAGGGTCTTTTGTGGCCCCACCTCTGTGGAGTGGGAAGAATGTTGCTGTGCAACATTATATGGGTACATATCCTGTAGAGAGGATGTAGAGAGAGGTGTAGGTATCCTTGATGAATATGGATACATCCCCACCCTATGTGCTATGATCCAGGTTCTGATGCTGGAAGGCATGGAATGAGTAGTATCCTGGTAGTGCTGGTGTGCTCTCTGGAGCCTTGAACTAGGTTTCTGTTACTGCACAGATATCAATATTCTCCATACTGAGATGTGCCTCGAGTGTGTGCATCTGGAGGCTGAGACTTCTGGCAATGAGTAGCATTTAGCTAACTTTGTGGTTATTTGTGTTGGTTATGGGGTTTGCTTTGTCCTGAGTGACCGGTGTTCCACACCTGAAGTCAACGCCTCATTGGTCCCATCTGACCATAAGCTAATTACCCTACATATCCACATTCTGGACCCACCCCCTATTAGGGAAACCATGTTAAAAAATGTCTCCAAAACCAACTTCATGCTTCTTAAGACAGAAGTGCTGAACTTCAGGACACCCATGCAGATGGACAATACTGTTACGACTACTGAATCCTTCACAATTGCACTTTATAAGCACTTACATGAGTGTATGCATCGTGCTATCCCAAACAGAACAAAGTCGCTATCCTCCAAGAAAGGGAAGCCAATCTGGTGGTCCCCTGCCATAAACAAACTGCACAACAGAAGGAAGAAACTGTTGCAAAAGAGGGTAAAATCCCATGAGTGGAGGAGCTCCCTGGTCAGCCTCAGGAAGAAGCTGCGATCCCTGATAAAATCCTCCAAAGCTAGTTACAAAAACAAAGTTGACACTGATTCTAAAGACAACCACAAAGCATTCTATAGCTATGTCAAGAATCTCAATGGCAACATTCAGATCTGCTCTGAGTTACAGCACAATTGCACTAAATATACAGACCCAACTGATATTGCCAACAGCCTGACAGATAGGATCAATGCTAACTTTACCCCCCTCTCACCCATGAAAGAGCACATCTCTATACCGGAAGAATGCAAAGTTGCTGATATCATGGCTGCACAGGTAAAAACCACTCTCCAAAGCCAGGAACACAGCATACATGGGACCAGATTATATCCCAGGCTGTGTTCTACATGAACTACAGAATGAACTGGCACCACACCTACATACCATGTTCAATCATAGCCTCACCTCAGGCTTTGTGCCTGCTGAATGGTGCACAGCGACGGTTATCCCACTACACAAGGGAGGAGCCACCATGGACCCTGGGAACTAGCGCCCCATTAGCCTGATGAGCCTGGTCTGCAAGGCCATGGAACGTATCATCATGGAACTTATAAACAAAGACATTGGTAATCTCCAAACTATGGACCACAACCATTTTGGGTTTGTAAAAGGCAGATCATGTCTCCTAAACCTGACAGACTTCTTTAGACAAGGGTAAGGTGGTTTACACAGCCTATCTAGATCTTGCCATGGCTTTTGACAGCATCCCCCACTCTGGAATTATGGATAAACCCACTAAACTAGGTATAAATCCCTATGTCACAAGATGGGTTGCCAACTGGCTCACTGACACAACCCACACTGTGAAGGTAGCAGACTCTAAGTCCGACTTCGGACCAGTGACAAGTGAAGTACCACAGAGTTCAGTCCTGGGTCCTGTCCTGTTTGGTATCTACTTCCCTGAAGTACAGGTTAACATGGATGGTCTCTGGCTAATGAAGTTCCCAGATGACTGCAAACTAGGAGCCATAATCGAGACTACTAATGATGTGGACCTCCTACAAAAGGGCCTCACTGAGACAGATGCCTGGTGTCAAAGCCATGGCCTCAAGCTCAATGCCAAAAAGTGCATTGTCATCCCCTTTGTTAAAAGCACTGTACCCATGAACTACAACATAGGTGGTAGTATACTTAACACCAAAAGTGTGATAAGATACCTTGGGACACAGGTGGACAGTAGACTCTCCTTTGATAATCACATTGCCACAGTAGTCAGGAAATCCTTCTACGTGGCACACCTCATCACAAAAGGTGTCTCATGCAGAATAAAAGAGGTCATTGTTTCCCTCTACTCATCACTCATAGGATCCATTATAGCGTACAATGCCCCTTTTGCTAGAAAGCTTGCAGAAATACCTCACAAAGAGGATTAGCGGCCTCAAATACATACCATACACAGACCGTCTCAAAACAATACAGCTTTACTCTGTCGCATATCGCCTACTCAGAGGTGATCTCTGCCTAACATACAAAGCTACGTCAAACACAGAGCTGTCGGACATGCTCCACTTAAAGAAATCCCAATCTTTCTGAGTGTTGGTACCAAAACCCAGACTTAAATACAAAAGGAGGGGGTATATCCATTTCCATAAAGGATACCCACACCTCCAGGTTAGTGGCACAGCACGAGGCCTTGGAGACCATGCAAGTGCAACTAACATTGGCCAAAGCTGCTTATCAGATCATAGCCTGCTACAGATCACATACCTTGTCTCAGGACCCCCACTCAGTATTCCTGAGAACACTGGGAAATATAAAGGTTCTACCAAACACCATGATATGAGGAGATTTCAACTACCCAAACATTGACTGGGAGAATTACTCGAGTACAAAGTCCTTTGCCCAATGTTTCCTAGAGTTTATAAACTCAGATGGCCTGGAACAGCTGGTCACCACACCCACTAGAGGTGACAACATACTGGACCTGATCATCACCAACATGGGGGATCAGTGTTCCACACCAGAGGTAAACCCCTCGCTGGTGATATCAGATCATGAAGTAATCACACTGGACATCCACATCCCAAACCCCCCCCCCCCAGTCAACAAAACCACTGTGAAAAACTTTTCAAAAGCAAACTTCACACTTCTCAAGACCTAAGTGGAAAGTTTCAAAGCCCCCTTGCCACAGGATAATGCTATCCAATCTGCAGAATCCTTTACAAGTGCATTCTTTGATCATCTACAGGGATGCATGGATCGAGCCATCCCAATAAAAACCAAGACTCACTCCTCCAAAAAGAAGAAACCAATCTAGTGGTCCTTGCCCATAAATACGCTATACAACAGAAGGAGGAAACACATGATAGAGCAAAATTCCAAAAAGGAAAGACATCACTGATCATTATTAGCAAGAAACTACGATCGCTCATAAAATAATCAAAGTCCAGTTTCTAAAGAAAAATTGCCAAGGAATCTAAAGATAACCACAAAGCCTTCTTTAGCTATATCAAACATTTAGGTGGCAACTGTCAGATATGCTTTCAGCTACTGTAAAATGGCAAAAAATACACTGAACCAACTGACATTGCCAACATCCTGGGGGACAAGTTCAGTGCAAACTTTACCTCCCCACTCCCAAAAGGGCCCGTGTCCATCCCAGAAGAATGCAGAGCCCCAGACTTCGTGGACATGCAGGTAAAAACAGCCCTCTCCAAAGCTAAGAACACAGCATCAATGGGACTGGATGGTGTCCCAGGCTGCATATTACACAAGCTCCAAAAGGAACTAAACCCTCACCTACATTCACTGTTTAGACTCAACCTTACCACAGGCTATGTACCCAAAGAATGGCGTACAGCAACAGTCATCCTGCTCCACAAAGGTGGTGCCACAACAGAACCTGGGAACTATCACCCTATAAGCCTGACCAGCCTGGTCTGCAAAGCTATGGAACGAATTATCATGGAACTCATAAACAGAGACATTGGAACCTCCAGATACTGGACCCTACCCAATTTGGCTTTGTTAAAGGCAGATCCTGCCTCCTAAACCTAGTTGACTTCTTTGAAACAGTTGCCAAGGATATAGATGAAGGGAAGGTAGTCCACACAGCCTACCTGGACCTCACTTAGGCCTTTGACACCATTCCCCACTCTGGCACCATAGACAAACTTACCAGCTTGAACATTAACCCCTATGTCACGAGATGGGTGGCCAACTGGCTCACGGATAGAACACACATGGTCAGAGTTGCAGGTGCCATGTCCGACTCTAAACCAGTCACAAGTGGCATCCCACAGGCTCAGTCCTGGGACCCCTCCTGTTCAGTATATACTTCTCTGAGGTACAGGCAAGCACGGGAGGACTATGGCTGACCAAGTTCCCAGATGACTGTAAACTGGGGGCCATAATCGACTCTTTGGCTGACACAGACATCCTCCAGAAGGGTCTTAAAGAGACAAATACCTGGTGTCAAAACCATGGCCTCAAGCTGAATGGCAAAAAATGCATAGTCATCCCCTTTGGAAAAAACAAAGTGCCCACAAATTACCAAATAGGTGGTAATCCACTAGGTACAGAAAAGGACCTGGGGACCCAGGTAGATAGTAACCTCTCCTTTGATAATCACATTGGCAAAGTGGTTAGTTATTCCTTCTATGTAGCCCACCTAATCATGAAAGGGTTCACCTCTAGATCAAGAGAAGTCATTGTGCCCCTCTACTCATCACTCATTAGGCCCATAATAGAGTACAATGCCCCATTTGGTATGTACTTTAATTGGTACATGCAACAGCTGGTAAGACCACAGAAGTACTTCACCAAGAGGATCATGGGCCTCAAAGAGATGCCCTATGCAGCTCGACTAGAGAAACTCCAGCTCTACTCGGTGGCTTACTGCCTGCTCAGAGGTGATCTATGCCTGACATATAAGGCCATGTCCAACCCGAAATTAATGGACATGCTCCACGTCAAGAAAAACAAATCTCTTAGAGCCACATGCTGCAGTGAATTAAACCTCAGCAAAGCAATAAACAGGACATGCTGGATGGATAGATTCCTGTCCCAGAGACTTCCCTCACTCTGGAATAGAATCCCAGTTGATGTTAGGCAGAGCCCCTTGCAGACTCTCTTCAAGAAGAATCTTGATGAGTGGATCAGAAATTGCAAATTTACCCCTGGGATGACTTCAGTGGCCCTGCTAGACAGAGGCCCAGGAAACTAATTTAAAAGGGGGGTGAAAGCCAACACATTCTGGCTAGGCTTATAAATGCCCTTGGCCAGACAGCCTAGTACTTACCTATGAACCTACATGCTCTAGGGACCTAAACCTTGTCACCACAATAAACAGAACATGCCAGAGGGATAGATTCCTGTCCCACAGACTTCACACACTCCAGAATAAACTACCTATCTATATCAAACAAAGCTCCTCATTAGCACTCTTCAAAGAAAATCTTGATTATTGAATGGGAAATAAGAAATTCACCCTGGGGATCACTTCTGTGTCTCTGCACGACAGTGGTACAGGAAAATAATTTTTTTGTGTGGCAAAAACCAGGGTACCTTTTTGGCTAGTCTTGTATAGGCCCCAGGGCCGATAGACTAGTACCTACCTATGAACTTTTGAGCCTTGCCTAAAAAAGGTAATATGAGGACAGCACGAGCCTTGGCCCGTATTCAGAAGCATGGGGCGACAGGTGAAAACCATCTGTAGTGAAGCAACAAGGCTTGTCTATCATATCATCACAGGCAGACAGAGACTGGATCCCCTTTGAATGACACCAGAAGCTCAGCCAATTGTTGAAGTTTATCATCTTTCTGTTATATTGCAGTATCATGTAGGTGAAGGTAAGATGCTACTCAAGGTTTGACCCTGTGTGTGCCAGCATGTGGTGCATCAACCCATATATGATATGGTCATGGCCTATGCATACAATATACTCACAATACACCTAGTATGATAAGCCTGCTGAGGTTAGCAAATGTGAAAAAAACCTTTGTGCAAACTGTCAGCAAATAATGTCTGTATTGCACCCTGTAACTCCATATTGCTTGCTGATGTGTAAAGACGTACTTAGTTTGGATTAAGAACACCATACTTGCCAACTGTGTGTGTGTGTGTGTGTGTGTGTGTGTGTGTGTGTGTGTGTGTGTGTGTGTGTGTGTGTGTGTGTTTGTGTGTCTCCCTGGGGTGGAGCAACCTTTCTGGAGACTACTCAAACACCTTAGAAGTGGTATACTCATCTTTGTCAAGTCCAATGATGTCACCATCCTACAAATATACCTGTGGAAAGGTGAAATTCCAGTAATGTGTATAGCTTGTCGTGTAAATGCATACTGCTGTAATATCATAATGGAGTTAGGTAGGGGCTGAATCCTGCACTTGCCAACTGTGTGTGTCTCCCTGGGAAAAAGCATCCTTTTTGGAGACTACTCACACATCATAAAAGTGGTATACTCATCTTTGTCAAGTCCGATGATATCATCATCCTACAAATATATCTGTGGAAAGGTAAAATCCCACTAATGTGTATAGTGCGCTGTGTAAATGCATACTGCTGCATTATCATAATGTAGTTAGGTAAGGGTTTGAATTCTGCACTTGCCAAGTGTGTGTGTGTGTGTGTGTGTGTGTGTGTGTGTGTGTGTGTGTGTGTGTGTGTGTGTGTGTGTGTGTGTGTGTGTGTGTGTCTTTCTCCCTGGGGAGGAGCAACCTTTTTGGAGACTACTCAAACACCTTAAAAGTGGTATACTCATCTTTGTCAAGTCCGATGATGTCGCCATCCTACAAATATACCTATGGAAAGATGAAATCCCACTAATGTGTATAGCGCGTTGTGTAAATGCATACTGCTGTAGTATCATAATGTAGTTAGGAAAGAGTTTGAATCTTTCACTTGCTGACTGTGTGTCTGTGCTCCAGGTATGTGACATCATTGGCCAATGTGGAGTGGGCTTTGAATTTTATAGTGTATGACATATCACAATGACAACTGTATGTGCATTATACCTGTAAGGTAGCTGTGGGGCAAATCCATATACATATATGTGACCTCAAGTATTTCATAGGTGGGTACTCTGCTTTCTCCATGAACGCATGTGTTATCTTTGCCAGAGCGTGCTGGCACTTTCCAGACCTTAGGTCACTTCTGTATGCTCGTGACAAGCTTAGCCACTGCAGTGATCCCTGGACTATGGCTTCCATTTCACATCCACTCATCACAGTTTCTATTGAAGAGTGAGTGAGGGTTTATGCTTGAGGTATATTTGAAACCTGTTCCAAAGCAAGCAAAGTCTGGCAAAGATGACTAATCATTATAGGTGTGCAACAACCTCTGTGGATCTGCATGCAAACCCTTTATTGCTTATGTGCTCCACAGAGGGATTTCCAAAACCCTTTTGTAATGTGATTTTCAAAGGAGAGATGACTTAAGACATGGCTCTATATATATATATTAGTACCTGTTCCACATTTTGGGGCTACTACCTATGTGTTACTCTGGGGATACTTTGTTTTCTAAAAGTGGATAACTATGCTTTCTTAGGCTTATAGCTTTACAGCATGAGTTTGACACCCGGTATCTATCTGTATGATACCCTTTTGGAGGATGTGTGTGTCATCTGGTGAGCTATAGCTTGGCTGTGTTGACCTCCCCTCCCTCACCTATAGCCTTGTTGACTGGCTTGAAGTCTACTAGGTGTAGGAGCCATGATCTGACCTTTAGAGAACCTAAATGGGTATGGTGCAGTGATGCAGGTTCATAATGTCTCTGTTAATGAGTTCCATAATGCTGTGCTCCATAGCCTTCCAGATAACATTAGTATGGCTTATAGGTTGAGAGTTTCCAGGACCTGTTGTAGTTCTACCCTTAATCAATTTATGTTAACATTTGCATATATATATATATATATATATATATATATATATATATATATATATATATATATATATATATATATATATATATATATATATATATATATATATATATTAGAGGGTCAGGCCAGGTATGAAGGTTAGTAGACCATGTGCTGAGGAGGGATGCAGAGTATATTGTGAAATAGATGCTAAGGATGAAGCTGCCAGGTAACAGGAAAAGAGGAATGCCTAAGATGAGGTTTATGGCTGTGGTGAGAGAGGACATGCAGGTGGATGGTGTGACAGGCAAGATGCAGAGGGCAGGAAGACATGGAAACAGATGATGTACTGTGGCGACCCCTAATGGGACCATCCAAAAGGAGAAGAAGACTTTGTAGCTCAACCCTTGTGGAGTGTGAACACCATTACCGTACATCATTCCACATGTATGTAACCTGTATAGAGGCTCCATCTGGACAGAGTGTTTAGGTGATTGGTGACTTCATATGTCAGCTGTGTATGACACAGCCAGGGACACTGTCCAGTACCATTGCCACTGTGGTGTGGACCTTTTTTATAATG